>NC_069392.1:29960769-30275916 GCF_027475565.1 Acinonyx jubatus | reverse complement strand
AAGTACATGCAACATGTAAAGAATATACTGTCTAAATATAATTCTTATTTCAAAGAGAAAATCTCCAGTGCATAAAAGGGAAGTATTACTAGTATCATAGTGGAGGAGAGGAATAGGTGCTTAGCTGGCAGACAAAAGTCTTGATATGGAGCCAGGTGGCTGTGCCCTGGGCTAACTGTAACCAGTCACTGGGCCCTTGAAAACTTTGGCTAGGCCTACTGGGACAGCTCTAGTGGCCCTGACATCCCTGGGGGGTATGGACAGACTAAATGGTAGGCACCAGTATGCTGAAGCTCCTTTTGGTCCAAGAACAAGAAAAGAAGTAAAACATACAGTTGAAAATCACATGACCAGCTTCCAGTGGAGGTTAGGTAGGACAGGGTTGGTTTTTTGGTTTTGTTTTATTTTTTAGTTTTTGCATCAAATTTTCCCAATCTATCTGTATTTGTCTTTTGACAAAAAGACAAATTAAAAAAAAAAACTGGTAAGAGACATGTGCAAACAAGTTGAGAACTCCCTAATTCTTTGTTTAGTCTCTAAGGCACAATAGATTTGTATCTAAAATTAAATGGACATTAAATAAAGTGATGTTTGCAGATGTCTGCATTTGTTAAAAGTAGAGGTAATGGAAACAGGAGGTTCTGGGACTTGTATTTTTTTCTGGAAGGAATAGGCATTTCAGATGTGTCCTATAGAGTCCTTTTTTTTTCTTCAGATACATTCATAACTAACAGAGTTTCTGAAAGGTATTCAATCCTGGTTGGGAGCTGGAGATGTGTTTATGCTGTGGGTTGTTAAATATATTTACAACCTTTTCAGAGAGTTCAGTGGGGGTTCTACAGTGGTTATTTATTAGTCTGCTTCAACAGCTGCTGGCTGGAATTAAAGAAAATAATCTATCCAGTGTGATTCGGAGAAATATTATAAATCACTTCAGATTATAATGAGCAGTAGGAAAGGTAATTTGAAGGAAACTCCACACATGCTGTTAGTTACAGCGTGTCAGGAGAAAGATCTGGTGTGAAATACATAGATAATCAGTGTCTGCTGAGAGCAGTTTTTAAGATGGAAGACTCTCTTGGTGTCTCAACAGCATTTTTTTCGCTACTCTTACTTTTGGGGTTGCCAGGAGTTTTGCCCACTCAGGTCCCATCAAGTCTGTTGACACCTCCACGTGGCCATTAAGAGCCAGTGCCTCACCCCCTTTCTGTGGGCACCGCCAACTCTCTGTGCTGGGAGTTTCATGGGGCCGACATAGCCCATGTGGTCCCTTCAGAGGGCAAGGAGCTGAGACCTCTTCCCTCAACTTCAAAACCAGCCTGACCCAACAAGGCATTTTTCTACCAGGGTATAAATTGGGCTGCCATTGTTGATGGATTGGGGGAAAATGTAACAAAATATAAAATGTGCATACCTCTCTTTACTCAGCAGTTTAGACCAATGCACAAGATAGATATTGAAGGATGCCTATTGTAACAGCTAAAAATGATTCACTTTAAATTGCTCATTATAATACCAAGAACTCAAATTCACATAAGCAGTGCCAACAATGGGAACTTGGTTTAAGAAATTACAGAAAGAGAACCACCACAAACTACTGATTTGAAAAATAAAGCAGCAAGAGCCCTTTGATCTCTTAGGTAAAAGTGTAAGTGCACACTTGTGTGTGGGTGTGTTTCAGTAGGGTAACTACTGAAACATGAACCGTGACTTTCTTGGGTGGTGGGGCAACAAGGTTCCCTTTTGAGACATGAGCTTGTTGACACTAGAAGTGGTGTTTCTTACCAAAAGATCGTACGGTGTTCAACAGTCTGTATATGTCTAGTTAATGCTGAATATTATTAGCAATTAAGATGCCCTAGGACACTATTCCATGGTCACAATGCTTGGAAATGTTCTCCAAATCTGTGAAGTGTAGATTACCTTTGGACTTTGTCTGGTGTGAGAAATTTAGCTCACTGAATAAAATATATGAAAATAATAATTTTGAACTCAAATTCAACTTCTAATGGTAGTTAAAGCTCTATTCATGGAACTAGTGTTGTGTCATTTACATTGGAGATTCAGTTAGTGGTTTAAAAAGTTGTGTCAATTCAGAATATAAGCCAGTATATTTTGTGGAGAAGTTATTTAATATCCACTTTTGGACTAGGCCTTGCCGAGTCAGTAAATATTTGGCAATTGCATAATCCTGAAGCACGCGATCACCATCTGGCATCATTTCTCTTCCTACCTCATGTCTGATCGCTTCCTGCACACTATTTCCCAGGACTACTGGCTCTTTCATATCTGCACACCTGTTCTCACACTGTTTCTTCTACCCTGATGTATCTTTTCTATCCAAATCAGATTGGCGTCCCTGCCTTGATGAAGCAAGACCCCCTGACCCCCCAGACAGAATCTGCTAGTTGCTCCTTGCATCTCTGCACTGGCTCTGTGACAATCCTGCGCACACTATGCCACCCTTCTTGTTTAAGTGTCAATCTCCCCAGCCCTTCTGTTGGCTCTTGGAGGGAGGGTGGGCTTGCAGTCCTCTTCATAGCAGCCTTTGGGAATAGTGGGACGGGAAGGGAGGTGCTGTTTCAGAAACACGGAACTCCCCCCTTCTTTTTATGTTGCTTTTTTAAGTCCCTGGTGTTTTAAAACAAATCCTCTCCCAGCCTCAGAGGCTAATTTGAGCACAGATCTGCTGACTCTCCGGGTTTATAAAGAAAAAGGCCTCTTGTGTGTCCAAGCTCCAGGGAACAGAAGGTGCTTCCCATTTGTATCTCCTCGGAGTCCTTCCTGATGTTTTCCTTTTCCATCTCCTTTTTGCCTGGTTGCCCAGGTGTTAAGGAAGAATACGATCTCCGGATAAACAAGGAAGGTGTGGTCTGCAGTTGCTGCCTTTTACAGGCAGTTCCTGGGTGTGGTTGGGCAGTGAAAGAACGGCCCTCTTCCATTCGAGGAGTGCCCCTGCTGTGTTAGCTGGATGCTTCCGGAAAGGCAATTTAGGGGTCACCCATTTCCATTTCTTAAGGATTTATTGAACATGGTTTTGCTGATTCAGTCGTGCCATTAAATCAAATCCCCACCCTCCCTTGAAAGCTTGCTTGTCAGGTGTGGGTAACAAGTTCACATATGAGTCGTCAGCTTCACATGTCCTTGTGCCTTCCTTCCTCGGACAAGCACAGTCTCTGAGTTGGGCCGGCTGAAGGTCTTAAGCTTCTGCTCCTAAATTTATCTCCATCCCATCTCTGCAGCCTTCTCCTGCCAGAATGCTCCCAGCAGCTGTGAGCCTCTTGGGTGTGGAGTGTGGAGCCATTTGAATTTTGAGACCATCTGGCTCTTTCTTGTACAGCTTTGTCCATTGTGCTCCTGAGCCCATGGAATGTTTGCGGCAGTGCTTTTGTTTACTGAATGGTGGGTGTGCTGGTGGGGGACAAGGGACATGGATTGTGTAGTTTAGGGGTCTGAAAGGTCTAAGATTCCCTGAAGGAGGTTTAACAAACTGAATTGAAGAAGACTTTTTTCAATTGGAGAAAATTCACACTGTTGCATTATTGTTAAAATTAGCATCCCATCGCTTGATAAGCATTTACAAATTATCTTTGTATGTTGACCCTCTTGGTCTGTCATACATTAGGTCTCAGAGCTAAATTGGTGGAGTCACCTGGAGTTTGTTAGTGAGTGAGAGGCAGCCTATGGGGTCAGCCAGGCCCTGGTTAAAATCCAAATTCTGCCCTTCATCTGCTTTGTGCCTTTGGGGAAGTCCATTAACCTTTCTGAATCACAGTTTCTTCAGTAAGGACCTAATATTTACCCCGAACAGGGCTGATGGGAGGGTGAATTAAGGAGATGTACATGAGGGGAACCAGCACAGGCACTAGTATGGAGTGGGTGTCCAGGGACACCTGGACAAGGCCCACCCTGAACATGCACACCGCACATGTGCACACGCACACGCAGTGTGAGTCACTCACGGAACTGCACCTAGCATTTGCCAACACTTAGTCCTGACACTGTTGTCTAAATTGCTGGGCCTGCTAGGGAACCATGCTGCTTTTCAAAAATAACATTCAGGAGAGGATTGAGAAACGTTAGCGAAAATGAGATTATTGCCCTAGGCACTGCTCTGCCTCAGGGCTGTTTTCCTGGAGTGTGATTTCCTAATCAGGGTGCTACAGTGGGCCAGGACATTTTTAGGGTGCCATGGAGTCACAACTGTTGATTTTGTTAATAGGGTAAACAAACCTTCTTGGTCACCATAAATAGTAGAAGCTATGCTTTCCTTCCCACCTCCTAAGCAGGGAAGGTATTTGAAGCTGGAAAGAATTGAGCCCTGAGCTTAATACAGTTACAGATCTGAAAAGAAAACTATGTATAAAGATGTGTTTTCAGGAGACAGAAAATTATGAAATCAGCCCAGCAGTAGGCCAGAAATTGATTTACCTTGAGTGGCTTCTGGAAATAATTGATTGTTGGTGATGGCAGCCTGCATGAAAATGGAGTTTGTGTTTATTTGAAAAGCACCTACTGGAATCATATTGTTTTCCCATAAGGAGACAAGAAGGGATGGCAGTTAACTTACAAGTAGACCTAACCAGGGACTTTCTGATATTTAAAATAAAGTCTGAGCACACCAGCAAATTTTCAGAGGACAGAGAGAAGCCACCTTTATAATAATGATTTTTCATAGGCCAAGAGAGGTTTAGTTCACATTCCAGATGCCATCTAGGACAAAGGGTTCAACTCCCTGAAACATGTCAGAGTGTCGGAAGTAATGGGGGTGACATTTCATGTGTCTCTTCTTTACATGCTTGTCTGTATATTTCAAATTTTCTAGAATGAGCAGGTATTACTTTGGTAATTGAGGGTATTATTAGATAAAGCATAAATTAAACTTTCTTAGAATGTAAACATCCATTGTATGAAGTTAACCCTGAGTTTTTGATGGTCAGACCATTCAGGCTTATCCATCAGTGTTTCTTGGAAGGTTCTGATCTGGGAGAAGAGGGCAGAGTTAGCATTTTCTTCTTGATGGTCCTAATTTTCTAGGCAGCATGGATCTTGTGGACATTGCACAGAGTATAGGGAAGATGGTTCTAGAACTCCAGTAGTCTGTGTGTTTCTCACCGTGCTCCTAACACTCATTGCCTATTGAGCTACCCACTGGTCCTGTATATTTAGATCAGAGGCCTGGAATCCAAGACCTCTAGTTTATAAACAGGGAAGAGAAGGGGACTCTTTGGGGCTTTGCTCCATAATATCCAAATTATATATAAGCGAATCCTTTTGGCGGAATGAAAATTCAGGCTGAACCTTTAGTTGAGGTATGGGAAAATATAAATTTAATCAAGTGTAAACTTATGCAGATTAAGACCTATTCAGGGATGCTGTCACATCCCAGTGCCCAAAAAGAGTGGTTCTACATAACCTTACCTTGTTCCTGTTGGGATTCAGTAATGGCTTTCTCTTTTATCGAGTGATGTGTTTAGTACCAGAAGTAACCTTGGTTGTTCCTTGATGTGGTTTCCAGCAGAAGTCCACCATAAGTAATTGTATTTTTCAGCGGCAAATGTGTCACAGGGGCAGGGGGGTGGGGGCTGATAAAACTGAAAGCACAGGAAAGAGATGGGAGATGTTATGGAGGAAAGAAAGCTAATTTATTACACCAAAGCATTTAGTTAGTTGCCTGCTGTGTTCAGGTCATTGTGGGGTTGAATCATTAAGAGATGATACCCGTTAATGTTTCTTGAAAGGGGGGGAAAGCCAAACCGAACAAGACTGGGATTATGAAAAGAACCCAGTTGGTGACAGAGCCATTTGCTTCATTTGGGGTCATAGTACAAGAATTACTTTAAGCCCAAAGCTGAGATGGAATTATTTAGTAGCAGTATGGGAGGATGGGGTTCTGGTACAGTCACTGTAACTGTGGGATCACAAGCCCATCGCTTCCACTTTCTGGGCCTCAGTTCTCCCACCTGAGTAATAAGCAACTGTGTCAGTGCCAGGAGGCCTTTTGGGATTAGGGCTCATCGGTTGGCCTCTTCCATTCTGTTGGGGGCCCAGCTAGGAGTGGGCTTGAAAGCCAACGGCAATTGTGGCAGAGAAACAGATTTACCTACACAAATGGAGAGGGGGGGTCCAGTCTTTATCTGATGATGTTCGTAGCTTTTCAGGTGGAAAACTGTGGGTTGAGGGAAAGGAAGTCCGCAAGGAAAGCTCTGCAGAGGAATATTACAAACTTTTCTCCTGCCGCTTAATTACCATGTGCTGCCTAAGAGTGATTTGTCTAATGGTAAAACAGCCCAGGAATAAATGGCTGAAGATGGTGTGTGTTTTTTAATACCACAAACCCCACTGCAGTTGGATGTAACTAAATAATATAAGTGGGTTTACTCAGCATCCTGGAGGAAAAGTGACAAACTGTTGTCACACCTGAAGAGGCATTTGTTCACAGTGGTTTGTAGGTCACTTATATGAACTAATTAGGCATGATGCTGTGGAAGGGCACCCGGTCCCCACCACACTGCTCACCTGGCTTAGCAAAAGTGCAGATGAGAGAGTGTGGCTCCTGCCTGCAGGTGGGCTCACCTCAAGGGTTATGAATCAGCAGGAAAGGTTATGAAATCTCTAGGGAACAGTGAGCTCACTTAGAGGGATGGCATTACTACATTCCCTTGGTGGAGGCATCCCATTCTCTTGAATTTTTTCCAGTTAAAGAGATAACATTTAAAGTTCTGGTGGGTGAGGTAAAGCTGTGAGCTGTTGTAAAAAAAAATTTTTTTGCCATCTTGAAATTTATGGATGCTAGATAAGATTACAACAGGCCCAGATGTTGGCATTTACATTCTCATGCCTGTGAGAATTATGCCTCTCCCTTTGTTACTCTCCTTTCTGTTACTGACTTTATTTCAGTTAGATTGTCTTGAGATAAAAAGGAAGGAAATATGTAGCATTTCCTCATTTACTGGAGTAGCATCCATTCAGAGTGCATGGTTCTTTATACTAGAAGTTGGGATTGCAGATTCTGGGCTTCTTTGAAAGCCAGAAGTATTTGAAAAATTAACTTCCCTGCACAAGCTGCTTAAGAGTAAGAACAAGGTCTTAAACTTATTGGAAAAAATTGATCAATGTCTAACAATGTGGGTCCACTTTATTAAGTATTTAATAAGTATTAGATGGCATAATATAATGAATACTGATTGCTTCCATTTTACCTTCTTAAGGTGGGACTCTTAATTATTTCATGAGTTCTAGGGCAACTTCTTGAATTTCCAGCCCCCCAGAAGCAAGCAGCTATTTAACTGAGTTTCACTTTTGTCATGAAATAATGCTGGTATGCACCTTACAAGCACACAATCAAATGGGGCAGAGAGGTGGGGGTGCCTGGTTGGATGTCACTATGATGTTTCAGAAAAGCTGTATAAAGATGAGAAATATTTGCATCTCGGCACAGAGGGAGGTACCATGCAAGCATCTAATTTGCTAAGCTCCCTGCTGGTAGTTTTTAACGCCCTGTTGATTTTATTAAACATTCTTAATAATAAGTTGGAGTTTTGTTTAGGCTAAAACTATAATGAAAACAGCTGTCTTCATTTCTCAGAAACCATGACAGTCACACGGTTGAGGAATCAACACTGAGCGGGGGCACTGGTCCAGGTCACAGGCTGAGGTGCAGCTTCTAAAAGGTGCTGGGGGTACATCTGGTCAGGGAGCTCAAGGCCATGGTATTTTTATGTGTAAGGTTCAAAAAGACCAAATGGTTCTGTTAAATGTATTTTATTTACAGAGGCATTTACAATGAAGAACAGATACATAATTGTGTTTCTACATGTCTAAAGAAAGGGAACTGAACCTAAATATTTGAGCATGAGAGTGAAACATTTAAAAGGCTGTGGCTACTGAAAGAAGAGGATTTGGAGCTCTGGTAGAAGACCCAAAAGAAGAAACTCCATAAGAATAAAGAGTTTTAAAAAAAGAAGAGAGAGTTAAAATTCGTCCCTGACCCTATTGTGCTCCAGACAAACAAGGCCTGGGGGCAGATAGGACTCTTGTTGAATTTAACAGCTTCCAGCTTTTGTAGCTGCAGCTTTCGTAGCTTTTCTCCTGAAGTGGACAGTAGAGTGGTCAAGAGGACAATTTTACTTTTTTAAGCAAAACTTGAAAGTTCAGACTTAGACATTATCACTTTAGTAACCCAGGGAACTTGTTTGGTCCCTGGGGAACTGAAGTTGCTTTATTTTTCTGAACTGCATTTGTTCTATAAAATGGAGATGACATTACCTGCCTCATGGGTCATTCTGAACTACTGCTGTCATCCAACTAGCATATTTTTATTCAGCAGGACTTTTTTTTTTTTTTAATGTTGGCCATGTCCGCAAAGAGACATCGGCCACAGCTGCTGTCTTCGGTGGGCTTATTATCTACTTAAGACTTGAAAACAGATTATTATAAATTAGAACAGGAGAAGTACCATAAAAAAGGTTCCAACAAAATGTTGTAGTAGTTCTGAAGAGAGAATAAGGAATGGCTTCAAGAGGAATATAAAAAATGCAGAACCCTGAAACTCACTTCAAATGTAACAGGAAAATGGTTTCATTCATAGCATTATTTAATTTCTGAAATTAAGAGAAAGCTAACATAAGAAAAATCTTTACCTGATTGGTGTTAGGCACATTGTGATTGATGAAAACAAAATTCTAGAACCCATAGTGGATTTGTGGAGAGACTTCATACTGGGAACTGCAAAGGGCTTAGAGTAAACTAAAGCTCACTGGTGTAGAACATGGCTGGGTTCAGTTGTGTTATGAAAACACACTATGGTCACATGAAAGGGTATGTGCCTGATAACAGTGATAAGGAAGGTGCTGGTTGTGGTGGATTAGACTGGCTATATTGAGGCACTTGTAAAGACGGAGTACTACTGTAATAAACTAAAACCTTAGTTTGGGAGCATCATTCGTTCCGGAAACATGCTTGTCAACCAAACCACTTGTATATCAAAGCAGATTTCCCCATAAGAAATAATGGAAACTCAGGTGATTCGTTCTACAACCCAAATCTAGGGATGTTCCAGAGAATCTCATGAAGGGCAAGAACCTGAGTCACATTGAAAGTGGTGTCCAGAGTCTGTCTCCTGACCCTTGTGTCAAGTATGAGCCCTTTCCTCAGTGTCCAGCCATTGCTGATTTCCTTTTAGGCATGTCCCATTTTTGCCTCCCTTGAGCCCTCTCTGATGTGCACAGATCCTGCCACCCTGGTTTGGGACCCTCTGGCACACTACCACCATCCACACCTTCCCTGCAGCAGTGTGCTGTATGAATACTTGTTCCTCATCCACTCCCAGAGATTTGACTCTAAATCACCAAGTAACAGAGCAGTCAGTGCTTCTTATCTTCTGGGTGCCCTGCCAGTTGATTTCTGTGTATCTCTGAATGTCACAACGACCACCAATACTACTTTCGAAAATTCTTAGAAGCACCCAATTTTCGACTTCACTTCTAGTGGTCATGAACAAAGCAGGGTCTTTCATCACCCTGTAAGCAGTGTTGGAGCCTGTCTGATGGAATAACAGTAGGCATCCCACATAGTCCTGGGACATAGGCACAGACCTTTCCTTCAGGGTCATCTTCTACAAAGAAGCCATTTTATGTTCTATGTACAGACTCATTTGTGTTATGCTTCTGGACCAGAATTACATATTCTGGGAAAGAGTGAGTCCTTCAAGGTGGCTGAAGCCTCAGCTGTCATAGAGCATATGTGATAGAGCTGAGAGCAAGGAAGTGACCCTAATACTCTGTTTGCAGGGGCAGTCAGAGTGAACCATGAAAGACAGAAGAAAGTATCTGAAACTTGGTACAGTTGGGGGAAGTGATGTTAGATGAGTGGGCAGGATAATATCACAGAGCACCTGAGAAGGGAGGGGACAGTCAAGGGCCCCTAGCCAAAGGGGAAAGCAGGGAGAATGGGAAAGAGACCACTTGCAGAATTAGGCTAAGAAGCCCTTAACCTGCAATGCATTTGGACTTGTGAAGTGGGCAGATCAACCAAGGGAGGCACAGAGACGAAGCAAGCATCCCAGTCCTGCAGCACCCAGTGATGAGATAGGGCAAGAACCCATATCTCTTCAGTTGTCTACTAGCTTTTTTCCATGACACCTCTGCTTCCTCCTTGCTGTTGGAGTGCTGGTGGATAGCTGCTGATGTAATGGAATCCCAGTGTTCTGGGGAAGGCATGTGGAAAGATGTTGCTCACATTTTGTGCACTCACTCTACACCTTGTTTTTCGCACCTTTGAAAATATCTTCAAGATTCTTTTAGTTCCTGGTTCCTTTAGGCCCTGACAAATCATGATGCTGCCCAGCCTCAGCATGTTTCCTTGATTCTGCCTCTCTCCATGGTTCTTTGCACAGTTTGGTTTGGGCCTTTGGTAGGTGGCCAGGTACTCTTTTTTCTCCCACTATTTCCTAATGATTGGGGGCTAATTTTCCCCATGGCTTCTAGGGGAGTTTTTCTCTCTACTCCCTTTCCCTATTATGTCCCAATTTTGGAAGGTGATACTCTCCTGGAAGGTATGGGGAAGGTGACAAAACCTACATTTGGCCAGTTTCCCTCTTCATTGGCTATCCTAGTAGAGAATGTGTGTGCAGTTATTTACTAAGTTTCAGTTTGGGATTACCTATAGATTTTCTTTACCTGGCTTTATTTCTGTCTCGTTAAGAAAAATTGAGGGTTTGCTGTGCAAAAAGGGACCTAGAATTTAGGTTGAAACTAACTATAATCATTTTATTTGATTTGGATTTATTTATTTTCTTTATTATTTGATTAGTTAAGACTTCACCCATCCTTGATATATTCTTAAGGAAGCATTTGAAAAATGATAATTCGTTAGTATTTAGTTATTATATATTTTTAGCAAATGTGACATTCTAGTTGAGTCTAAATATATGTAGACCTGGCACAACGTTAAAGTTGTTTATGAGTGGGAAATAGATGGAAATAAATAAAAAAGACTTATAGTTGGTGATTTGTTCAGTATCACTTAGCAACATCAATATTTTTATCCACAAATAAAGGTCTCCTGTTTGGTGCATGTTGAAAATATTTGTACACTTACGTGTTTGTGACCTTGTGTACACATTATCTAAGGCACAAGGATCGTTTTGGATGTTGCTGGGTTTACAGTACTTAATTTGGGTGTCTAGACACTGGTTATAATGACAGAAAAGCATCTGAAGATGTGAGACAAGATTTTAAAGAATGGTGCTCTCAAAGTATGTCTGAAAACTGTCTCTTAACACAGAAATAAATTACAGAGTTAGCAAAATCCTAAATTAAAAAGATTTGTTTCCTCAAAAATAATTATTTGCATGATTTGAACATCAGTTTTTCCTTTTCAGAAGTTGAAACATTATGTTCCCTGAGCTGTGCCAAGAACAGGGGGTGATTCCCATTAATAACCATGGAACTTAATTAATCTTTAGTTTTTTGATATCTTTTTTATTTAAATGTTAACAACTCAGATACATCAGCAAATCTCCATTTCTACTGTCGATAATAGTGTCCGTCCTTTATATAAAAACAATAGCATTGGCCCACCACCATGTGTTGTGGTGTGTGTTTTAGTGTGTTTCCTCCTTTGGTGTTAATACAGGATGAGGAGACCAATCCTGATGGGTTTCATGACTGTAGTTTCTGACCTGGGAGCAAGTCAGGTTGCCATTTGTACAGTGAATTATTTTTTTTAATGTTTATTTATTTTTGTGTGTGAGAGAGAGAGAGTGAGCGGGGGAGAGGCAAAGAGAGAGGGAGACAAAGAATGTGAAGCAGGCTCCAGGCTCTGAGCTGTCAGCATAGTGCCCAATATGGGGTGTGAACTCACGAACTGCAAGATCATGACCTGAGCCGAAGTCAGACGCTTAACCAACTGAGCCACCCAAGCACGCCTGTACAGTGAATTATTAAGTCTCATGATCCAAGGCTCTGTCTATCTAGGTGTCCACTTTAACGCTTAGTATCTTTTATTTCTTCTAATCATTCTAGTCATATAGCTTGGATTTAATCCCATTATCCCATTTGTGGTCTTTCTTGTGCCTGAAATACATAATATAATTATCTTATTTTTTTCTGCTTCCCTGATACCTGGCACACAGTAGGCATTCTACACATAAATGGCATTGAAACAATAGATTGATGAATGAGTCATACGCAGTGCAAGCATTATTATAAATGTTTTATATTTCAGTTGTTTGAACAAAAAAACATAATTCCCCTATAAAAATATTGCAAATTATGGCCAAAATCCAAAATTAGCCGAGAGCAGTATATATAACTGAGAATGTAAAAGATAAGTTGTTTTTTAATTTTTTCCTAAGTCAGCAAGTCCATATATGTTAAGTGAAATTGTTGTATATTTTGGTAGTACTATTTTAAGCATTTAATATAACTTATGGCTTTAGAAAGGATCTTTTCTGTTAATATTTCACCTTTATATGATCAAGTCTAATGTAGGAAGGGTAACATATAGGTAGAGTGTGTAGACACCAAATCTGCACATGAATGTCTAGACTAAACTAGACAACTAAAGACTCAGGGTCCAAAGTTACTTTCAAATAGGTCTACTTAATATTTTGCTACAATGAACTATTGCCCTTTAATATTATTATTTCCTTTAAGGAAAACTGATGTTTAGGATCATAATAACAGAATTTAAATTTTAGTACCTTGACCATTAAAAATAATATTTTAGGGGTGCCTGGGTTAAGTGTCTGACTCTTGATATCAGCTCAGGTCGTGATTGAGCCCTTTGTTGGGCTCTGCACTGAGCATGGAGCCTTCTCCTTCTCTCTCTCTGCCCCCCACCCCTCCACACACTCTCTCAAAATAAATAAATAGAAACTTTAAAAATAATTTTGGGTTAGTAATTTCCACTTGTGCATATTTTCAAAGGGTAATCAGTAATTATATACATATGTCACCCCCATAGAGGGGGAGCATAACTCCTTATTCCTTAGGTGTGGGCTGTGCATCATGACGGCCTTCGAATATATAATATAAAAAGGAGTGGAGAAAGAGTAACTTCACAGTCGGGAAACCTGACAAACACTACCAGAGCCAGGTGGTCAAGGTTAACATCCACAGTCGAATCACATTGATAGTATGTACTCTAGTGATATGATGTAACAAAAATGACACTTTGCCTTTATGGTTTTTCTCCCTCAAATCCATAACTTTAATCACGAGGGGGAAAAAATCAGACAAATCCCGTTAAGGGACATGCTATAAAATATCTGACCAGTATTCCTCAGAACTGTCATGGTCATCAAAAACAAGTGAAGTATGAGAAACAGTCACAACTAAGAGGAGCCTAAGGAGTCATAGTGACTACATGTAATGTGGTATCCTGGGTGGGGTCCTGGTCAGAAAAAGGACGTTAGGTTAAAATAAATAAGGAAATATTAATAAACTATGAACTTAAGTTAATTTTCCTTTTAATTGTAACCCATAAAAGGAAAGAATAACATAGAGTCCTGTTACTTGAATGCTACCTTTCTCAGTTAATTTGGTGTACAAAATTTTAAGTTCAACTGTAGGAAGACAGCAGTAAAATTGGTCACAACTTGCCTTCTCCCTCTTCCTCATCTATCTCTTCTCTTTCTGTTTTTAGAAATTAGCTAGATTACTTCTGATGAAACCTCTTGATGTTCTCTTACTGAAAATAATCTGCATTTGAAATGGGCTAGAAGATAGCAAACTCTAAGTATCTAAATTTTGTTTTGTAGCTCTATCACATATACAGCAGATGTTACCTTAGGGTACAAAGAAAAGTAGATCAGTTGGTTTTAGAGTTGAAGAGTTACATGGTCTATCCTAATATGTAAGCCAGGTGTGCCTCAAAGAGACTCACTGTAATTAGAGAAAGACACAGAATTATAAGTTGAAAGAAGTTTATACTGTATATAATCAAATTATTTTGTAAATGGAGTGAAACTGGGGCTTAGATGATTACTTAAAGCTTGGAAATTGTTTGGGATTTGTATTATTTTCTAAAAAGGTGGTAGGTAGTTTTGTGTGTGTGAATCTTTCTCTCCCATTCTGTTTTAATAGCTTTGTCAGTGTCTTCCTTGTGACTTCATGGTTATAGAGAGAATTGCAAGTCCATGTTAATCTAGGTAGATTAGATTTATTATCTACCTAGCATGAAGCAAATGATAGTTTTGGAATGCATTTCTGCCCTATCTAGCCAGTTGCTGAGATCTATAATTTGCATATTCATAAATTGAGTAAATAAAACTCATCTTCTTTAGCATTAGTGATATTGTTTTGTAGAATTCATCATGTCTGGAAACTTGATTGAAGCGTAAGTTATTTATCATCACTTTGAATTTCTGAGACTATTGTTTATTATATACAGGCAATCAGAGAACATTTTCAGTGAACAGAGCTTACCTTCTTGTGATAGGTCATGTCATTTCTACATGTTATTAGGAGGCCACAGGGCCTCACTGGAATGAGTAAGCTTGAGTTGACAGAAATTAGATAGGTATAGACTCTGCTTTTAAGAATCTTAAAATCCAATGAAGACACATGATTACCTGCAATGTATATGCCTCTTTAATCATATGAAATACACAGGTGAGGGTTGAAGTAGATGCATGGTGCTTGGCACTACCTGAACCCAGAAAGGCTTTTTATAAAAAGAGGAATTATGAATCTAGATCAAATAGCCACACAGACAAATTTGAAAGTAATCACTTCTGACTTAGACAGCAAGGACAACTTCATGGAATAGGTAGCACATAAGCCCAGTCTTATTTGTTTTATTTTGTTATTTTTTTAAATGTTTATTTATTTTTGATAGAGAGAGGGTGTGTGTGAGTGGAGTAGGGGCAGAGAGAGAGGGGACAGAGGATCCAAAGGAGCTCTTTGCTGACAGCAGAGAGCCCAGTGTGGGGCTTGAACTCATGACTGAGAGATCATGACCTGAGCCAAAGTTGGACGCTTAACCAACCAAGCCACCCAAGTGCCCCAAGACTAGTTTTATTTCAGGTGTAAGTAGGTTTCCAGAGGTAGGGGATGGATTTGAGGAAAAAGGACTTTCACCTGGTAAAGAAAGACATGCCAATGGGAGAAGTTTGAATATATTGGGAAAATTCCATGATAAGCAATTGGTTGTTGCTGATTACCTCCTAGTCTTTGTACATCTGATCTAGGGTACATATGGCCAAGACAATTTATGACTGCTGATTGGCCTTGATCACTTGGCTGAGGTAGTGTTTGTCAGGTGTCTCACTGTAAAGTGATCCTTTCCCCCCTTGTCTAAAGGGAACTCCTCTTGGAACTGAGTGGCTCAGTCAGTTGAGCGTCCAGCTTCAGCTGACGTCATGATCTCATGGTTCATGAGTTCGAGCCCCGCATTGGGCTCTGTACTGACAGCTCAGAGCCTAGAGCCTGCTTTGGATTCTGTGTCTCCATCTCTCTCTACCCCTCCCTCACTCATACTCTGTCTCTGTCTCTCAAAAAAGAAACATTAAAAATTTAAAAAAAGGTTAAGGGAACCACCCTTTAAAAGGTGATTAATGCTGTATAAATATGGATAATTATCAGTGTATTATTTTGTTTTGAAAATCAACCCATGAAAATCATGGATGTTCCAGACCATTCATCAGGTTTAAGAAAATAATAAGCAAATGTTAGACTTTGTCTATACTTTGAAAAAGATCCTAATCTAAATTTGATCTTCTCAAAAACTAGTACCTAAAGGCAGTTTCCTTTAGACAAAGTTTTTTATAAGGAGATCAGAAGCTGGTAAGAAATGAGTTAAGAAATGACTACCTTAGCATCTGGCATATAGAAACCACTATATAAGTTGTATATATAAGTGTTAGCCATCATTTTTGACGATGACAACATCATCATCATCATCAATCACTTTCATTGAATAGCTGAGGCACCCCGATACTAGATTCCAGTATACCCAAATTCTTAATAACCAGTCTCATTTTTGCTTTGAATTTGAATTAGAAATTTTTTAAAACAAAATCAAAATCTGATCATTTTCCAGGGCATAAGGAAATTTTACATATTGAAATATAATGAATGGTTTTTGCAGATTTGATTGGCACTTTAAAAGTGTGTTGGAGTAGGGTGCTCTGGGAAACTGCCTATTGATTGTACTGTTGTCAGTTCCTAAGCAACCATTGCCAAATTTATCTTCACATCACACAACTTGTGTGTTTACCCAAGCTGGTTGAAATTCTTACCCTTGTACAAAAATAGACCAGGGAGAATGTTGAGTAGGACTAGAACACTGGAATGGACTGCATTTCTACATACTTTCCAGTAGGTGTCACTCTGGCAGAAGAAAATGAAATAGTGAGTTCAGAAGAGTAGGAAGACACTATTGAGAGACCAGCCCAGGGAGGGATGGGGTGGGGCATACAAAGGCCCCTGTTCTGTCCTTAGTTCTTTCATTTTCACATGAGTTTTTCTGACCAGCAGGGGCAGGTTGTCAAGGGAATGTGAAGAGGAACAATTGTGGAAGACATTTCTGAACCCAACACTTTGGCCACAGCTAACTCAGCCTACTCATAAAGCATTAAAGCAGCAATATAAAGAAAAGCTATAATTTTTGTAGGCAAAACCTGAATGATGTGCAGCACTTGATGTAGCATGGGGAGCAAATTTTTATTTCTAGTAGGGTACATACATACAGGGCCTCCATAGTAAATGCTTATTGGCTAACCAAAAGACCCATAGGGATTTCATATGTTTCTGGGTAATCTTTCATATTAGTGTTTGCTCAGAAATGCAAAATAATTTTGGGGCATCTGGATGGCTCAGTCAGTTAAGTGTCTGACTCTTAATTTCAGCTCAGGTCATGATCTCCAGGTTCATGAGATAGAGCTCTGCCTCGAGCTCTTCACTGACAGTGTGGAGCCTACTTGGGATTCTCTTTCTCCCTCTCTCACTGTCTGTCTGTCTATCTGTCTCTCTCTCTGAATAACTAATCTTAAAAGAAGAAATGCAAAATAATTTTGATAGGAGTTAAATACATTATAACTATGAAAAATATATAATAGCATCATACACGAATTACTAAAGAATATTTATGCCAGTGTTACTTTCTGTTAACAGGTATAGTTAAGAATAAATGTTATGGTGTAATTTGACTTAATGTAATAAATGTATACCTCTAATTCTTCCAAGAGTAACTCCTCCCATCCCTAACATGCTCGAGAGAAATCATCAATTAACCATCTCATGAGCTTGGGCAATCATGGGATTGTGAAGCACATCAGCTACCTAGTTGATACCTTTGATACCTTTCTTCTCAGAAATGCCTTGCCAATTTTCAGGAACTTATATGGGTGCCATATAACACCCAGTGCTCATCCCAACAGGTGTCCTCCTCAGTGCCCATCACCTACTCAGTGAGTATTTGTTCTCAGTATTTAAGAGTCTCTTATGCTTTGCCTCCTTCCCTCTCTGTAACTTTCCCCCCGCCGGTCTTCTGTTGAGTTTCTCAGGATCCACATATGAGTGAAAACATGTGGTGTCTGTCTTTCTCTGCCTGACTTATTTCACTTAGCATAACACTCTCCAGTCCCATCCATGTTGCTACAAATAACCAGATTTCATTCTTTCTCATTGCCAAGTAGTATTCCATTGTGTATATAAACCACATCTTCTTTATCCATTTGTCAGTTGATGGACATTTAGGCTCTTTCCATAATTTGGCTATTGTTGAAACTGCTGCTATAAACATTGGGGTACAAGTGCCCCTATGCATCAGCACTCCTGTATCCCTTGGGTAAATTCCTGGCAGTGCTATTGCTGTGTCATAGGGTAGATCTATTTTTAATTTTTTGAGGAACTTCCACATTGTTTTCCAGAGCGGCTGCATCAGTTTGTATTCCCACCAACAATGCAAGAAGGTTCCCATGTAAACATCTCTTTAAGGAAAGAGAAAATCCCTACTTCCATTTTTCCTTAGTAAATAATTATTGACTAATAGCAAAGGAGTGCTTAAGTACTTAGCAGGTGATTAGAACAACATCTACATTGCTGCTTCATCACTGGGGTCTCTGAAGTGCTACAACTACTTCTATTACTCATTCCCCTAGCAAATGAATGGCAGAGACCTGGAAAGGTGGTACCTACCCTGAAATAGCATTCATGGAAAATGTCTAGATACGTAAGCCAAGTTGATTTTATAATTTGCTAATTACATTTACAGGCCAATCAGCTAAAAAATTACAACAGATTATTAGCCTCTATTTGTCTAGAATTAGAATTAATAAATGTATGTGTTTGTGGATATATATGTGAATATGTATGTGTACATATGTGTACATGTATGTGTACATGTCATTTCTCTTCTCCTGGCCCCAACTTGCCCATCACAGGAGTTGGCTAGAGATCTGTGAGGCCTCTTCTACCTCAAATATTGTGTGGTTTACAAGATTGCTACAAGTGTCTGGGAAGTGCCTTAACACCCTCTAACCAGGAGACACGAGTCTTCTGTCTGTGAAATGCTGTCTGCCATTTCACAGTCTACCAGGCAGAGTGTTGAAACCCAGCAATAAAGAATCTCCTAGTTCAGTCCTTTGGTCTGATAGTTTTCAAGTATACTGGGGACTTTTTAGCTTTTAGGTTAACTGTTAGCAGAAAAAGTGGAACTCCTCAGTTCCTGTTTTGCTTTTATATTTTCTTTCTAAATTTATGGGTTCAAAACAAATAGGGGAACCAGGGAATTACTTTTAGGGAGTTGAAGCCATCAGTAGTAGGTGAAGTGATTATAAGAGTGTCCCTTTGCTTTTGTGTCTATTGGCATGAGCTAGCTATACCCTGAAAATATTATAGGTGAGACTACTGAAGGAAGTTGTGTGAAAACCCAAGTCACTAAACATCTGTCTGATTGCTGAGTTTTTCTCTGTGGCTCTGAACAAATGTTGGAAAGTGATAGGTAACTTGGCACAATCTCAGAACTCTAAGGAATTCTGGTTTCCTACTTCCCAGGCTGGGACTACTGACTTTGGCCAGCTTTAGAAGAGATCTGCATCTGAAGTATCAGTCTCCATGTTTCTGGAAAGAATTGGGGCTGACACATCATCCAAAAGGTCCCAGGGGACTTGGATTTCAGCTATGACTCAGTAGGATTCTGAGGGACTCCCTTAAAGATCTCTGGGTTACTTAGTGACAAGATTTTGAAAAACAAAAAAATTCTCCTTATCCCTATTTTTGAATTTAATTTTTTCCCACAAGAAATCAGAGTTCATCTTATTGGTTTGTCTGTGAAAGGGTCCTGATGAGATTAAGCTTCCTCTTTAAACCTCAACCTTTTATGTTGAGAATAGTAATTAAAGAAGACTCCAATTTCAAGCGTTTTGAGTGTTCAAGAAGCAGTAGCTCTTGTTGGTGTGGCTGATAAGAATATAGGAAATAGGATGCAGAGCTATGGGGTACCTGGGTGGCTCAGTTGGTTAAGCATCTGACTCTTGGTTTTGTCTCAGGTCATGATCTCACTGTTGGTGGGTTCGAACCCTGAGTTAGGCTCTGCACCATCAGTGCAGCTTGGGGTTTCTCTCTCTCTCTCTGCCCCTCCCCTGCTTACATTTTCTCTCTCTCTCTCAAAATAAGTAAAACTGTAAAAGTAAAAAACAATGCAGAGCTGTGGTTGAAATTACCCATTGAAGATTCTGCAGGTGATCTGTGAGCCAGTTGGTACGCACAACTATGGCTCTCTCAACAAAAACACTTCAGGTCTGTGTGAGATAAAGGAAAACAGTGAGCCTAGTCCTGAGTTTTCTACATACATCTGTGGGACCTTGTGAAAGCATCCTAAGAGTTTTGATTTTGTCTTCTCACTTCTACAATGGCTATGATTATGTCACATAAGGGGGATATAAAACTTCTCAGTTTCCAGACCTTACTGTCTCTGGGAATATCCCAAGTATATATTAGGGACCTTCCACTGTAGCTATTCTTCAGGTTCTGTGTTTAAAACGTTTTCAGATTTTTTATCTGAAATGAACAGGTAAAATTATTTTGGGAGACAACGTGTTAATAATTAGTTTTGTTTGACCCTTTTTAAGATGGGCTTCTGTTAATGTATCATATTGTCCTTTACCCTTTTCTTTTGAGCATTACCCAGTAATTTTTCCTCAGGTCATACAATTTAGGATTTTGAATATTTCTAAATAATAAATAGATGCATGCTTTACAATTCCTTAAGATTTTGTACTTGTAATTAAATTTTTGAGTACCATTTTTACATTGGAGTAAATGAGATAATTAAGAGATTTTTCAAGAAGGAGAAATATATGAGAAAATAAATGGTTTCTGCCATGTGATTAAACACTGCAGCTGAGATACTTGATGAGCAGAGGAGTCATTTCATTTGTTGGAAGTGTACTTCATCATCATGAGTGGTGTCCTGATTATAGCTCAAGAAACATGTTCAGAAAAATCAGGAATGTGGGGACACCCATTCGCAAACACATACACTGCAACTTGCCTTTATTTGATGAGGGACTTACGCTGATGTTTCTTCGACCTTGAGAGGGATCAGGCATTAAAATATACATTTGTTTACCTTAGTGATATGGCACAAGGAGGATGCACTATGAATCTGAAATTAATTTTGGAAAAGCTGAACCTAAAAGCTTTTCTGATTATCAAATCCCCCTATAATCATAAATAATTGTACTATTATGCTAGAGAAAACTTAAAAATCCAAAGATATTTATCTTCACCTAAAAAAGGAGAAAAGGGAAAGTCCAAAATATCCAATAGGAATCATAAAGCTCCTCAGTTTTACTTACCCATCTGGCATCAAAGACTTTCTTCACCTCTGGGATTGTAGAGTGATTGAGAACTTTGGGGTTAAGGGGATTCAGGCCCCCAAATCATGGTTTCGTCACTTTTAAAGAGATGTGTCCTTGGGGAAGTTGCTAATGTCTCTAAACTTCCATTTCTGCATGTGTAAAAAAGGTGATAATCATACCTACTTTATAGGTGGATGTAGGCTGTTAGGAGAGTAAATGACAACATACACTGTATTTGGTAGAGGGATTATCAGGGACATCATCATCCTTGACCCCCAAGACCCAGATTGACCACCTTGAAAATTTGTAACTCTCAGCCAGCTCTGCTGACCTAAATCAGTTAAACCTGATCTTGTCCCATTTCTCCACCCACTTGACAGGATCCTTTTTTTTTTTTTCAGATTCATTTTCAGTGAATTTCAATTTAAAAAAATCAGGAAAGGCTATTGATAGGATATTGATGAACTTATGACACATAGGAGTTCTGAGTTGTCACCAGCCTTCCTCCCACCCCAGGAATCTCTGTACTTTTCAGGCTATGCCCTCATATGTGATCTGAAGTAGGGAAGTGACATGCTAACTTTTGGAAACATTCAGCTGCCAAGTTTCCTCTGCTGCAGACTTAAAATAGATCAGACTGAGAAAGGAAGGTAGAACTTGAACCAACTGTTACCCTCTATATTGAGACTGTTTTGCTTGATCTAGTGTATCTAGTACAGTTCTTTGTTAGGAAAGGAAGAAACTTAACCCTCAATTTCCCATTTATGACTATTTGGGGACAGGCCCTATGGTTTACCATCGGTATACCCCAGGTTTACTATTTCCCGTCACTTTATTTTTTTTAATGAAACAATACTTTTATCATTGAGGATGACAGCTATCTTTCAAAGGTTTTAGGGATAACTAATGATATTTTTTTTGATAACATGAGCATGTTCACAGCACCTAATTAATCTGTAAACCAAAATCCACAAAGCATTTTTTAGGTTGATAATTATATCCAGTTTAACTTTGAATGGGTGGCGGAATTAAAGAGATGCCTTCCAGGCACCCCAGATGAAAATCTTTCCAGCCATGCTTGTGGATGCCAGCAGGAAGAGGGGTTTGGGTTCTGGATGGCTGGACTATATCCCAACTTAAAGAGTTGCTGGTGAGTGAATATTGAGTGTCCTGACTCCCAAAATCTGTTCACAAAAGAATGGTTTTCTAGATATATGGCATAAGGGAAGAAGTAAAGGGGGATAGCTGTTTCTCATTTAAGAATAGGTAAGTCTATACAAAGGACATTTTCTGTGGCTTTTCCATGTTACTCCTTTCAGCTCAACCAAAGAAATATAGGGGACAGAGCTTCCTTATAGAAGGCCTCGACAGTATTGACATGAGCAGGTCAACAGGAATAGATGGTTATAGCTTCTGGGGTTGATAAACAGAAGAACCCATAGTTCTCATACATCAAGAAGTACTTAAGTGTTTATCAAATGCCTGGCCCCATGGGAGATAGAAAAGCCACAAAACAGATCCCTGTTCTCAAGGATCTTTAAACAGATGGCCTTTCAAGACCCCTCAATAATTGTCTGAGCTGTGGTTTAAATCCTCATAGCCAGGTCATAGCTAGACTGTTTTCAAACCACCACATTTCTCCCCTTACTATGCTTTTTGTTGGTAGTTATTAGAAATTTTATTTTCGTTTTTCCCCCTAAATGGAATAGTGTTCTAGATCAGAAAATGGCTGTTATTTCAAGAAGTCCTCTTTCGAAGCAAGTGTAAGTTGTTATGTCTGAGGGTAAATCACACGTCTCTGGCTATTTTCCCTCCTGTTTGTAAACTAAGGCCAGCACCCGTGCTGCCCACCTTTGCTGAGTAAGCCAGTCCCTGAGGGTTGGGGTTGCTTGTCTGGTAAGACCTGCATGATCAGTGCTCTAAGAACCTTTTCCTCACCTATTCTCCTTGGTTTTTGTGTTTCTGAGAATGTAAACAGTTTATACATGTGTTCCCATTTTCTTCAAAAAACACATACTAAAAACCCAAACCTAAAACCTTCATGGGAACTAAGTCAGTATTTACCCATAGCAAGTAAAGAACACTGAGGAACCCCAGCGACCTTTCTTCTGCTCCTGCTATCTCTTCCCTCTCCTCACCACCTCCCATTTCTCCTGATTTGGCAGTTTGCCTGAAACCATTTTTCTTTCATTACAGTGGCAGCCATCTAGTCTTCCCTTGTTAACTTCCCTGTAGCTTGTGGGGTCATTAAAAAGTCCAGGTGTATATTATTCTTTAGGTTTGGCACAACTTAGGTTTAAATCTCCTCAATTATCTGAAGAAACCTTGTTTTCTGTGCCTCTGCCAACACTGTTTCCCTTTCCCCAACACAAAGAAAAAGAAAAAGGAGAAAAAAAGAAGAAAGGAAATGGAGACACATTAAAAGTGATGCTAAGCCAGTGGGAATTTGTAGTGAAACTTGCTCCTTGCATGTTAGTTATGCCTACAGTACTACTTTGGAACTCTGAGTATTTCATCCAGTATACACTTGTCTGAAAAGCAAAGACAATTAAATCTCATGATTTGAACTCAAAGTATTAATGTATCTTATCATGATTTGAACTCAAAGTATTAACATAAAACAAAGCCATAGCACCAAAGAAATAGGCTTCCTGTGACTGCAGTTCCCCATAAAGTATCCCTAACTCCCAGCTAGTTATGTCCTGGAGGGCTTTTGTAATGCATTGTCTTTTAGGTCTACCAGTTGTCTATAAGAAAGAGGAAGGCGAGGGATGCCCAGGGGTTGGGCCAGAGCCGCCTTAGCTGAAGAAGTGTCTTCCGTGGTCTCTGATGGCTGCCTCTGCTGTGGCAGGGGGCCTGAGGAGCAGAAAGGAACAGAGCTATCTCCAACAACAAGCTGGAGTCAAGGCTCGCCAGTGCCATTCTGAGAACAGCTGGGCAGCCCTCCAGGGTGCTGGACAGAGAGGGACTACAGATCCCCAGCCACACAGCCGGGGCCTGCTGTCTGCCAGCAGTGGGAAATAACAGTCTCTTGTAGTAATGGGGTCGTGACATTGCCATGAGCTGCCCCTCACAGCTGGGCTGTCCTGGCACCTGGTCTTGAGCCTATGGAGGGAGCCAGCCCAGCTGTACTGAAATACTCATTCTTTGCTCCCCTCTCACACTCCTACATCAACAGGAAAACAAACAAAAGGGATGATATTGTGGTTCATGCAGTGAAGAGAACCTTTCTCAGCCCAGGGAAAGAAATGGTTGCACTCACTGATGGCAGAATCCAGTAACTATACCTTATTTTTGGGTGAGGAGAGGAAAACTTAGTATTTTCTATTTTCATAGTTCCTAGGACAGAGCTCATCTTTACTTGTTGGGTCACACATTTCAAGTGGAGCCTTAAAGGATTTGTGTTTGTAGCAGCGGGAAGAATTCCATCAGTGTTGATTGGATGTGGCCCTGAAAAATAGGATGACGTTATATGTAGCATTTAAAAAGCAGCCCTGGGTCTGCACTCCGACCTGTCAGTTGTCATTTCATTCATTCAGCAGATCTGACTTGTGAATGTTCTCTATACAGGCACTGTCTGATCATAGGGATACAGAAATATACCTCTACGATCCCTGCTCCCAGGAGTGTGGCATCTGTAGGAAGGAGCAGGTGTCCTAGACGTGGAGCTTTAATAGTCACACCCATTTGGGGAATAAGACTGAAGAGCCTCAGGCAGGGACCTCCAGTCAGTGTAGAAGCAATCATAGGGAATGCCATTGAGAAAGGTGAAAAAAGGTGTTCTGTGGCTACTCTCTTCCCTGTCTCTTGGAGGGAAGTACAGTACTAGAGTGGAACCCAACATTCGTCTCCTGCTTGGCATGATGGGCTTGAGTTTTCTTTTATTTTCGATAGTATAGTGTTCCTGGTCTGGCATGCTTGTTAGGTGTTAAATGACGACAGGTGTGTCTTGGCCCTGTGAAAATAACTGATGTAGTTTTATACTATGGTTTTATATATACTATCCTTGACACATGAGTCTCCTCCACCAAAAAAAAGAAGGGAGGATTTAAAAAAAAAAAAAAAAATATATATATATATATATATATATATATATATATATATATATATAGTTTGCTTTGTTTTATTTATAATCATCTGCCCAAAAGGATATGAAAGTGTCATGGAAAGTGAAAAGTACTTAGATTTACTGAACATTTGCTGTGTGCTAAGTACTGTGCTGGGAATTTAATCAATTCAGTATCCCTCTGAAGAATGTTACTGTACTCACTGAACTGAAGAGAGCACTGAAGCCCAGCATGGTTAAGCACCTTGCCCAAAGTCCCATGGCTAATGTGAAGGAAGTAGGCAAAATCCAAGCCCAAGCCTGGTCCATATTCCATGAGGGAAGAAGCACTGCTAACACTTTTTAGGATTATTCCTAATTTGGATTCACTGACCTTTTCTTCATCTTATGTTGTTATGGTTTATTTTGGTAAATAGTAATCATTTTCCTCCATCATGCAGCCTCACTGTTTTAGCTGTGACATGCACTTTTGTGAGTATAGTAAGCCTTCATGGGTGCAGCTGAGATGAATACACTTAAGGAAGAAAAGTATATATCTCGTATATTCCTAATTCAGAGGTATCTGAATTGCTTGAAATTCCTGGAGATAGACTAAAAGTGGAGATGAGGCCTTTTAACCTGTGGGGACTTATTGGCTTAGAAGCCCTGATAGCTAATTTTGCTCAACTTCCTAGTTACTCAGGAGTGGAAGAACCACGTGTGTGGCTGGCCCTACAGGGCCTGCTTGCAGAGACACTGTCTTCATCTGGCATCACAGGAGCCCTAAGGAATTTAAGCTTTTGCAAAAGATCCAACTGCGTACATAAAAATAAAAAAACTCTTGAATTGTTTACAGATTTTAAAAACCTTTTTCTCAGCATTGAAATTCTCTGAAGATTTGAGACTATTAACACCAAACCAACAGTTTTCTCTGGGCTCCTTTTTTCTCTTTCTCCTCAATGCAGATCAATTTTCTCTGTTGGTTTTTATTCATCTTACTGGTCATAATTGTTATGTTGGTAGAATAAAGAAAGTTCTCCCTTTAAAATAGAACTATGAGAACCTTTTTGGCCAAAAATATTAGAATATTTGTTTATTTTAAAATGAGATTAACAAAATGGTAACTGCTACTTTTGAACTCTAGCTTGAAAATGTCTTGGTTTCTTGAAGATATGTAGCTATTTAATACAATTATAACACTATGGATTTGCTATTATATTGTATCTAGCTATCAGGAATTGTGAGTAGCAGACTATAGTGCCTTAAAACCACAAGCATTTTTTCCCTCACATTAAAAACAATTCTGGATGAAGGTAGTAGCATGGGGCCGGTAGAGTGGTAGAGTGGCTCCACTAAGTCCTTCAAGACCCAGGATCTTTCTTTTGGCTCCACCCCCTCTGCACTTAGCTTCCAACTTTAAGATTGCTTCATGGTCTAGGATTGCTGCTGAAACACCACCCATGACATCCACATTGTGAGCTGGACCACGGAGGAAGAGCAGAAGTCTAAAATGATACCTCTTTCCTTTAAAGATCCTTTCTAGAAGCCCTATAAAACACATCTGCAAATATCTCATGATGAGGAGGTCATCATATAACCCTGACCAGAGAGGCTAGGCAGTGCACCCATCTTGCCAGAGAAGGAAGAGGAGGGAGGAATTAAAGCCAGAGAAGTTCATGCCACATCAGGACGTATGACCTTAATTACAATTATGGGTTCACAGGTTGTAGTAGACAGAGCATGTGTTTGGAGGCCAGTGAGGTCTGATTTATCTTAGTCAAGTTATTTAAATTTATGGCTTGGATAACTTATCTATCCAATAGCATAAGCATCCCTAGTCTGCACAGTTGTCATGAAAGGACACATGGAAAGGCTCTTGTACCCCACCTTGGTAAGTACCTCAGTCTTAAGAGATGTTAGCTTCACTCACCCTACACCCTCTGCTCAATTCTCTTCATGGGCACTCAGTTCATAAACATTTTATGAATGGATTGATTTCAGCAGATTAACAGGAGCAAATGCATAATTTGAAAAAAAAAATGATCATAGGAAAGTAAGAGAAGTTGTGACAGTAATTCATTGTTAGAGGCTTTATTCCCTTGAGATGCTCATGTTAGGTAAGGTCTTTCATTTAAGAAGCCTGGCACATCATAGAAGTCAAAGTATCCTCTTCCCTCCTCCTTGCCACTGAAATGTTCAGCTCATGCTCCTCAGCCCCAGAAGCTTCTTTCCCTGACCTCTGCCCTCTAATGGCCACCCTCTCCTCCTACAGGCACAGGGTCTCAGACTTGTGACTGAAATATTAGCTTAGCAATAGAGCTAACCTTTTAAAGGAATAATTCATTGTACTCTTGTTTCCACTGGAAAAAAAATGCTTATCAGTTGCAGGATAAGTCAATTATAATTGAGTTTTGGGAACCAATCTAATCCATAAGTTGGACTCTGCTTATGTTCATCTTGTTTTAAAAGGAATCTCTTTTATGTCTTTCGAGGAAGAAATACTTTTTTAAATGATTAGCATTACTTTGAGTTAATTTCTCTTTTGATGACAACTGATAATTGTGCCAAAATTTGGTTGAATTGTATTAAATTCTCCTGGAAGAATAATGTAGTATTTATTTTTATTTATTTGTTTTCTTTTTTATGCATAAATGAGGCAAGACAGCTGATCTCCATCACAGTTAAGCTGCAGGGCTTCAGAGATGCATGTTGATGGAAGTGGTGGTTGGTATTTTATTTTGCAGGTGTTTTTTTTTCTTCTTTTCTAAAAGATCATTAGGCCCTTGAAGGGCATTTTCAGTCCAACTGAAGCAAAGATAAAAGGCTGTGATAGAAGATGACATTTTAGTTTGCTCAGCAAACTGACCCTCATAATACTTTATGTCGTACAACAAAGAATTACAGACACATGACCAAGAGGGTCTGAACAATAGGAAGTGGAAATCTGGCTCTGTGTGTGTTTGTGTCAGCCCTACCCTAAGCATTGGGTCTTGTAAAAATGCCGCTACATGGTCTAGGATATAATGACCTTGTCCTGCAGCTCATTGCTTAGACTGCTGCCAGATGGGAACCCAGACATCAGCTATCGTGGGAGCCAGGGAGAGGCGAAGACTCCAGTGAGGATGGGAGAGCTCATGGCACCCTCAGGGCTCTGCCAGGTGCCTTCCTGCCTACTGAGTGGTGGAGAATGGCAGGAGTCTGGCAGCAAGGAAGTGGCGTGGCTTTGGCCAAGCAACTTCTTAACTGGGAACTTAGTAAGTGAAGACATGCCATTGATCAGCATAGCTCTAGGTACATTTAAAGGGCATTTTCCTGATTTTGTACTTGGAGAGGTAAATGGGGTCTGGCAGGTCTCCTGTGCCCAGGACTGCTTTGAGGTGGGCACTACCCTGGTGACCATAAGGTACAGTCTTGGGCTGCCTTTTTGAAGTGTGGAGTTAGTAAGCATGTCTTCTCTTTCCTTCAGAAAGCTGTCAAAAGCCTAGAAGCACTAAATTGAAACAGAGCTTCCATTTCCCTGAAGCTCACAGCACTGCCAAGGACCCTATATAAAGCGCATGAAGCTGAACATGACCCTATAAAGCAAGTATTATTTCTGCCACCTTCACCCACAGTTCCCCGTGTGGGGGGATTACCAAGAAGCCATGCCTCTTCCATGCCCACTCTATGCCTACTGCTGTCTCTGGTAGCCAATGAGATGAGCACCTGAGCATAATCTTCACCAGAGTCAGAGAAAATGTGTTCTTCTAAAATTATAGGTGATCATTTTGGGTAGTTCAAGGTTGCCTGACACTGCTCACATGTGAGTGTTGCTCAGAATTCTGAACAAAAGAGTTGAACAATGATTCATAAACTAGAATGGATTCATTAATCATTGTTAAGATGGGTGAAGAATATACAGGATTCATTCTTTAGACTCAGCCATCATTTTAACTGTTTGGGAGTATAGTGAAATAGGCTTAAAGTTACAGTTTTTTATGATGGATTTCAAATATCAGAAGATATCAGTCCCCCATCACATCCTCCCTCTGGCTACCATCTATGCCGGCTGTCATTCTGTAGTTGTTGAAGGTTAGTTGTGAATTCCCTCAGCTCCTGCACTCTGAATGGTGATCTGAATGTAGATGACAGTGCTTGCAGACCTGGGCTTGGAACGGAAGGAGATTCTGAGAACCCTTCAGCCTTTATACTCATTTTGTGTTTGCCTTAGAAGATTTAGGTATCCTTCAGTCTTTGTCAAGAGGCTCTCTAAATCTTTTGTTGTGCTTCAGTGCACATAGAGTAAGAGACCCCAGAGGAAGGCAGAGAAGGGAACAGTTAGTGGGAGCAGAGTTGATGTGCTTGGAGTTGTTTTATGATTTCTAAGTCATGCCTCTTGCTAATGTTTCTCAATGCCCAGAGTTTACTATCTTTTACCTAAATTAGGGCCACTGAATCCTGGTAATCGGCAGGTGGTGTTTTGGGGTAGCTTGTTATTCATCCAGAAGTGATCATTTTTACATGAACTCTCATAATGAGGAGTTTTTCACTAATACCAGCTGTGAGTGTTCTATCTGAAGGCCTTGCATTTCCCTGTCCTAACAGTAGGAGAACAGAGGGTGCAACATAGCCCAAATAAAATTTGCAAATTCCCAGTGAAGTCTGGGATGCTTGTGTGATAGCTCTATGGATGGAGCTCTTCCTTCCTGTACAGGGTGCTTGTTACAGGACACTGGGAAGGGCCCTGTTCAGTTGTGAAGGAATTGTTTTGCAAATTTTGCTCCACAGTGATTCTCCTGTAAAGTTTTTCTCAGTTTTTTCTTAGAAATCTTAGGAATATGCTGGGCTTACAGTGAGAGGTCACAAGAGTAGATGTATGTTGCTTACATACACTGTAAGCAAATGAACATTGGATTGGAATTCATTTTTTTGTTAGATTGGGGAGGAATAGTTTTTGGTGGAAGGAATACAGTCAGAGAAGCCAACTCAGGGTGGAAAGACTGATGGCATATTCAATTTCACGTGTTTAGAACTTTCTCAGGTAATGAAGGTGAGACCGCAGGTTTAGATCTCCTGGAGGGAAGAGAAGCCAGATATGTTATAGTTGACATGCTCCATGTCATATCCTCATCTCATTATTTTCTGGTCAGGAACTTCATGAAAGAGAAGCTGCATCTTTTCCAGGCCAACATCTATAACCACTTTGAGGTCTGTGGGCTTCATGTGTAGTCTGGGATGGAGACTGTTTGGCCTGTTGATGAAGACATCGAAGTAAACTTAATTTCTTGATCACCTAGTAGAAGTCTGTATCTTTCAGTCATTTGTAATGCTCACTTCTTGGACAATTGAGAAGGCTTTAATATGACCAGATTTGCAAAAGTCCAACTATTATCAAGTTTAATAATGGCTATTCTATCATCTTTTATGTTTACCTGTTACATGATTATTTTTTTACTATTAATAAGTATTGTAGGAAAAAAGCAGAATGTGGCTGGACTACAGCTCTTGGGTGGAGCCAGCCAAGGCAGCACTTCTCCCATGTTGTCTCCAACCCCAGGTAAAGTGGCTCCTCTCCCCACTGTCCACAGTGTGCTGTTGAGAGTCTTGTCACATTGTAACCCATCCACCTGGACATCTTCCTTACCACAGCACTAGCTCCTTTGGGGAAGGAGTGACATTCTGTTCATCTTTGTTCCCCAACCCACACCTGATATCTAAGCCCTCCATAAATGTTTCCTGTACAAGGTGTTGCAGAGCTGCAGAGTATTGTGGCTCTCACTCACACTTTGCCATCTCAGGGTTCACTGTCCTTACTGCCTGAGAGTCCTGGGCATTGATGCTGATGGAGCTCTGGTACTAGGTGCAAGCACTTCCCAGATCACTGCTCTGGGTTGGCCCCCTGAAATGCCAGAACTTAGAAGGGGGTCCCAATGTGGCAAGCGTTCTCAGAACCTCCTCACAGATTATTGTGAAGTTTTAGAAACAAAGACCTTCCTGCTTCTTTTCAATCAGATTCTACTGGATTCTGACAGTAGCTGAAAGATAAGAATCCAGAGCTTGAAGCTTGTGTCTTTGTTGGGAATATTTGTATTAGAGACCTCTCCCTTTTTGTTTCTTGTCCCCATGCAACACCTCCTTAGAGCACAGAGCTTTTTCAGAAGGAAAAGATATGATATATCATCCCATTTGTCTCTTTCCCCAGCTGAGTCACTGATTATACTTTAAAATGAGAAAAACTCCCAGAAATACAAAGGAAACATTTAAAGGGAGGGTTACTATGAAGAAAGTCTCTGGAGAGGATATTTTGTCTCCTAGAAGTTATTGCAGGTGTCAAGAGAGTAGATTCCTTGCCGAATTTCTTGCCCTAGTTTATAAGCCCATCATTTAATGTTTGCCATGTCACATGTCACATTTTAATATTCTGATGTTAAACCTTTCTGATTGAAATTAAAAATTGTTTTAACTAAGCTTATAAGTTGGATGACAAATGCTGTCTAGGGTTAGGCAAATCAAATCCTCATCCTTTTTTCACTAAACAGACTAGATTATCTGCTGTATCTGTGGCACTCTCCTAGGCCCTTTGTCAGAGCTCTACAGTTTGTTGGGTGAGAGAACAAACACATATGATGAGTTAAATCATTATCCAAGGCAGTAGCAGGGGAAAGGCTGGTGGCAGTGAAAGGTGGAGTGTTAAGTGAGCGATATCCACAGTGTGGTGTTGGGGTCTCAGGAGGGAGGCCTAGAGGAAGGCCATGAGCACTGCTTAGGGACACCTGCCTCCTTGCTTACAGCGAGGACATGGTTTTGGAGGAAGAATTGACAACACTAAGCAAAACAATATGTTGTTTCCTGTGGAAAGGAATCCTTAGTATACATTTTTAAAATACTATTGGATGTCTTGACCTGACATTTAACAAATCCTGGTGGCATTTTTGTTTTGCTTTGTGGTTTAGCCTTCTTTTAAGTGTCTGAATTTACATGAGACTGGATTCCTATTTCTGCAAGTTTCAACCCGTGCAATTTGAGGCAGATGTGATAGTAAACACAAACAGGATTCTTAACAGGAAAGTAAACTCTTGGGCATGCCGTTCCATGCCTGCATTGACTGGAAAGAAATTTGATTACTTTGGGAAATGAGACTAATATTTCAGTGGTTGTGTAATGGACAAAGAAAGGCATGATCACCAGCCTTTGAGAATTGAGAGTTAGCTACTCTGCAGTTGCAGCACTGAGTCTCGGAGTGGCTTGTATTGAAATTGGTTTGCTGGCTGTGGGGGAACACCTAGAGATGTCAGTGACAAGCCTTTGCTCAGCTGAGTCCAGTCTTTTTAATGTGGTAAGTTAGAAATATGACCAGAGTGAGTTATGATTCTGTTGATTGTAATTTTAAAAAAAGAGCATTTTTTGAGAAGAATCCTAAGAGAAAACATAAGAAATGAAGATGTTCTTATTCTCTAAAAGCTAAAATGTGAATTCATTCTTAGTGATAGTGAAGGAAAGAGAAAAAGTGAAGGAAGAAGAAAGCTTTCGTATATAGTATCTCTAGCATTATACAAATTCTCTTTAATGAGAAAATGGAACTTTAATACAGAAAACTACCAGCTGCATTATCAGTTGCAAATTGATTTGCTGTAGGCTAATTCTAATATAGTTTGACTATGTGAGGCATACCTCTTAAGGAAACAAAATCAGGTTACCTGAAAATGGACTCTTACTTCCTAGGTGAAACAACCAGTAATGACATAGTATAGTTTTATCCTGAGATTTCTACTTACTCCTAAATCATGGATGGGCTCTTCTATTGTTATCTCTAAAGTTGAGCTACCATTTTTATCTTTAAGTAGATACTCTGCATACCTTCCACACCCAAATGAGGCTGGAATGAGAATGAGGAGGGGGAGGTCAGTGCTTTTCTGCTCCTTATTGGTGGGGCAGGAGATCGAGTGGAGGGAATCCATCTCTAATATCCAGTGGTTCTTAACCTTTGAGAATGTGACACAGGCCAACCACTCTCAACGCAGAAAAATGCAAATATACCAAGTTTCATATATAGTTATGAGGTCTGCATACTCCTAAAGCCCATCCATGGATTCTCAGTTTAAAGCACCTGCTGTATACTCAATTAGGTGCCATTTTTTAAATAAAACAATTGGTTGTATCATCTTTTTGAGAAATGATTACCTTGCTATTATTATATTTTCTAATTTTCATACCTGTTTCTATTCCTATGGAACACCTTGAAAATGTGCCCCAAAGTAGGTAACCTAATCTGAGATGCTGCTTTTCCCAGGAGATGAGAATGACTTCCTACTCTTACCTTGTGACCTTCCAGACAGCGTATCAACACCTCCACCACCACCACCATCACCACTACCTTCTTCTTCACTGCCCTTCTCCAGATAGTGTTTTGTGTGTGTGGGTCTAGATACCAGAGAATGAACTGGAGTGGGGATGGAGGGGGTTGCTATATAGGAAAGAAGAAACACACATGAGTATTAACCTTCAAAGGAAGAAGATACAGTCCCCCCTTGGGAGAAGTGATAGCGATACATAGTGTTTATGGATATGTATTGCAGACCATGAAAGCAGCTGAATAAGATGCAGATGCTGGCTTATTAACTAACTGTAATCTATTTAGCTTGGAGCAACTTTTGGTTTCTAATGGGATGAAACACAAGCTGAAATTCAGTGAGGATAAATACAAGAGATCAAAATAAAACTCATGAAAATACAATGACCAGTTTAAAAGTTGTCCAAGCCTTTTTTTGAGCCGAGGATCACAGTGGACCATAAGTTGCTGTGAGTTGGTGATGTAATACTGTGTGCTTAAAATGATAGTGGTGAGTTATGAATGTGAGAAATATACAGAAATGCATACAAAAGAAGGAATTATTAAGTTATAGTCATTTGATTTTATGTATAGTCTTCTGATTGTGTATGGAAAGTGTTTAAGTGGGCCAGTTCCTTTTTAACAGGAAATCACTTCTTCCCCACTCACTAAGCCCAGAGTGTTCCAGTCTCTCCCAGCCTGGGGGGACCTCTTGCCTCATGAATGACTGGCATGGCTGAAAGGAAGAGAATTCCTTATCTCCACATGGTGGCTGAAGGGCATTCTCTTGGCTGGTGATTGCTGTGGCTGGCAGATGCCAATATAGTTCAGCTATTCCTGGGGCATCCTGAATTTGAAGTTTAAGCTGATGGAGACATGATAACATTAGATTTGGCTTCACAGGCAAAGTCATCAAAAATTCTATGTATAAGAGCGCTGAAATGCCACCTTTGCCTGTAGCATGTATTTCAGTTACATATGGATCATAGAGACTTTTGTGACATATCCTGGACACCACTCCACCGTTTGTGATATATTTTTTTCTACAGAGAAATTAGTTCCCATTTCCACATAACTTTTGTGTGTATTTTTGGATTGCAGTCTGTCTGTACATCATCTGGGGGCCATATGTACTTGGCAAGAGTTAGACTTTCCTCTCTGTGCAGAGCTGGTGTTGGACACTGTGAGCTGCAAAGTCCCATCAAGTGTTCCTTCTTAAAGCCTCTTATGACTCTCCCTTCCCTTCCTCTGGTTCACCACATGTTAGCTATAAATGAATCTAGGTTATTAATGCTGTGCCTTTCACATATTCTTTGCTTATAAATTTCTTGTTTCTACTGACACCTTTCCTCAGGATGACTTCAGGGGCCTCCTGACCAGCCTCCTTTTTCTAGCCTCTGCTGCATATGCCCCAGCCCCTGCTCCAAAACTGTCAGCATCTTTTCACTGCTGATAGGATAGAGTTCCAACTCCTGGTCCTGAGGTGCTCCACACCAGACCCCAGGCCCCTGAGCTCCCTGCTATTCCAGGAAGGCAACCTGGCCCCCAGCGCTGCTGTGTGCATAACCGCCTCCATTCCTTTGCTCAGTCTCCTTCAACTTTCCCACCCTTTCCAGCCTCTGCAGTCATCCCCGGTCCCTTAGGCTGTCCATGCCTGGGGGTGTAATAGGACCATCTCTCCAGCTGGTTGGTGGGTGAGTCCTCCAGCTCAGAGATGTGTCTCCATCTGCCGAATTCTCCAGCATCCCCCCCCACAACATAAGAGGGTGCTCAGTGAGTGTTGGCTGCTGCTGACAAAGATGCTCTTGGAATAAGCTTAAACGATGACAGGAACATTACTTCAGCTATTGGGAGGACTCTTCTGGAACCTGAAGATGATTAGTGCTGGAGCGGCTGCTTAACAGAGGCACAAGATAACTTTCCCCTCCCTTGATCTCTCCTGGGACTGACCACCCTTCATCTCTTCTCCTGGTTGACTGGATCATGGCCTTGTAGAAAGGCAGGGCTCTGGACCTAATAATGGTCACCAAGGATTTTATATTTTCCTGGCTTATGAAACCATTAAAATGTCTTTAACTATAGTTCTGTTTTTAAGTGAACCCTTGGCAAAGAGAAAAGCAGCATCACTCAATTATTACAAGTTCACCGTTGTTTTTTTTTTTTTTAATATAGCACATAACTTTTAGTTCTGAAATTGGTTAACTACAGGGTTACCAAGTGGTTAATACCTGGATTTGTGCTCTGTGTAATATGTTTCTGCTGATCTGTTTTCTTGTAGTGCAGTTTTTACAGGGGCTTGTCTCTCATTTTCTGTCTCCCTAGTAAACTGTCTGGAGACAGTCTAGCATATTTCAAACAGCTGAGCTACTTGCATTCTGTCTTCTCTGGATAGACTCTTCTAAATTCTTTGGAGCCTTCTCTCTGGGAACATGAAAAAGGGACTCGTGCAGTTATAAAAAGAAACTAGAGATCATCCAGCTATAAAATTGCATCTTAGCATTAGCTTCTGTTTTGTCTACCATTCATTTTCTATTCATCCTTTTCTAAAGTTTGTCCAGCAATTTGAACCTGGTAATTTTAGTTCTGTGGTTTCTATTGGCTCCCAAACACTTAACTGGTGTTTAAAAATAAAAATTGCAAAGCCATACTGGTGAGTGTGTGAGTAGGCAGAGGCTGAGGACTCACTGCACTACTGGCATCTGAGCACTCTGAGCCTGGCTGCCATGCTTACTAGGACTGGTGTGCACGGGTGTGTGTGTATGCTTGTGTGCGTGTGTGTGCAAGCGTATGCATGTGTGTGAGTATGTGTGTAAAGGGCAGGTCACAGCATTTGACAGTTTAGAGCTTTTCTTAAAATGCATGTATCTTTTCATGATTTACTCCACACTGAAATGATCATGGCCTTTGAGGGTTGGAGTCACTGAGTCATTGGCACTTGCTAGTTATGCATCTTTAGTCAGGTAACATACTGCTCAGCCTCAATATCTTCCTCTCTAGAAGTGTGCATAGTGAATCCTGGCAAAAGTAAGAGAAAAGAAAAACCAAAAAGGCATAAAGTGGTTGGCACAGTGTGTGGCACAGAAGCACCTAACAACCAGCAACCACCCTTTACCTTCGAGCCGCCTGAAGGGCGTGAAGCTACTGGGGAGAGAAGGAGAAGGGATGAGTATGTGTCCCTATCTGTTCTGTGCTGGGTACTGTGTTGAGCCCTGTGTGGGTGTTCTGAGCAGCATACTGGTAGTTGCACAATCAAAGAATTACATCTAAACCTCCCTTTGAATGTGAATTAACTCAAGAGGAGCATGCTATTTCAGAGCGAATGTAATTCTTTCTCAGGTGTCTGTCCTAAGACCAGCAGTCAGGCCTAGAGGAGAGTAGCTTATATGCAGCTCTTCTACTTTGTCCACTTTGGTTCCTGTGAGTGGGTGTGATGAGGCATTTGACAGCATGTGGGTTTCAATACCCTGTACCCCCTGGGCTGAATGCCTGAGACAACATGGTGGGCAACAGGCATCAACCTGGGCCCATGTTCTCACCAGCACACCCCTGGGCTCTATCCCTAAATGGCCCACCTCTCATGTGGCCTCACTTCATTTCAACATGTGTCTAAATCAAACCTTGATACACTTCCTGCTTAGGAGCTCTCTTATTTGTATTGTTATTTTTAATTACTTTACCTATACTGTAAGACTGTGAGTTGTAGTGTAGTTCATATTCTAAGGTTTAATACTACTCAGAGTGGGCTATTTGCTATCCCAAAACTAGTTTCTCTAGCTGTAATATCATCGAATCCTATAAATATATATAACTTAAGATTTCAAAGTACTTCCTTTGTATGATCTCATTTTTTCTAAAACAGCTCTGAAATAGGTAGAGGAAATGTCGTTTGCCTACATTTGCTGAGGACAGTGTTAGGTACAGAAAGGATGGCCAACTCACCGAAGGACTCCCAGTTCCTGGGGCCAGGGCAAGAACTCCTCTCCTGATTCCCATGTGTTTGGTGAGTGCCCTTGGATGCTGAACTGTCTGAGAAGGATGTGGCTCAGGCACTGCCTTTCAGATGCTTAGAATCTAGTTAATAGTCTTAGAAAACTGGCTTGGGAACCTAAGTAAGTTGGGAAAATGGTAAGTTTTATTAGAGTTCCAAAAAAGAAAGCGGCTTGGCCCCTCAGGTATTTGGGGGGACATTTTATCTTTACCACCTTCAACTGAGAAATGAGATTTTAAGAGACATTGTTATTTATCCAAAGACACACAGAGTAAGAGACTAGGTGGCTTGACCACTGATGTGGTTTTTCACTCATTGACTCTCTTAACAAGTAGTTGTATGTGCCCACCATGTGCCGGGGTGCTTGAGTCATTGTGGGTGGGCCATCTCTGCCATCACAGATGTCTGCCAGGGGTCATGCCCCGGTACGGGGTTCTGCTGCCCCATGGCCTTGCTGCCAAAGTTTCATCATGGTTTTCTGGCTTTGCCTGTGGTTTTCTTTGGGGCTCCTCTCAGTTCTACAGTTTTGGTGTGTCCCTGGGTTTAATAAATGTTATGCTGAGAGAGAAGAGAATTGAATTGGTAACCACTTTATGCCACACTCTGACAACCAGGAGTCCTTTTTGACACTTGCTTCTTCCTCTCCTGCCAAGTCCTATCTTCATACTTCTGTGTATTTCCATGACCACCTGCCCTCTCTTCCCACTCTACCATGGCTCATGGCTTCATCTCCTCTTCCCTGGAGTACCACTAGGCTTGTTAACCCATCACCCTGTCCTCCTCTCATCCACTTCCCACACAGCACATTCTCCATAGAACTCAGTTGACCTGAAGCCCAAACTGGCTCACATAACCCCACCCTCTTCAGTAGCTCCCCCACCTATAGGATCTGGAGTCTGCATCCACTTTGTTTAGCCTCTTGGTCATAACGCCCTGGCCATGTCACATTGCTTAGAGTTGCCCCAGAAAGATCGTGCTCTTTGTCATCTCAAAGCCTTTGTTTCACGGTAGTCATTCTCTGTTGGAATCTGGTCCTCTTCTCCCCTCTCTCTTTCATCTGACTAATTGTTTCTTATTTCTTAATACTCAGATTAATGGCCAGCTCCTCCAGGAATCCTCCCAGCTCTCTCTTCCTCCTACCGGCTAGGTATTTCCTATCTGTTCGTACTCTGGGCTATAATATCTGCATACACCTAGATGCTAACAATCATTTTATGCCCTCCCTGTCCCCAGCAACTCCAGACTTCTCTAAGAACAGGAACTTGTCCATCTTATGCTCATCAGTGACTAGCACCGTGCCTGGTACTCACGAGGCTTTAAGAAACGGATGGACCATTGGGTGGCTAGGAGGAGGGACGCCTGCAAAAGTGATCTCTCCTCATACCTGTTCTTTGTTAACTCTGGACCAGTGGTTACATATCTCTACTTCTTTTAGTTATGTTTAATTTAGGATAAATTGAATTTAAAAGCATGTAGTGGGGAACAAAGTGAAGAATATATCTGAGAATCATGTTGCAGCAAGTGCCTTAAAATCTGTCTCCTGATTCATTATATAACCAGGATAAATCATAATTGTCCAAATCCCTCAGAGCTTTCCTTCCAAATGAAGTGATTAACTTCCGCTGTAAACTTCCTCTGGTCCGGGCTTCAGGCTTTGTGCTGGGCCTGACAGCACTCAAGCTTTCCTGCCTACGTGGGCATTTAGATTGTCCTTATCCTTTGGTTCTACCGCCTGGTGAAATATTCGATAACTAGGACAGAGCTTATCTTACACACGGCTGAGCTGACAAATATGGCAGTCTTTCAGGGAAAAGGCGAATGCAGACGAGACCCCTTCCCTGGCTGGAATACGAATGAGCCTCATGCTTGTCTGGCCCCATTGCCGATGGTCAAATGCACTCGACACGATTTCCATAGCATCCAGACAGCCTGAGTACCTAATATCTACCTGTCTAGTCGATACATCAGCTTTGCTGGAGAGAGAGCAGGAGTTTGTCACAGGGTCTCATTTCTAATGCATCAGGAACAAATCTGTTACCAGCTTTCTTTATTCTGGCATAAATGCTGTAAGCTGCATTAATTTATTATCTTCGGTGGTAAATAACAGTGCCTTCTGGGTTTTGTTTTAAAGGGGGTCTTTTTAAAGCTTTTAATGTCAAGGTGAAGAGAGGGGAGAAGAAACGGATTGTGTCTGACCACAGGGATTAGCAGCTCACTCCAGGTGAAGGGTGTCCACACGTATTAATGCACTAATGAGCAAGAAGGTTCATTTTGATGATTAGTAATTTTGGCAACATAACTTCTGTCCCAGATTTGATTAAGCCTCTGTACAGACTTCCTCTTCCAGGAGATTATCTTTCAAATGCACATTTGGTTTCCCTCCCCCTTTGAAGTCCATTAGGAAAATTAAAACATTTAATTTTGGTGATGAATTTTACTGATGCAGACAACTGCTCTTCCAGATTCTCTCCAAATGTAAGCGCAATTGCTACATCAACTAAAATATCTGTTACTTAACACAGACTGGTGTTAAATTGTGTGGAGATTGCAGATTCCTGGTAATATATTACAGAATAATAAACCCTGTGTTAGAAGAAAATATCTCAACATTGAACCAAGCCATTGCGACAGATCAACTAGAGGAGCTAAAAGTTAGCTAATACCTGTAAACTTACTTTCTGCTAAATGGAGGTTTGGTTTGATTTACCTCAGATTTACCCTGCTTCTTCCCTTAAAGAAACTGATCATAAATACTTCGTACTGCACAAAGTAGCTAATACCTGAATAACTGATGAATTAAAGTGGATGAACAAGCTGAAAGTGTGGCAAAATCCTTAAGGCTAAAGTTGCTGTCATTTAGGCGTTGAAAAAAGTACCTAGTAAAGAATAGAAGCCAAGAAAGGTTCTGAGTCACAGTATTTTGTCTTTTCTCTACTAGCCAAGTGAGTCAGATCATGATAGCAGTTGTCCCATTGTAAGGAAAGCCTCAGAGCCCTGAAATACACACACACACAATCTTTCCTCCCCTCCCCTCTCCTCTTCCCTCTCCTTTTCTCCTTCCCTACCTAAATATTAAGTAGTATCTTATTCCTTGTGTTTGTTTGATTTCTTTCGTTCTTTCTTTTTTTAAAGAGAATCACTTGAGCTCAGACAAAACAGCCAATGTAAAGTAAAAAGAAAGGAAATAATATCATCTAAGGAGAATTATTTTTCAAATTTAGAATGTAGAGCAAATGCTTCTGTGTTTGATTTGAATGTTCTAAACCTAAAGATTTCAAGTAGGAAGTTTGCAGAAATGACTTTTAATAAGAAAAGGTTTAATTTTTCAGAATGTTCTCAGTTGCATATTATGTATTTGTCTGCATGAGGTGGAAGCAGGGCAGGGAGTTTGTGTTATTTATCTGCTAGGGCTTAATAGATGGATGCTTTTTATATCCTTCAGATGTGACAGAATAAAGAACTATGTAACAGACACAGTCTCATGAAAATATTATGAAATGTATTAGAATAATTACTAAAGATGAACTGGCAAGTTGCTTTAACTAAAATGCAAGTAGGAGAATTAAAGTAGAAAGCTACTTCTGTACTTCTAATGCATTATTTATCACTACCTCCTCTAGCACCTAAATGCCCTCCTGACCTTAGTTTTTCTGTGACATTTATTGTGGTTTTGAAATGATGGAAGGAACTACTTGATTCTCTTAGCCAGAGTAACATAGAGTAGGGGAGTGTGGGGGAGGGATGCAGTGTGATCATAAGTAGAGTTTTCTTTTGATCGTTAAGATATATTGACTCAATAGCCTCTTTGTAAATTCATTTTAATGAACATGGCTGTTAGTACTATATTCTCCATTGCAAATGAACATGAATGCTGAGTCAAAATGGAAATTAAAGAAACTCAAAATATAGAATGGTCCACAAGTTTATCTTTGTCTCTGGAATTCTTTTTTTTTTTTTTATGTTTAGTTTTATTTTATTTAAAGAGCGGGAAAGGCAGAGGGGGGGGAGAGAGAGAATCCCAAGCAGGCTCTACCCTCAGTGTGAGGCCTGATGCAGGGCTCAATCTCGTGACTGTGAGATCATGTCCTGAGCCAAAATCAAGAGTCTGATGCTTAACCGACTGAGCCACCCAGGTACCCCATCTCTGGAATTCTTGAAAAAATTAGACCTTCATATGAAATGAGCAGAAATTAGAAATGTTAGAGAGAGAGCCAATTGATTCAGTCACAGTATTAATTTAAAATAGTGGATTGCTAAAAAACATTAAGTAAAACTACATAAAAAGAGGCCCTACTTAGGAAAATAGGGGAAGGCTGTCTTATGTAGGCAAGGGCTTCCCTGAGGCTGTCTGTTCCCAGACAGCAATAATTTTCTCTGTAGTCTCATTGGAAGTCGGAGAGCACATGACGAGATTGTTATTTTTACAAGAGTCCCTTTCAGGAAATTGTTTCTCATCATACAGTTTTTCAGAATAGGTCAGTTGAAGATACTGTACACTTTCTGATTCTATATTTATTTACAACACATCGACACACTCATACACACATGTCTGCTCACAAACACACTAAAATACTCAAGGATCTAACTTTCAAACAGTTCAATCTGAAACAGTCTGGGTGCCTAAAAAATTAGGGTGGATCTATACGTGTATGTGTCCCTGAAACATTACACTATATTTAATCAAAAAGACAAAAGGGGTTGCCAGTTGAGTTATAGTAAATGAAAGACTTAGGGAAATCTAACTGCCTAGGAAGGTGGCAATATTAAAACATTGTATCTGTTTTCATTTTCTTAGAGATTTTCTGTCTTGAAATGTCACCCCTCCCCTAGGCCAGTAGCTTTCGAACTCTAGCATGCATTACAGTCTCCTGGAGGGGTCCATAAAACTCAGATTGTTGGCCCCATGCCCAGAAATTCTGATTCAGTATATTTGAGGTGGGCCTGAAAATTTGCATTTCTAACAAGTTCCCGGAGATGCTAATGCTAATGCTGCTGGTCCAGGAACCACACTTTTGAGAACCACTGTCCTAGGTATCCCATTCCAGAATTCTGTCTGTGGTGTCATGCTTATATATTTTGCATATATTTATTGAGCACTCACCAGGTTCCAGGCACTGTGCTAGATGCATGGAATATGAGAAACACACTGTCCTGGCCTTTGTTGAGAGCAGACAACTGTTCATCATCCTTCACAGGAAAACCCACATTCACCCTCAGCCCACCCTTCAATTACCAAGTTGAAAACCTGGTAATTCCTGGGTCCACACTTAGGTTAAGGTGGTGGAATGGTTCAAGACACAGAAGGGTAAACAATTCCAATTACTATTTCCTTTCCTTATAAAACCCTCCTTCCCATCTCCAGTAGACATGTGTTGTTAGGTTTTGCAGAGTAACTTCTCTCAGATAGCTGGATCTTTGTATAGATTTGTAGGTCCTTGGATTTTTTTCTAGGGCCACTGCCCAGGTCAGGTACATAGTGGGGTTATTTTTCTCCAATACTCAAGAACCGTTGTTTATGATCAAGCCTTTACCATTCATAATCCTGCTTACTCATATCAAATCCTTTGTCTGGTTTTTTTTTTAGCTTATATAGTGTCTACAAAAAAAGAACAAGGTCACTTTCAGCCTTAAACATTTAGCCCCCAGATAACTTTTGAATAATTATAGCTGACCTTGGATCTCTTTCATGTAAATTGGATGGCTGTCCTTCAAGTTACCAGTAATTTCTTTATTTTAGATTCAAGGAGCACCTCATATCTGGAATTGAGAAAGCTTTTTTGTAAGTTGCATCATTTTCTGGGTTCCTGAGGAGGACACAGTCCAACATCATTCGTCTATGAAATAATATTTTCACAAGAATAATTTACTTGTCCTCTTATCTCACTGACACTTTGAGGAACTTTATGAAAATACTGTGAAAAGACAGACTCATTCCTGCTTGAGGTTGAAACCCCTGTGACATTTACACTAGAGGTGGTGTCACTATGTTTGGGATTGCACCTGTGCCTTCTCTCTCATCCCTGGCAGATGCTTCCTTTTTATTACCCATTTGAATATCATTTTGAGTTTCTTTGAGTGAACCAGTTCAAGCTGAACATTTTTACACAGGGATTCTATAGATAAAATAATAATTTATGGGGGCTAGGAAACAAATATGTATATTGATTTCTTTATTTTCTGAAGATTTTTGGATTATTATCCCTTTTTTAAGCAGAGTATTAAATTCACAAATGGGGTTTCAATAAGGGATATATTTTCAAATATATCATCAAAATAATGCAGTATTTTTAAAATTTCAGTTACATCCCTTGCTTTAGAAGTTTTTTTAGAAAAGTATAATATATCTGGTTGTTTTACCTTATCAGGTAAGGAAACAAAAGGCACGTTGTATCCCCATGGTTTAGTTTGCAACTGACTCACCTGGTGTTTTCCATAAGCAGCTCCAGTTTTAGAAGACATATTTTAGGCCTACTTCCTCTGTACTCTTAGGACTGAATTGTTCTTGTGCTATCAACATAATCCCCTCACAAAGAATCACATGATCACCACTGGTTCCTTGGAAATATCCTGACCCTATTTCAGAGGAACTGCTCCCTTAATCCCAGAGTCCAGCAACATTGATTTTATGTATTATGGTGCCCTCATTCAGCTGTTTGTGCACTCAGGAAGCTCAGCTAAATCATCCATCCCTCTGTCTTTTTTTCTTTTATTGTTAGTACCTGCCTCCAGAATGTTTTCATCTTTTTAAAATAACCTGTGGTAGGAGAAAGACAGTGAAATGATAGTTTGATGCCACCGCAGGTTGCCTTCCTCAGCTTAGGTTTTTGTCTGTGTGTGGTGGCTCATGAGATGTAGAAAAGGAGCTCAGGCCTCCGCAACACACTCAGCTTCATCCAGAGAGACTGAAGGTATTTGTTTTTGTTGGCACATTCTTGGTGGAGACCCAGAGAGAGTTTGCAAGAACTATATTTCTTCTATTTGAATCAAAATTTTTGCTGCTCTTCCCACGGACTCTTCTGACAGCCTAGCTTGTTTTGATGTTTTTCTTGGGGATGGATTATGGCAGCACAGCTGTGCTCACTCACATATACCCCAGAAGTCAAGAAAGAGTTGAGTCAAGGTAGCTGCAGAGGGAAGATGTCTGTCTCTGACTCCATCTCTAACAGAACCCATAGTTATGTTCCTGAGACTCTTTCATCTGCTCTAGCACTCCTTGGTCTATCTTTCCCCTGGGGTGGGGGTGGGGGGATCATTACATCCAGGATTGCCATGACCATAAGCATCTAGCACTCCTTGGTCTATCTTTCCCCCGGAGGGCGGGGGTGGGGGGTGGTCATTACATCCAGGGTTGCCATGAGCATAACAGGACTTAGATTGCAGGGACTGATCAGACTTCACATACTGAAAGTTAGAAAGAAATAAAAACTCAAAAGAGAGAGTGAAATCTAAGCGATCAGCAGGTTGAGGTGAGCCCAGCATCCTCCTACGCCAAAGCATAAGAGACTCTTAAAAACTGAGAATAAACTGAGGGTTGATGGGGGGTGGGAGGGAGGGGAGGGTGGGTGATGGGCATTGAGGAGGGCACCTGTTGGGATGAGCACTGGGTGTTGTATGGAAACCAATTTGACAATAAATTTCATATTAAAAAATAATAAAATGAAAAAAAATCAAAAGGGAGAGAAGAAGCTCAGAGAAGGAGAAAGAGGGGTTTTGGAGAAAAGGAAAGGTGCCTTAAGAATTAAGGCCATCTCAGGTGAGGTAAATGAGGTGAAGGTGTGGTGGAAGGGAGTAAACTTAGCAAAAGGAGTGAAATCAAGTTTTGTCCTCTGTTTACTCACTGTAGAATTCCATTTCTTTTCTCTTGTAACAATTTTAAAATAATGCCATATAAATAAGAAAAAACTCTTTGGAGATTTCCTTGAGAATATCCAAGTCAATAATTTGTCTAGATTAAAGATTTTATTATATAAATTGGTTTGGTGTCAAAGATTTTGAGTTTCACCTTTAACATTACTAGGTAAATTAGAATAGGAATGAAGAGGTTTAAGTAAATCAGCCTTAGTTTTTTGTTTCTTTCTGAAGTCAGCTGCAATATGAAGGAATGATTCCAAAAGGATGTCTGTGTGTGTGTGTGTGTGTGTGTGTGTGTGTGTGTGTGTGTGTGTACATGAGTGCCTGCCAGCCTGAATATATAGAGAGAGGAAGACCGCAGACTGAATTTTTAAAATAAGGAAAATATAGCAGTAATCCAGTCTAGGACAGCATTTCTTAATCCTGGCTGCTAAAATCACCTGGGGGGCCTTAAAAATTACAGATGCCTAAGCCTACCTCTGGGGCTTCGATTTAGTCAGTTTGAGATGAGGCTTAGGTATTGGTATTTGTAAAATACTGAGGTGATAAAATCTGTAGCCAGTTGAGAGCAACTACTCTACAGAGTCTGTACAGAGTTGAATTCAAGGATAGTGAACAATGGAGCCAATATTGAACTCAGCTATCCCTTGTAAATGAGGCCAATGAGAACTCATGCGTGCTTTATAATTATATGCCACTTACACACATACTGCTTTATTTTTATCACACTCTTAGGGCATTTAGGGGTGAGGATGACCATTTTATAGATAAGGAAACTGAGGCTAAGGAAGGTTATGTGACTAATCCAGAATTACACACAATTTGCAGGTAGTGGGTCAGATTCTAGCCCAGTGTGCACGTGTTAGTCTTCTGAATTACAACCACAAACCTCAAAAAGACCTTCAATAGTGTTTTGTTAGTATGTTCTTGATGAAGAATGGAATTTTGAGAGAGATGATTTACCCTGTTTAATTGGGGAGGAATGAAATATTTGAATAGTCAGTTACTTTTTCACCCAGTGCCTTTCAAAGTTTTCAACCCTGACCAACAGTGAGAAATACATCTTCTATCAAAACCCAATGCAAACACAAGTACATACATTCAGAGCCCAAACACACCTTCTCATCATGCTTATCCTTATTATAGATAAACAAACCGTCTCACAGTGCTTACTTACCCTTGCTATTTGCACTCCGATATTTTCCATTCTATTCTATTTCTTTAAATGCTGGTTGCAGTCTACCGCCCTGACTGCCCTAATGGACTGTGACCCATGGCCTGAAAAACAGTAAATCTTCCCTTCTCTCTGATGCCAGAAAAAGGGTAACACCATTATTAGAAAAGTGAATGACCTGTCTTATACAGCTTTTATGGAAAGATCTGCTGTAGACCAAAGAATGAATATTATTTGGTAGAGTATATAGGAAATATTGTTACTTGCAAGCTTCGCCTCTTGATGCTATGTGGTCAACCAGGCTTTTTACCCTTTTAAGGAAAAATCTTACACAATGAAGAGTGTAGGTATGATTTTTCCAAGGCAGAATTATGAGTGTTGTTATCCCTTCAGTTTTTAATGTTGCCTTTAACTCTTGGAAGTCTGAGATGAGAAACAGGGGTGTAAAAAAGTAAAACATATAATCTACAAGTATTTTAGAAGGAATTTGTAGTTTCTTGTAGAAGTCATGGTTCCTAGTTGGGGTGTAGAAGGAAGCAAAATCTTGGTGAAGTGATTCAGGTTCTAGCAATTTCTTATGAATTTGTTATCTGACTCACATTTGAAAACCTTATTATATTAAGTGACAGTCTGCATGTAGAAGTCTTTTTAAATATATGAAATACTATTTGCAAAATAATAGTATTTAAAATTTTCTAATTGCCTTTTTGTTGTTGCTGTTGTTATTGTTGTTTTCCAGTCTTGTGTTCCCAGCAAGATTGTGAGGTTTTTGCGAGCTGACCTAGGCATGGATTTCTCTTCTTCCTCACAGGGCTTTTGCCAGAGATGGTTACATATGAGATGCTCTGTGATCATTTGCCACAGGAAGGCTCAGCCTGCATCTAGGTGTCTGGCCTGTGGCCTAAGAATAGAGGAGTATGGGGATGGGAACATTGGGCAGCCTTTTAAAATGTTTCTTTTCTTCCCAAACATTCTTATATCCTGATTTTCCATCAACATCCTCATTTAGCATTTGCATATATTCATATGTGCACACCTGTATCTCCCCTCTTCACACAAGGGTATATGCCCATGAGCTCTCCTGGTGGGAATAGAACTTAAAGGAGGTGGCTCCTGGCTCAGTCCCTCTAGAGGCCCGTCTGCCACTCAGCTAACACTGCCAGCCACCATGGTGATTCCAGTTAATACTTATTCCAGTTAATACTGTTTAACTTCTACCCACCATGAACCACTGGCTAGCAAAGAAAACACTAATGTTGAAATACTAGTGAGGAGATTAAAAAATTATATTCACTCTGAAAATTTATCTCAATGTCTTGCTTAGATCTATATGGCTCATTATCCTGATAGATGTTTTTGGTTTTTTCAAAATTTAATGTTAAAGAAGAAAAATATACTGAAAATTATATTTTGGTTAGGTTTATATTCATTGAGAATAAGCATCATTCACACCTAGAAAGGTGCTTACAAACAATGACACAAAACAAAAATTGCAAAAGCAAGCTCATTGATTATTAAAGCTGAAAATACAAAAATCATAAACTTTAGTATAGGTAGTTACATTAATCATAAAACAATTTCATTTCATAGTTTTTTTATTATTGAGATATAATTCACATACCATGTAATCCCCCCCCACACTTAAAGTGACATTTAAGTATTTTTTAGTATATTCATAGAGTTGTGCAGTCATCACTACAATCAATGCATTTTTGTCACTCCAGAAAGAAACCTCATACCCATCAATGGTCATCCCCATTTTCTCCCAAGCACCCAGCTCTAGACCACCGCTAATCTACTTTTTGTCTCCATACATTTGCCAATTTTAGACATTTCATATAAATGGAATGATATAATATGTGGTCTTTTGTGGCAGGCTTATTTCACTTAGCATTATGCTTTCAAGGTTCATCCATGTGGTATAGCATGTATCAGGGCTTCATTTCTTTGTATAGTTAAATATCTGTGCTGACAGCTCAGAGCCTGGAGCCTGTTTCGGATTCTGTGCCTCCCTCTCTCTCTGCCCCTCCCCTGCTCATGCTCTGTCTCTCTCTGTCTCAAAAATAAATAAAACATTAAAAAACATGTTTTTAAATATCCACACTTTGTTTAGCCATTCATTTGTTGATGAACATTTGAGTTGTTTCTACTTTTTGGCTATTACGAGTGTTACTGCTGTGAACATTTGTATAGAAGTTTTTGTGTGGACATATATTTTCATTTCTCTTGTTTATGTACCTAGAGTAGAATTGCTGGGTCATATAATAAATGCATGATTAATGTTGAGGAACTGCCTGACTCTTGTCCACAGCAGCTACACCTTTTAACTGTCTCATCAACAATGTTTGAGGGTTTCCATTTCTCCATGTTCTCACCAATACTTGTTATTATCAATCTTTTGATTAGAGTCATCCTAGTGGATGGGAAGTAGAATCTCACTGTGGTATTGATTTGCACTTCCCTGATGGCTAATGATGCTGAACATCTTTTTATGTGCTTGTTAGTCATTGTATATCTTTTTGGAAAATTGTCTGTATAGATCCTTTGTTCATTTTTTAATCAGATTGTCTTTTTATTATTGAGTTACAAAAATTCTTTATATACTCTAGATATATAACCAGACACATGATTTGTAAACATTTTCTCTCATTTTGTGGATTGTCTTTTCACTTTTTCTTAATGCACAAATTTTTAATTTTGTTAAAATACCTACTAGGTATCTGCTTTTATTGTTTGTGCTTTTGGTGAGATAGCTAAGAAGGCTTTGCCTAATTAAAGATCACAAAGATTTACTCCTATGGTTTTTTCTAAGAATTTTTTAATAGTTTTAGCTCTTAGATTTAGATCTTTCCAGGTGTGTGATTACCATTTGTTGGAAAGACTCTTCTTCCCCAGCAATTGGTCATGGCACTTTTGTCAAAAATGAACTGACTATAAATGTGAGGGTTTATTTCTGGACTCTCTATTCCATTGGTAATACTTAGCCTTGTGCCAGTACCACATTGTATGATTACCACATTGTTTGCATCTTTTGAGATGATCATATGGTTTTGTCCTTTATTTCATTGATATGGTGTATTACTTTAATTGATTTTTGGATGTTAAAATAACCCTGCAGTCCTGGAATAAATCCCAGTTCAGCATATATATTGCTGGAGTTTGGTTTGATGGTATCTTGTTGAGGATTTTTGCATCTGATTTTATAAGAGAAGTTTCTGTTCTTGTAATGTCTTTGTGCGATTTTGTTATCAGGGTAATATTTACCTCTTGGGATGAGTTGGGAAGGGTTCTCTGTCTTTCTGTTCTTTAGAAGAACTTGTGAAGAGTATTAATTCTTTAAATGTCTGGTAAGATTCAACAATAATGTCATTTGGGCCTAGGCTTTTCTTTGTGAGAATTTATAAAATTACTAATTCAATGTCTTTACTTGTTATAAGTACATTCAGACTTTCTATTTCTTGTTAAATCAATTTTGGTAGTAGGGGCCTTTCTAGGAATTCTTCCATTATATCTAAGTTATCTAATTTGTTGACATACAGTTCATGTTATTTCAATATAATACTTTTTATGTTTGCAAGATGGGTACACTGACATTGCCTCTTTTGTTCCTAATATTAGTAATTTTAGTCTTTTTTCCCCCTTTTTTCTTTGTCAGTCTATTAAAGGTTTGTCAATTTTGTTGATCTTTTCAAAGAACCAAATTTTGGTTTTGTTGATTTTCTCTGTTCTTTTTATATTTCATTATTTTCTGCTCTAATCTTTCTTATTCCCCTCCTTCTTCTTGCTTTAGGCTTAATTTGCTCCTAAATATTTCTTAATTTGATGTATGCCCTTTGGATAGTTTTCATAGACTTTAAATAGTTAATTTTAAATAATCTTTGTTAGTTGCTTTCCTGGGGAGTGAGAACATGGATCTCCTTACTCCCCTATTTTAGAAGTGGCTTTTCCATAGTATGTTTTAAATATGTTCAATTTCAAACACATTATAATATATATGTGGATAAATCATGTTTTCCTTATGTAATTGACTAAAACTAAATTTTACGGCAAACATTTTTTTATTTTTTATTTTTTTATTTATTTTTTAATTTTTAAAATATTTATTTATTTTTGGGAGACAGAGAGACAGAGTGCAAGCAGGGGAGGGGCAGAGAGAGAGGGAGACACAGAATCCAAAGAAGGCTCCAGGCTCCGAGCTGTCAGCACAGAGTCTGATACAGGGCTTGAACCGACGAAATGTGGGATCATAACCTGGGCTGAAGTTGGATGCCTAACTGACTGAGCCTCTCAGGCACCCCTACAAACATTTCTTTCAAAAAAAATTTTTTTTAACGTTTATTTATTGTTGAGAGACAGAGAGAAACAGAGCATGAGCATGGGAGGGGCAGAGAGAGAGGGAGACATAGAATCTGAAGCAGACAGCAGTCTCTCAGCTGTCAGCACAGAGCCCGATGCGGGGCTGGAACTCACAAACAGCGAGATCATGACCTTAGCCAAAGTCAGACGCTTAACCCACTGAGCTACCCAGGTGTCCCAAAACATTTCTTTTTAAATGGGCAATAGTAAGAACTTTTTCTTTATATCTTATAAATACTATTGAAAGATTTTATTCAAATGTATGTTTACTGTAAATTTTTAATAATATACTTCACAAAAAAATCCCTAGCATATCATACGAGTGATTTCATAAGTGTTATTACTTAGAAGAGCTCAAGATTTTTTCAAATGAATTAAAGTCCAGTTAAAAGTTGCTATTAAGTAAATTATAGTACAGGTGAAATGCAGATATTTTAAGAACCCTAAGGGTGGGCCTTGAAGGACTGAAGTGTGCAGAACACTGGAATTTGATTCCAGCAGTGAAGTGAGAGAACATCTGAGGACTGAGCCTTGATATGACTTACTAATGGCAGTCTCAGGCAACAGTAGAGGTAGCACTAGAAACTGGTCTCCTGACCAGCATTAGACCCTACCAGGAGGAGCTAAGGCTGAAGTGTTCTGAGGGCAGAACGACAGCAGAGATAACCTACAGCCTAAGAGTTAGGAGCCATTTACCTGAAATCTGATCAAGGTTCTCTATATGCTATTTTATCTGTTTGAACTAAGACTCCCCAACAAGAGTACGTGTGACCAGATTGTACCCTGCAGCCAGCCTTGGCCAGGATTTCTGCCTTTAAGAGGAATAGATGGTAAATAGACAGTTTGGAAAGTTTTTCTGTTAGGCACATTACAGGGAAAAAATTGTAAAGGCATCTGCAATATTACCATTTCTGGCCCTTTAAATTAAAAAAAAAATTCTGTTTTATTTGTATAACCAAGATTGAGTCTCTGCCAGAAAACCATTCATCCTGTTTGAAAATTCCAAACATTTTTATTATCACTACTCTATTTTACTGTATTCTATTGGTTTACTAATTTTGAGTGTTTATTATTGGGAATAACAGATTTGGTTAAGGTCACTTTTTATAAAAACAGGACCACATTTCCCCTTATCCACATAAAAGGCACTCTTGAGTGCCTACTCTCCTGACCATTTGGGTTTCTGTTTGTTTCATGGTGGTAAGATGTCCTCAAAGCCTAGTTGATCTTCATTATCTCTAGCTAATCAGGGGCCTCAAGCCCATTTCCTTGTGGTGATTTCATTGCCTTTGGAGAAAGATCCCTCATTTAAAAAATTTTTTTTAAATGTTTATTTATTTTTGAGAGAGACAGAGACAGAATGTGAGTGGGTTAGGGTCAGAGAGAGAGAGGGAGACACAGGATCGGAAGCAGGCTCCAGGCTCCGAGCTGTCAGCACAGAGCCCGACACCAGGCTCAAACTCAAGAGCTGTGAGATCATGACCTGAGCTGAAGTCGGACGCTCAACTGACTGAGCCACTCAGGCGCCCCAACATCCCTCATTTTAAACAAAGAAATCTGACTGACATTATAGTGGGCTTAAAAATTGTCTTTTAGTTTCAGTAATTTTCAATTCACAAATGAATAAGATATTACGCTGAACAATTCCTTCAGGCACATTACTATTTTCAGTATTAGAATGGGTTCCAATATGAATCTCTAAATGAAGACGACATTTTAAATTAAAGAGAAAGGGTTATGGACATAATAAACTAGAGATAGAAAAAAAAAAAAGGATGGGATGCTTTTTTTCCTGGAAAACTCTGATTTTTATCAATACTTACATTTATTTTTATTTACCTTTTTATACTACCAGTATAGAACCAGCCACTTCATCATTTCAGAGCCCAAGAAAAGGAAAGGGATAAAAGACAATAGCCTTAACTTACCAGAGAACTGGTTTAGTTTAACCTAAAGGAATAATTACCCAACAGTGCAATTAAGTTTGCTTCCAACAGTGTCTTCCTTGAGATGTGAAGACTTCCTTCTCAAATGGTAGAGTTAAATGGTCTCTGTGTTCTGTCAGCCCTTCCAAGAGCCTTGGTCTCAGAGAATTAATTCATTCCTCGAATCATTTGAATGGGGCTTATTGATCAAGTTCCTTCTAAAAAATAGGATTTGGCTGAGGAGTGTTCCTTGAACCAGTCACAGTTTGGGTTCTGATTAGTAGATAAGAGTAGATTCTGGAGTGAGACTTTCTGATCTAAGTCCTGGCACTGCCACTTAGCTGTGTGATGTTGGGCACAATGTTGGGCATGACCTCTCTGTGACTCAGTTCTCTCATCTGTAAAACTGGGATAAAAATCAGTACTCATTTCATATGGCACCTGTAAGGATTAAATGGCTTAATTAAATGAGTAAAATACTTTGGAATACTTCCTGACACATAGTAAGTGCTATGTAAGTAGTAACTATTGTTTACTTAGGTTAAAAACTCTTCCTTTTATAGGACCCTCATTTGTTTGTTTGTTCATTCATTCATTCATTCATTCCTTCATTCACCTGCTCCTTGCTGAGCACTCTGCCAGTCACAGTACTTCACTAGCTCTTGCTCAGGATGAACTAGGGATGTCATGGACAGGACATTTCCTGGCTTCCTTTGTATCCTGTCTCTTCATGGTGACTGGTATATAATGAGTGCTCTGCTCTGACAGAAATGAGGATTGACCTCATGTTTTCAAAGTTGATCTGATACCAGAGAGCAGTGGTTCTTGTTTTTAAAGCATATGTGTGCTAGGCTTGTCTTAAAGTGCCAAGGATGAGAACTGAGTATAGTTATATAGATCTGATGTGATTTTGGATTAATTTGGATTTTAGCCTGTGATTTTTCTAGTGTTTGCCTTAGTATATGCTTTAAAACAGTAACTAAAACCCTGAAATGTGCTTTGACTTTTTCCCAACCTTTGGATAAATTAATGCTTTCACAAAAGCCAGGAACCTAAAGGTCTCAGAACTACCCAAACACATCCTAGAATTTATAAGCAAGACAAAGAGAAGCATCAGAGACAACAGCGTGCACCTCACCTCCACATTCAGATTGTCTAAGAAATGCTTGTGATTGCACAGGGACTTCTGCCTTCGAATCGTCAAGAATAATGATCATAACATTGTTCAGTAATTTAGTAATGACACACAGCAAGTATAGATGCCATGTACTGTGCCATATACTGTATAAGAATGCACAATGTTTGCCTGGAGTAGAGTGCTAATGAAAGTGGTATTTCCATCTCCAAGGGGCAGTTAAAGTTTTTATGGGGTTAAGAACTGGGAATAGAATCGTAGTGTCTAGGATCTGAGTTGTAAACATCTTGAGCTTTTTTTTTTATGGTCTTCTCAGAAATAGGATGCGTTGTGAAGGTTATTCAGCCTTCTAGCTTTTGGAAGAAATTGAGAAATATATTTGAAAAGCAAAATTAAATATTTTTCTAAATAACCATATTGAATATTTTAAATTTTAAAATATTTGGTGTGTTTGTATATAGAATATATGCATATTTTACCTGAAATGTGAAGAGGCTAGAGTAGATCATTTCTACCACACCTTTAATGGGTACCCCCCCTTGATGATGATGTGGCAGTTTTATGAAGGCACCATGAACAGGTCTTGTTGATAGGAAAACAGTTTGGGAGGTGTCAGCAGGTGACCGCTGAAAGAATGCATGCAACACAGGTGGAAAGCCGGTGGGGTATGTAGGTGGCTCAGGTGGTTAAGTGTCTGACTCTTGATTTTGGCTCAGATCATATCTCACTGTTTCTTGGGTTCGAGGCCTATGTCAGGCTTTGCACTGACAATGTGGAGCTTGCTTGGGATTCTCTCTTTCCCACTCTCTGTACCCCTCCCCAACTCAGGCTCGCTTGCTCTCTCTGCCCCCCCCCCTCAAAATAATAAACTTCTAAAAAATCACTAAAAAAAAAAAAGAAGTGGAAAGCTGTTTCTGGAACCCAAGTGCCAGGACTCTACTTTCCTGGTATCTGGCTCTCTCAGGGAACAGAGAGGCCCAGGAGGACATGAGAGTCAGGCCAAGTTCATAGGAGTGGACTGACAGCATCTTCATAATTCTGCCTTTAAGAAGAGTCTGCTCATGGCACTTGAGTTTTCCCAGAAAGCAAAATTACAATTCTTTCTTAACATATATCCAGAAGTCCTCAGGGACTGCTGAAGTTTTTATGAGGCATGCCAAATATCCTAGAAATTGTATTCCAACACCAGAGACTCTTACCATAAGCTAGTTGGCTTCACCATTATTGTGAGCCCTGACAACACAGTCCACCTCTCCTGCTTTTTTCTAAGAGGTATGGGTGGATCAGTAACAGCCTATTAGTACAGTGGGGAAGATAGCAGCAAACACCTGCCCTGTGGTGCTGGGCCTTGCCTTTAGCCCAGGAGGGCAGCATCATGATTTTACACAGATGTGCATACAAATCCATGCATGTTGAGTACCATTGTTTAAAATCATTGTTGAGTAGCAATTGCTTGGGCTCTAAACGGGAGACCTAGGTTCTACTCTCATTTCCTTTGTGTGGTGTGCACAAGTTATATATTCTTCAAGCCCCTGTTTGCTCATTTAATCTGAATGAGGAGTTTGAATTTGACCAAAGTTTCAGAAGAAACTTTGATGTGCAGATGAATCACCTAGGGATATGGTTCAAATGCAGACTCTGGTTCAGTAAAGTCCAAGGCAGGATCCAAGATGCTGTACTTGTAACCAGCTCCCAGGTGATGCTGATGCTGCTGTTCCTTGGATGAATTTGGGGGTAAGGGTTTAGATATGTCTTCTTATTCTGTCCGCCTTCTACCCTATGATACAGGTATTCTTGGCCTCACTTTACAGATGAGGAAACAGGGGCTTAGCTCAAGCTGACATGGTCAGATGGCAGGACTGGATCCCAAACTTGGGTCTAACTGGTCCCAGAAGTTAGCCACCATGAAAACTTTATATTGCCTTCCTTATTTTTTTTTCCTGGGGCTTGAAAGAGTAACTGCAATTTTCAAAGGTATGTAACCTACTTGGTAGGGAGTAGCTTAGCCATTATGAAAATCTATATCACCATAAACACAAAATAATATATAATTCTTTTTTTCATTAGAAGAAAAAATATTATGGTGGCATAGATAAACTCCAAAGTCTTTTAATATAGGGAGTATTGTTGCATATTAGGAAGCTATTTTAAGGCTATTTAATTTAGACTAACTTATTTAATAAGCTTTTAATCCACCTTGTCAGCTTGCTAACTCTATTATCATGTTGCATATTTTTATATTTGCTGACATTTCTACCAGATGATGCGGGTATCAAGCACTGTGGTTGGAACATATGCAGAGCATTCATATTTCTACATAAAAACCTAAGTGTTGCAATTTTTAAGCACTAAGAATACATTAGTAAATTATTCCATGCTATAGGCTAATGTCCACAAATATCAAACTATTACTATGTTTTGAGTCTACAGGAGTCAGCGTTATTTTAAAATCCTCATTCATGACTTTAAATGTAGCAAACTTACTTAAAATGAACTGTTTTGTTTTCTAAAGGCCAAATTCCAGGGCTTAATTTTTATGTGGAAAACTTCACCTCAGAGCAGAATTTTACAGCATAGTCATAAACCTCAAAGAATAGGAATTTGTAATGGACAGAACCATTGATTCTTAACAGGAGTCACATTAACAGATATACAAGACACATAAAATGGTTCCAAGAGCCTCTGGCAACATTGAGATACAGAATCTTTAACATGGATTTGCAAGTTAGTGCCTTAAAGGAATCAAGCAGTCAGGCTTTAAAAATCCAAGTATTGATCTGCTTGACATACTTTGGTTAGTTCAGGGGACTTTAGTTTGGATAATTCTAGGTTCACTGCCCATTAAGCAGAATGATGGATAGAGTGGGTAGGAGCTTCTGAGTCAAGCTTCCCAGGGTTCTGACCTGCAGCTTGCCTCTTAGCAGCCATTTGACCTTGGACAAAGTATTCACCCTCTCTGAACCTCAGCTTCTTCCCCTATAAAGTGGGAATAAGAAAACATGACATGAATGTAAAAGATACACGGTGCCTGAAAGTGCCCAGAACATAACAGTAGATCTTTAGAAATGTTTATAAATGCTAATTTTCTGCTATATAATCATTATAAAATATTCCTAACTCTCCAAATGATATTTATCTGTGAAAATTTCTGTTGTGAGTGGGATACCCTTTGAGGGTGGGAATATGGTGACGAGAGACAGCAGGGTATGACCAAGAAGCCCATGGTGATTAAATGCAAGGATTGGACCAGACAAGATGCTAACCCAGGTTATATGTGATAGAGAAAGATTCTGGTATAGCAGAGCACCCCTTTACCACCTAGAGATATTTTGTGAGGCTAATGACCCCCTAGTAGCCCCTGAGCTAAAACCCCTGCCCTGTGCTGCCTCTTTTGGCCATTGAGGTCGCAGATGCTCCTAGTCGCTTCAGCTTGTCACATTCAGACCTGGCTGGAAGCCAGTCCTTAGAGCTTGGTTGTTCAATTTCTTAAATAAGTAACTACCTACATACACATAGCACCTAAGACAAGTTCAACCCTACAGTAAATGCTTGTCTGTCAGATTGCATTGAAGGTCCAGTATATTTCCTCCTAGGGTCTTGTAATCACTTAGTAAATATTTGTCAGATGAATTAATGAAATGAAGATCTTTATAGAGGAAACCTGAAGATGTTGATAGAGTGGGCTTATGGAGACAACAGCTCTTCAAGTCCTTGTTGCTATCAACAGACCCTGTGAAAATGTCTATCTTAGGCAACCCTTCCAAGGTCTCTGCTGTACTCAGGGAAACCACATACAGCTTTGGGACATTTTTTTTTAACTGCTAGTAAAAGCAGTTAGCCCATCAGAGTACTCATTTTAGAGATCCATATTTAAAGACCAGGAGGGAAGAAAGAATTCTTGAATGCAAATGGCTTTTACACTTTCCTACTTACGTGTTTTTATTCAGCAGACTAGTCTCTTCCCACACCCTTCTGCTGTGTGTACTGCCATTTTCTCTGAATTAAGGGAAGAGAAATATTGGCACTCATCAGTTAAAAGGCCCCAGCACAGCGATCCACATCCCATCAGCTAGAATTAGGTGTTTATCAGGACATAAACCCCTGGCTTCTGGGAACCCCTGGTCTGACCTCTGTGTTTTCTTCCTGAAGCACCCTCCCAGGCCAGTGCTTAAAAGAAAATAGAACAAAATCAAGACCACCACCTGGTGATTTAGCCTTGACAACCCTGTAGTGCATGCTGACGGGTGGTGACACGCTGGTGTTAATCAGGCAGCATGGCCAGCACACGTCAAACACAGCCCAGAGCGACTCTGGTAAACACCCACCTCAGCCAGCAGTGTGCCTGCTGTGCGCTTTGGGCATTGTTTTGAAAACAAACTCATCCATAAAGTCAAAAGCTTTTAAAGTGATTTTTAAATAGATTAAACATTGGGAACAATTGAACAGAATGAACAAGGAGCTTAATTAAGATTGACTCCCGTGGCTCAAATGCCCAGTGATAAGGAAGCCAGCCAAACAAAGTAAGTGTGTTAAGGCTGAGTGGAATACAATACAGCCATTAAAGGTGAAAAATATGCTGGGTTCTGGGTTGTTTTTTTTTTTTTTTTTGATACATGAAATACACATCTCAAATAATGTTAAACCCCAAAGTGGACTATTCACAGTCATTTCAAAATGCAGGTATATCCATTAACAAACGACAGAGCCAACTTTTTTAACATTGACTAATATTTTCATAATATTAACTAACTCCTTGATTTTCAAAAACAGACTTGCATGACAGTCATATGCAATCTTATGAATATTCCCTTTTAAGGACTTGATTTCGAGTGATCTTGTCACTGGTACCAAACTGACTAGAAAGTGCCATCCCCAGATGGCAAGGACCTGAGGTTGTAGTGACAAGGGAATGTCAAAGACCAGCAGAGCCAGTCTGAAGCCATAGTGTCTGAAGCTTGATGCTTTCTGATGCTGACTCTTCTCTGAGGAGGGTCCCCTGCCCTGGTGACCACACCCCAGCCCAGTTTCCTGAGCTTCACCCTCTTCATTCACCCAGCCATGTGACTCTGAAAAGAAATTAGGGAAAAGCAGAACAAGAAAGGAGAGTTATGTTTTAAATTTGGAAATTGCTCGAGAAAAATCAGGCTGTCTTGATTGGCACATGCAAATGTACGCAACTGTTAATTTTCCTGCTGAAATTCCCATTTCTTTTATCCACATGAAATCTCTGAAAAATCTTCTTGATGGTTCTTTTGTTCCTTTCCTGCCTCCACCACCAGTAATTAAAACATGAAATAGTGGTGTCTTCTGGCCAACCTGAGGACGTGGTGGTGACATCAAGCCCAGAACACTGCTGTTAGCCCCAGGTGACATGCTGGGGCCGACAGCAGGGACAGGCTGCTGACGTAACTGTCTTCGTTTCTAATGCTGGTAGTAACCAACAGCGTTTAGTTTTGCTTTGACAACTCCTCCTACAGCCAAAACTATTGTTATGGCCCACATGTCATTGCTATTTATCCTAAATAAGGAAAAACAAAGGCTATTCTGGGCGCAGAGCAGTGCTTGTGGCTGGGGTTATTTGCAGTATTACTATGGCACTCTGCCCTTTTCACTGTGGCCACACTGATTTTTTATGAAAAGTGCTAGAGCAGACACACAGCCTTCCCTTAAGTCTCTTCACACAGCCCCAGGGCATCAGAATGCACCGGAGATGTCTTAACGCACATATGAAAAACCGTGTAGACCTCAAGGGAGACAGAGACCGTGCTTGCACAAAATGAACCAGGAAAAAGCTCCCTCCTGAGAGATGTCTCTGCTTTACCATTTGGACTCTTTAATTTCTGAACGTTGTAAACTCAAACTGCCTAGTAGTTAAGAATGAGAGTCCTGACTTTACAGCATTCTCTGTGGTATATTTTTGCTACCATGCATTGAGAAATAGAGGGGAGAGAAGTGAAGGGCTGACAGGGAAGCGAGAGTGGGAGGGGGAGACACTGAGTGTTTCCTGCTGTGGTTATGACTTTGCCAGTTGCTAGTGCACAGCTTAGCTGCAAGAGCCATGCGGACTGCTCCCATCAGTTAGAGAGAGACTCTGGGGAGAGGGGGACCCCAAGGATGGCCTGCAGCCTAGCTCCTGGCATGAGGGACGCTGTGGGCACTTCAAGCCAGGACGTGCTCTTAAAGCTGGATCCAGAGCAGAGAAGCGTGAGTGGCTAAGAGTCCGTGCCTGTTTGCACGCGCTGCCTCGGTAAGCTCTCTCTCCATTTCTTCAACCTTGAAAGCTTCTAGCTGAGACCAAGGGAAGAAATATTGTGTTGAGATTTGTAGATCTCCCCCTTTCTGCTTTGTCTGGTTTGATATTTGCCTGTTAAAAAGATTATTGAATGCAGTGGAACAAGATGATCCGTTTAGCTGCATTCTGCTCGTCCGTATGTGTAACATGTCCCATGTGAGGCCAAACATGAGAAATGCAGACTAATCATTGCGTATGTTGCTGAATACAACACTGGGTGTTCAGCTGCTCTCAGGATTTGAGACCCTGGACTTGTTATCTGCTCTGTGACACCACCGGCTTCCTACCACAGAGCTTCTGATTTCTGTGGATGGCAGTTGATAATTGATAGCCACAGTCTGCGGTCGGAGCCACAGCATTTGAGTCTAGCACCTGGGCTGGGCCCTGCTGATACAGTAGAGAGAGAGAGAGAGAGACAGACAGAAGCGCGCACACACACGCGCACACACACACACACACACACACCCCACGCTGGCTATAACTGCAGCTCTGAGCTGCCTAAAGAGGAGATTGCCTGAAGCTGAAGGGATGCTTTGAACTGGGGGCGGGGAGGGGGGGACTGCGTCACAGTTGGACTCCCCCTGGCAGAGGACTCGAGTATGTCCAGTGACCACCTGAACAACAGCACACTGAAGGAGGCCCCGTTTAAAGACCTGTTCTTGAAAAAAGGTACACTTTCAGAGGCCAGCTGTGGATGATGCCTGCTTTCTGGGGTTTGTGGTGGTTGTTCCTGAAGTTTGGTCTGAGGACAGAGTTGAGAAGAGTAGAAACTCTTTCTCAAGAAGTTTGTATTTCCTTAAGAACGGTCTGTCAGCTCTGAGAACGCTTCAGGGCTTGACTCTGTAGGAAGATGTATTTTAGGCTTTTTCATCTTCTTTCTCTTCTGTGATCAGTTTGTTCCTGTTGGAGATGCTATACATAAATACACAGGTTTGTTGCTTTGGAGTTTTATTTTTTAAAATGTTCTGTACATGAGACTAACTCCTCCCCACCCCACCCCCAGAAATGCTATTACTTATCACTAGACTCATGGGTACTTTTTTTCACCCTGAGTCATTGAAAACAGCATTTGACAGAAAAGATGTATTTCTCAAGATGTGGGTGGTTTACTGGGTTGTTTCTCAGGTCACCAGTCTACTAACAGTAGACCTTAGGAAAGCAAACTCTGACTCTGAGAGGGAGACTGTGAGAGACAGACAGACTACTAGCTAGGGAGCATTCAGGAGTCACTGCTGTAAAATGTGAAGAAATGGTTACTTGTGCAGCTGTATATTTTTTCTGATACATTTTCCTAAATTAATAATGTGGCGGTGTGATGGGGGTGGATTTTAAATGAATCCTATAGAGAGAATTATGGGTTTATGTATGTATTTTTTTCCATTTATAACACAGCAGAGGGATAGACTTCTAAAAGGTTTGTAATTGCTCTTACTCCTCTGCTATGTTTTCAGAAAATCCTGTCAATCATCTTTGATTGGAACATAGTTAGCTAGATTCCTTTCTGAAGAGATCGTGAGACTCTAGATTCTAAAATGCATGATGAAAAGTTGTATTGGATGAATGCTTGGACCTTAGTGGATTAAAAAGATGTTATTCTAGCAGCTGGATGGACTCGCAGTGTCTGCATTCTAGGGATTTGGTAGTCAGTCTAATGATTGCTCACTGATACTTGCCTGCCAGTGTCATCAAAGGCACCTGGCCACGGGCTAGAGTCAGGCAGATGTGGGCCACACCTTGCCCTCAGAGCTCCCCATGCCATTTGACTACACTGTGCTTTCACCTCTCCTCCTACAGAACATAGGTATCATTTCCTACATTTATATCCTGCAAAACATTTTATGTAAATATATTAATATAAATAGGATTCTGTAAACAGGTAACTTATAGCAACCATGAGGTTCTTTTTCCAGTGACTGTTTACACTGCCTAGAATCGTAATAATTGGATAATTTTTATGAGATATGAAAACCTTTGGTAAAACTTCATCACTGAAGTCATTAGTGTTTGGTGGAATTCTGTGCTAGACATTGTTAAAAGCAGATTAGCCAATTGGGACCCTTCCTTCCAGGGATTTCTTTAGCATTTTATCTAAAATGAACACTGACTTTGTGCCAGTCATGTGATGTGCTACCTACTGAAGATACTAGAAAAGATCAAGATACTATCTCAGAGCTTACTCCAGAAAATGGGCTCTATAAGTGATAAGTGCTATGACAGAGTGCAGCTGCATGCTAGGGAGCCCCCCAAGGGTAGTAAGCCTGTCATCAAGTGGTTAGGAAAGAGCTTCTTAAGGAAGATAAAGCTGGGGGGGGGGGGTGACAGACACCAATTTGGGGTATTTCTATGGGGTTGTTCTTCTCCCTTTCTTTTGTTCTACTTGTTATGGGGTAGACTGGAGTAGCCAACCCACCAGGGAAAAGAAAATTCAAAATATATAAGATAATAATCATTACGATTATAGCTCTTACTGTTTTACCTTCTGAACTTCAAACTGTGAAGTTATTCATATAACACAGGCTGAATTTCCCCCCCTTCGACCATGGTGTTTAATGAGTGTGAATTTTCATTCAGCCATTAAAGTCTCCAAGAGTATTTTTAAACTAACAGTTCACAAACTTGAGGCAATTATGGTCCATGTAGATTCCAATTCCTGCCCCCACCTGTCTTCCTGCCTCCACGTCCCTGTCTCTGTAGGATTGGGGAAAGAATTTACCAGCCTTTAGGAACATTCAGCACTTTAAAAGTGTCACAGAGCCATAAATAAAGAGCAAGGCACCCCCCACCGGGGCTGTCATCTCACCACACCCACTCTGCCCCGGAAAAGCAGATACTTGGTGGCTGTGCCTGAGCCATGGTGGGGACCTAGGAAAGCTCACTGGGAGAGAGGGGCTGCCCGGACTAAGTCTCTGTGGCAGCTAACCAGGGTCTCAGTGCTGCCAATAGATTGTAGCACTTGGGGGAACGAAGTGGAGTGCTGCCATTGGTTAGGTGGCAGAGGAGCCATTTGTGGTGGCATGCAGGGATTTGTGGAAAGCATTCAGCCCTTACAGTGATGTCACAATATTCTGCATGGCACCCAAGGTATTTCCTTAGTGGGGTGAAAGGAGGGGGTTGATGAGAGACACAGACTTTGCCCCCAACCCCCCATTTATAGGGTCTGTAAGGCATAAATCACACATCTGGAGCTTTAAACATTTAGAAAATAGGACTTCTGTGAAGTTGATATATTAATCAAGGAAAGTTGATATATTAATCATGGAAGATGGTGTTAGCCATCCCACAAATAGAAATAAGTGTTATATTAGGAACCTAAGGTGGTAGAACCACGCTTTCCCAGAGTTCTTTAAAAATAGTACAGACACTCATGCTTCTAGTATGAGTCAGTTCAGCTCCTCGTTGAACCAGAGAATAGACCCACAGGCCTCACACAATTTTCTCTGTTCCTATAATTCTCCACTGCAGAGCTTGGAGTTTCTTAGGGATAGTTCTATAAAAGTAGAGAGATGTAATCATCACCATCATCACTGTCGCTGTTATAGTAATAAAGTAAGGTGCTATGATGCCTTCCTGTAAGTTGTAGGCTGAATGTATTATAACATTTCTTGTGTTTGGATTGCAATGACTCATCCATTATAACCTTATGAACTAGAACCCCCATGAAAGGAGGGGGGAGTGTAAAAATTTGACTTTGGCCTAAAATTCTTTCCTTGCATGTATTGCTTTTTGGCATTGCTCTGTTGATGTCAGTATCTATTGGAATCAAGAAAAACTGACCAAGTGGGCTGTGTTCAGAGTCCATATTGGGCACATGAAATTTTAGAAACCCTAAAGTATCCTATTATTTTCTCAGGACTCTACTATTTCTGTAGTTTTTTTTTAATCTTTCTGTTTTTAATAGTTCTTCCAGAATTCATTCTCTCCTTAGCCTCTCCTTCCCACCCCATTCCCAAAACCAAAATCACAAGCATTTTTCCTTTCTTTGTACCCCAAGTTCTGTGCACCAATGCACATTGCCTCTCCCCCACCACAAGAAAACAGACAACATCTTGTAAGGCCAGATGTGGGCAGACCAGGGTGAGGGAGGTGAGGCAGCAAGGCCCCAGTGTAGTATAAGGTCTCAGCTGGCATCTGCCTCACTTCTATGCACAGACTGTTGTTCCTAGGCACAGGGCTGGATGCCACCTTGATTCAGAAAGCAGTAATGTGCATGCATCTGTCTGAAGAATATGCCTCTCAGGGCCTGTTTAAATTGTCTCCTATGGGGTGGGTAGTAGGCCTCACCATACCTTCTGCTGCTCTGTATCTATACCCTTTGCACCCTGGGTCTCCCAAGCTTGGAGCACGTTGAGGAGGAATCAGTGATGTGTAAGACAGGAGGGTGTGTGTGTGCACGTGTGTATGTGCGCATGCATGTGTGGGAAAACATGTGGCCAGGAACTGCTACCTTGAAGGGATGGTGGTTTCAGCAGGAAGTGAAGAGTGCTCAGCCTGCCTGAGCCCTGACTGTGCAGTACAGGAAATTGCTGGGTAAGGTCCCCAGAAGTCCCAAAAAGGTCTGTGGTTGAGATCTGGAGTGCAGATGTCTTAAAAATGGACACCTTGAACAGGTGTGCTGAATTTCACCCGATACTTGCATTCAGAAGTGAGAGGTTTTGTTTTGTTTTATTTTGTTAATATAAAGCTTCTTTTACTTGTCCTGTGAGTTATTTTCTTGAGGAGGTGTAATATCAGGCCCTTGGCAACAGAGCCACATCCGGGTACTGCAAAATACTGTGCGGGCCCAGCTGCCTCTGAGCAATCTCCATGCAGGAGTGAAGGGTTCAGGAGTGGCAAAGGAAGAGACAGGAATCACCTATCACTGTTATTACACAATGTATGCAGAGAGAGGAGGGGGACTGGGTTTCCCATCTACCATCCAAGCTGTGATATCCTATAGTGGTGTGGTCTTTACTTAATTTGCCTTTTATGATGCATTTTTAGTAGAATTTTTCCTGTTTAAAGTAGAAGAGGGTGTGGGAAGACAAGTATCAGGCAAAGGTGCTCACATACCCCCTTGTGAGCTCGAAGGGGGAGTCTTGAAGGGAGAAGTTATCAGTAGCAGAGATCTCTGGAATCTGGATGTCATCATCATACTTGTCCTCAAGAATACTCTCTCTGTTCACTCTAATTTTCATTCTGAGAATTCTCTGGACCCTTTTAGCCCCTTATACTTTCTAGTTGTTAGTGTTTGAGAAAGCAGTCTTTTTTCATTGATGCATTTTGCCCAGAGTTCAAAGTGAAGGTCAGCTGCACATTTGACTGGGGCTGTGCCGCTCTGCTGAGGCTCCATCCCCAGGAGCTCCACATGCCTCTCTGACTTCAGGGTTTCAAGAAACATGACAGGTGACCCTGGACTGCAAGCAGGGCCAAATCACTGCTGCTGTGCTTACTATTGCTCCTGTGTCTGATTAGTACTTGGTTGTTAGGATGGTGGCCTTTGGGACCTGGGCCAGTCTCTGCAGGAAGAGCTGCATCTCATGCTGGCCCAGGTGCTGTAGTAGCTGAGGCTCTGATTGGGCTTCTGTCACCCAGATTGGCCACTGGGCTACACTGCTGGGCTGCTTGCCTTAGTGAGTGGCACCCAGGGTGTGCCAGCCTGTGCTCTTGCCCCAGGTGAGTTCTGCATTATTCGGATGCCTGTGAACCCCTAGGGTCTCTGTGTGTACTTTGCTCCATAGATGCACCTGCTGTGGCTGTACTTGTGCATGAAAACTCAGGAGAGTGGCCCAGGAGCTGTCCTGACTACATCTCAAATCCTAGCATCAGGAGTATCTCCAAGAAATCCAGGCCGTTAGTGTTTGTACTAGAGTGCCTGCTGTCAAATCAGTCTAGACCACCAGTTCTCCACGTGTGGCTCAAGAATCTCTGGGGATCCCTGAGACCCCAGTCCCCAGTGGTCAGTAAGACCACATCTCCTTCATATACCTCAACCAGAACCAACATATCCCAACAGATTGAAGGTGAAGCAGGGAGAAGAATCCAGCTATCTTCTATTAAGACATATAAGAGGGGAGTCTAAGTGGCTTAGTCCGTTAAGTGTCCAACTTCAGCTCAGGTCATGATCCCACGGTTCATGGGTTCGAGCCCCACATCGGGCTCTGTGCTAATAGCCCAGAGCCTGGAGCCTGCTTCAGATTCTGTGTCTCCCTCTTTCTCTCTGCCTCTCCCCAGCCTGTGCTTGTGCTTGTGCTTGTGCTTGTGCTTGTGCTTACTCGCTCTCTCTCTCTCTCTCCTTCTCTCTAAAATAAATAAACATTAAAAGAAATTTGAAAAAGTCATATAAGAGATGTGCAGAAGTGTAAAGAAATGCCACCCGTATCAATAAATTTGTCTTGAAAATAGCATATATAGTTGTTATATATTTTAATATATAATGTTTCTTTTTTAATAAATAAATATTTAAAATTTTCAGTATTGAATGTAAATATGGCAAACATCAATAGATGTCATCCATACAAATAAAGCTCTTTGGGGTGTAACCAGTAGCTTTTAAGAGTGTAGAGGGGTGGGGCGCCTGGGTGGCGCAGTCGGTTAAGCGTCCGACTTCAGCCAGGTCACGATCTCGCGGTCCGTGAGTTCGAGCCCCGCGTCAGGCTCTGGGCTGATGGCTCAGAGCCTGGAGCCTGTTTCCGATTCTGTGTCTCCCTCTCTCTCTGCCCCTCCCCCGTTCGTGCTCTGTCTCTCTCTGTCCCAAAAATAAATAAACGTTGAAAAAAAAATTAAAAAAAAAAAAAGAGTGTAGAGGGGTCCTGAGATGAAAGCACTGGAGAACTGTTGGTATTAAGCAAAGCAGGAGCGTGGGAGGAAGTGCAGCAAGTTTGGACATTTGGTGGGGCGGGAGGGGGGGCTGTGCTTTCCAGCTGTTGGCACCTTAGCAGGGCCAGGGGAGGGCCCACTATACATAGCATGTTGACAAGAAAGCTGATGAAACACAACCTTAGAGCAGGTAGTCCCCTTTAAAAGAAAGATTCCATACACTTTCCACAACTAAGATCTTTCTTATTCATGCTTACGATGAACTCTTTAATGTGCTGTTAGATCAAAAGATCCATGTCCTTCAAAAGATATAAAATGTTCCATGTGCTGTCTCAGACCAAAAGAAATCAAGTCCAGAGCGAACACACATCTAAACATAAAAATGCAATCTATAAAAATCTTAGAAAAAATATTTTTAGAATACTGGAGAAGACCTTCTTAATCAAACAGGAAGCTTGGAAGCCATAAAAGAAAAAGTATTTCATGACATAAAAATTATATCTTTTATACAGAAGCTCACAGCAAAGTTAGTGACAGACTAGGAGAAAATACTTGCAGCACATGTAACAAAGATTTGTAGTCATAATATGTAAAGACTGCTTACCAGTAAACAAGAGAGTTACAAATAAACTGATATGAACTAACATGATTATGAAAAAGAAATTGCCAATCAGGGAAAGACCTAAAATTACTAGTAAAACAGATTAAAACAAGATATATGTTTTTGTCCATCAGATTCGTGCAGATGAGAAGAGTGAGTATTCAGTGTTGATGGGCATGTGGGGCAAGAGCCTTTTCATGAGGCAGGGTCTCAGTAGCTATCAGCACTTAAAAGGATATGTCCTTGACCCAGAAATTTCAGTTTTAGGAATCTTTCCTGTAGGGATACTTAAAATGTGGGTCAACACTCACATTACACACATACATACACATGCACATACAATCTTTTGGTCACAATAGAAAAAAGCGGGGGGAACACCTAAATATCTATCACTTGGAAAATATAAATTCCAGTATATCAGTGTTCTGGAATAGATAGCCACCATAAAGAATGAGGTTGGTTTTTATATATTCTTGTTTTAAAACGCCGTGATACATTGGGTGGAAAAAAGCCAGCAATGTATTTGTACAATGATTCCACTCATTAAAAGAAGAAAGCCCTTATTTATTAAGCAAATGCACAGATATACACAATGGGTGAACTGTGTGAACCCCAGAATGGCATGGGGTTCAGTGGGGTCAGGGAATCCTGCAGGCATACAAAGGACTGTTACATTGTACACTATTTCCTTCTGTATTGTTTAAATAATTTAAATTGTTTAAATAAGTCTTCATTATTTTTATAATAAAAATCCTTTTAAAAATCATAGATACACCCCAAGTGCCCATAGAATTATGGAAAATATAATTTGATTGCATTGCTACAGATGGTTATCTACATAGCTTTCTATATTCAGGAAAACATAACCTAGAAAGACGTCCTTCAGGTGAAGAATTAACCCATGAAGACTTTGTACAGGACCCCTCACTGTAATCATCACTTTTCCTATTTTTCCATGTCCATAAAGCAATGAAGCTTTTTTGAGAAAAGAAAACATTTGTCAATTTCAGGGCATGATTTAACCTGATGATCAGCCATTAGGCCTTGGGGTGTGTCCAGAACAATGACAGCAATGCAAGGTGGGGGTGAGGTGGAGAGCGCAGCACCTGGGTCTCACCGACAGCCAGGCTTCTCTGTCAGCCATGCCCATGAGATCCACCCTTTCACTGCCCACTAGGGCTGTACTCAGCAAGCCCACCCGGCCACAGCCACTCAGCACACAAGCATGGCAGTTCGGTTCCCTCATACTCAGCTCTCCATTCTCCAGGGTGCATATTTGGGCCAGCCCCACGATAGGTGCAGGTGCAGTCCAGCCAGGTCCAGCAAGCATGTATGTATATCTTTGTCCCTCGGGTATGTAGAGGCCGAAGGCAGGAGTGGAGGGGTAGTGTCACAGGACAGGACATGGTGGGATCCAGGAACACCCTCCATTTACTCCCATGCCAGTTCTAGCCCTTCTGTTTCCAGAGTATGGATGGTGGGGGCATATAGGTGAGATTTGGGGAGGAAGGTGCTACCCCAGTCCTTTCCTGCATCATCCCAAATGTGAGCCCATACAGTGAGAGATAACACCTCCCCACTGGCTATCAGCCTGGGTCGTGCAGCAAGAGCATGTGTGTGTGTGTGTGTGTGTGTGTGTGTGTGTGTGTGTATGCATATGCACGCATGTGCATAAGCATGCTCTGTATGTATGTATATCCACATCTGTGTGTATTCAAACACATGCATACATGTGTGTATATGTGTACATGAATGCAGCATGCCCGTGTGTGTACATGTGTGTTGCTGTGCTCATGTGTATACATGCATGTGTGTATGTGTGGGTGTATGCATGTGTGTGTTACTGGTTCTAGGCAGTAACACAATTGACAGAGCTCTCCCCTTTTTCTTGCTCTTCATTAAACCCCACACCTCCCCACCTCAGAGCAAAGTTGTGTGCTGTCTTCCTCATCTTCAGAGCCTCTCACTCTTTAAGTTGACACCCCTACACAATCACTTCCTTTGATTGTGTGGGGAGACTCAGAAAGACAGGTGGGCAACATGCAGCAAGGCCGTGCTAGAAAGCAGAAAATGTGTGTTCTAGGGTTGACCTTGAGCAATGGGACTCTGCTTCCTCCCTGCAAAACTGAAGGACTTGAATTGCCCATCTTTAATTGCCAACTCAGTGCGCTGTTTTGCTAGAAGTAATTCCATGGCACTGTACTAGAATGTGAAGCGTGTGCTAATGGCAGTTAGAAAAGGCTTTGTAATGGCAGTGTCAGGAACCTGGTTTCCGACTGCTCATAAAATATGGTGTCTGCAGGGTTAGAGACAGTGGAGATGTGTTTTCTAAATTGCCTCCAAAGGCAAAGTAAAGGAGGCAAAGGAGTAAAGGAGGTTGGAGCTTTTTATCAATGTATTATCCCTTCAGTATAATGTGTAGATTCTGTGTGGATGTGCTTTGGGAAATGTGACTCAACCATAAAGATGGGGTTAACTTTCCTGGAGAGATTACACTGGAAGGAGCAGCTTCAGTTTTGTGAGACTTTCTTACCTCCCCTGGGTGGCAGGGCCATCTGGCAGGACCAGCAATCAGATGTTGGAGAGGTGACTGCACTCCTGGACCTGCCTGCCCAGGGCAAAGGGGCAGTGTGCAGCGGCCAGCTGGTGGTCTGCACACTGGGCTAGATATTCGAGTTCCATGTGTGAATGGGGTCAGTTACAACACAGCCCCTCTAGAGGTCTTGTAGAGCCAACAGAATACGTTTTCCTAAGGCCCTACTCATTATAAAATTTGCAAAGACAAGGTTTGTCTGAGCACCATGCTTGGGCTGAACACCAGAGGCCTACTGGAAAGAGCCTCATGCCTGGGTCTCTCTTTCTTCAAATGTTATTCAACTGTTTGTGCTTGTGTGTGTGTGTGTGTCTGACAATGGTCTTGGGCAGCAGGCCTGGGGAAAAATAGTTTGTCTCTGGGAGGACCAGGTGCTTGCAAGAAGCGCTTGGTGACTGGTGGGTGTGTTGTTTAGAGAACTGGGTGACTGCACAGGGGATATGTCGCTAATATGCCTTCCCTTTCCATCGCAGCGGAACTGGAGTTTGCCCAGATCATCATCATCGTCGTGGTGGTCACGGTGATGGTTGTGGTCATTGTCTGCCTACTGAATCACTACAAAGTCTCCACACGGTCCTTCATCAACCGCCCACATCCAAGCAGGAGGCAGGAGGACGGGCCACAACCGGTAAGTGTGGCCTGAGCCTTTCGGTGCTGCCTAGGCCTCTGTCTCGGGCTCCAAATAGGCTGGGTGCCAATAAGAGCCCCAAAGCGGGACGGCCTCTTGAACCCACCTGCTATGGTCCGAAGCATTGAAAACTCTATGGAAGGTTCTGATACTTCAAGTAAAGCATGTGCGTCATGAGAATTCTGCTCAGTGAGTCCTCACAAACTAAAGACACCTGTGTAACCACTCAGAAAAGAGATAGGACCAGCCCCCAGGAACACACTCTGGCCGTACTCCTAGGCCTGCCCCCCACAAGGTCAAAACTACCTGCACAGCTGTCTGCACAGATTAGTCTTACCTGCTTCTGAACAATATGTTTAACAATAGAATCATACAGTAGGTGTTCTTTTGTGTTTGGCTTCTTTCACTAAATCACCCATGCTGTTACATGGAGACCTGTTTTGAAAACTGGCCCTGGAGGTGTCCGGTGATCCTTAATACATTTGTGCAGCACTACCTGCATCTGTAAGACGTCACTTGTCTGAGATCAGCAGCATGGCAGGTGTGGGCAAGGTAGAAGTAGCGGGACAGCAGGGGCTCAGGGCCTCCTCAAGTGGATCGGGCTGGGCCGGGCTATGTAAGGGACTCACAGAACAGCCCACAGTAAGGCTCTACAGGTTGTTCTTTTTACAGTTTCTGGCTACTTCTTGCCCTGAGTCACACTCCTCTGGAAAATAAAATACATATTCAGTTAAACCGGTCTGTGATCTGCGCTTAGGAGGCAAAAGGCCACTGGCACTTTTTATTCTGAGCTGCTTTTACAATCTGTGATTCTCGTGGCCTCCAGTGAAAGGCTTGGGACTGTGAGTTTAGACAATTACAAGTTCTTGGTTTTCTGGTGGGCAAAAATGATACTGGATACTCAGCCCCTCAGAGCATGTGTCAGGACCAGGGAGGTCTGGTAACTGGCCTAGGGAGGCCATCCTGGGTTCTGGCAGGCTACTGGGCTCAGGGCCCCTGGACCCCTCAGGAAGGCAGGGTCATAGTTCATCAGGGCTGCAGAGTTGCTCAGTGACCCATCTGCTCTGCTGTCCTCATGGGAGGAACTGAGGTTTGCTGGGCATTCTGTGTCTGAGGCAGGCAGGGAGAGAGGGAAGGGATGGGACTGCTGTGCACCACCCGTCAGACTCACAGAGATGAGACAGGATGCCATGGGGCTATGGGGAGCAGTCCTGAGAAAGAACCCCTTTCTCTCTCTTGCTTTCCCTTGTCCTCTGCTGTTCCCTTCCTTTGTCTCTCTGGGTCCCCAGTTGGGCCCACTAGCCTCCTCCGGCCCTATTAACATGGCTTTCCTCACAGCATGACAGTTTCCCTGTGGTCCTGGGCCCTTTGTCATCCCAGCAGTCTGGTACCTGAGGGGTCCAGACTCACTGAACGCTGGTGTCCTAATGCCTATAGATTCCCCACTGTTGTATAAGGACAGTTCAGTTACCTAAAGGAGAGAACTAACTCTTCTGAAGTTCTGGACACAGAATATACACAACTCCCCTGAGTTTAAAGGGAGAGGACAGAGAGAAAATCATACTCACAGCAACAGTTTCAGAACTGCAAAAGGATGAGCCGTCACTGCTTTGCCTAAGCCTTAATGCAAAGACTGGAAATGCGGACTCCAGCCTTGGGGGAAAGAGGAAAACTATCCTTATTCATTGTCATCAATAGATAGCTCTCAAGTTTCTATGAAGTACCTGCCATGAATTTACCCAAGTTCCCTGCCTTAGGCTTTCTGTTCCAATGCCTGAGGTATTTGGAGTCACTGCACACAGGGAACTCAGAATGCTTTTCTTATGCCTAGCCTGGGTCCCCACCCACCTCTGTCTTCCCCACATATTTGCTTTGGGGATCATCTTGCTTCTACCTGATTCACCTTGCTTGGTGAAGTGGCTCCTTCTTCCACTCCTCAGTACATATATGGCCATTCCTGCTGTCACTGCCCCCATCCATGTATCCTCAAATTGCCCATGGGTCTGCTCCTCAGACTGGGAGCTCCATGACCCAGTCAGGTGATGGGACAGGTACACACACAATTATACCCTTACCAGCAAAGAGGTTGCAGCAGGATGACAATTTTACAAAGGCAGAAAAGTGAAATTTTAAGTTTGTTTTAATCAGAATGTGTCTTCTGTTTCATTTGGGAATGGCTTTGAGTGGGGCGCCTGGGTGGCTCAGTTGGGCATCCAACCCTTGATTTTGGCTCAGGTCATGATCGTCATGGTTCATGGGATCAAGCCTTGCATTGGGCTCTATGCTGGCAGCATGGAGCCTGCTTGGGATTCTTTCTGTCTCTCCTTCTCTCTGCCTCTCTCCCACACTCACATGCGTGTGCACTCTCTCTTTCAAAATAAATAAATAAACTTTTTTTTTTTTTTTAAGGGAATGGGTTTGTGTCAAGGCCTCTTCCTGGAGCAGTGGCTCACCTGTGTCCACCCTGTTCCAGGACTTCTTGGGCAACAGTGCCTCCATTTCTTGACATTGAAAAGATAATTAAGTGATTTTTATATGCCCCTTCAGGGCTATACAGCAAGTGAAGATAATCAGTATCTAGTGATTGTGTCTGCAGAGGTCTTTATCACACTCTGTGCCTAATTTTGTTAATAACGTTTGAAAGTTTTACCCCTGAGAGCTGGACCCTAGTTCTGAAATGCAGGCTGCACACAGCTTAGGGTTTAATTTCTTGTTACTACTATACTATTTTTTCTTTTCTTTGAGTGGTCCAGCACTGACTGGCTGCTGTTGCTTCTCAAAGCTTGGATTTTCCTCCTCAATAAAATGAGAATATGGATATTGCAAAACTTAGCAATGCACTGTGTTCACCATTTCAAAAAAAATTTTTTTAACGTTTATTTATTTTTGAGACAGAGAGAGACAGAGCATGAATGTGTTTACCATTTCAAACTCAAGATGTATTTTAACCCAGTGACCAGAGACCATTCAGGCCCAGTCTGTAGCTCCATATCATGACTAGGACTATTAGCCTAATGTATAGTCCAAAGAGAGAGGAGAGAGAGTGAGAAAAAAAACCTTACTTTTCTTCTGAACACAAATACAAATGTAGACAGCACTGTGGGCCACTTACACTCTTTCTCTCTACCCAGGAATGTGCCCCCAACCAGGCTTCTTGCCTCCTACTTGTCTACCTCTCCTCCCTAATGCCTTTATAAGGCATAAGGAAGAAATGCTGCTTCCCTTAGTACAGTACTGGGAGAGCAGTTGATTAATATACACTCATGGTTCCCAATTGGAGTGATTATGCCCCCTAGGGGACATTTGACAACATTGAGAGCCATTTTTGGTTGTCATAATTAGGGAATGCTACAGGGATGCTCTAAACATCCTGGAATGCACAGGGTAGCCCCCGCAACAAGGAACTATCTGACCCTAAATGTCAGTAGTGCTGAAGTAGAGAACCTCTAATCTCACTAGTGTTGAATGCCATCCTTCCTAGAGGCGCTTTGCTGTTCAAAGAGGTTGCCTATTAACATAAGTGGATCTCTCATGGCTGGCTCTGAGGTTTCAACAGAGAGAAGAGTACACTTCCCAGAGGCTTGGCAGAAAGTGTTGGGGGTCCCTTGCATGATCAGAGGGTCCTGGTTTGAGACTCTGCCTTGGGAATAGTTTCCCCTACCCATTTCTACTTTCCTTTGTTCATTCAGTCATTCACTGGACATGAACCAGACATTGAGCAAAATAATGAAGGAACAATGTGAGGTTTCCTTGCCCCTGACCCTCCCTGCTAGCATCAGCAGCATCCAGATGGCTAATTCTACTTGGCATTTTCTCAATCTTAATTGGGAGAGGCTAGGGGTCTCCAGTGGCCATTTGTATATATCAAGTGGCTGTTGGCTATAGGAGGAGTCTGGGATGGGGCGTGAGGACTCAGCATGAGAAAGGAAGGCTCTGCTCTTACTGACAGAGCTCATCGCTGACAGCCTCTTGGGTTCCCAGTGGCATTGTGCATATTTGTACTCCTTGGGGGAAAGGTGACTGGTGAAGATGGATGCCTTTGTGGTTACTGCTGTCTGTGTGGTTTCATGTCTGTCACTAGAACACCTGAGGGCTACTGAAGCACCTTTCCCGATGTCAGCATCTAAATCCCACCTTCCCTGGAGCCTGAATGGTGGGGCTGCAGTGCCCTCTAGTTGGCAGCTTGTGGCTGTGGAATGCCCCTTCCAGCCTCACCTGGGTGAGCATCTCATGGTCTGAGCCTGTCATTGCTGACATCCCCTCACTTCTGGGAGCCTTTTAGCCCCATTTGTTCTAAAACCATGTGAGGTCTCCATGAGCATGTTAGTAAAAGGTATATTTATTTATTTATTTTTAAATATTTATTTATTTTTGGGAGGGAGAGACAGAGAGAGAGAGCAAGCTCGTGCAGGCGAGAGCAGGGAGAGACAAAGAGAGAGGAGAGAGAATCCCAAGCAGGTTCTGCGACATCAGCACAGAGCCCAACGTGGGGCTTGATCTCACAAACTGCAAGATCATGACCTGAGCCGAAATCAAGAGTCAGATGCTTAACTGACTGAATCACCCAGGTGCCCAAAAGGTATATTTATTTTAAACTTGTGAGAAGGGCTGTGCATCTAATTTATCAACTTCTCTGTGATTTGGTTTAACACTTTGTTAAGTTTATTTTTATATATTTCTTCCAGAAGACTTGTTAGTCAAGATTAAAAAATAAAGGACAATAGTTGGATTTTGTTTTCAAGGAAGAGGTTGCACATGTAGATGTTCTGATTTGACTGAGGAAATTTCACTGCCAAGATGTGCGCTGCCCCTCTGCTCACTGATGATTTGCACTTCAACCAAAGGGAAAAGCAGAACTGAGGTTAATAAGATAGAATCTTAGCTGTGAATATTCCTAGTTCTCAGGGAGATTCTTCTGGAAAATGGTTGGTTGGAACAGTTGCCCCCTTGGGCCAAATGCCAGACTCACCCTGATTCTGGGAGGTTTGCTTTGTAAAGTCAAAGACACTTTCCTCCCTGACTCCACCACACACACCTTCTTCCTCATGCGACACCCCCTCTCAGGGTCTTCCCTGCCAGTTCCAAGTGTCTTTTGGAAGCACACACTTTCTGTACCAGGTCCCTCTGGCCAAGGAAGGAATGGATGGGAATCTGTATTGGCCCAGGCCAATCAGCCTTCATCACCATGGTGTCTCTGACACACCGTGCCAGGGGAGCCCAGGGACAGGACAATACTGGCCATGAATTTGTTGGTAACAGTCATTTCTGGATAAAATTGGAAAATAGCAACCTAGGCTTAAATCAAGAAAAGTAAATGTTTATCTAATGGCAAAGAGCAGTGAATGGCTTTGTGACATAAATCTCTATGTATTCTTTCTGAGGTAGCCTCAGCTTATTTTTTAGAGCCTGGGTTTATGTGATTTCAGAGCTTTGATACTGTCTAGATCTCTTTTCATTACTTTAGACTGCCAAGTAATAGGAAGACAATAAGGGGGCATAAATATTCAAGACACAGCCCTGAAAGGTATTTGCTTACATCACTGGAGCCTCTCTTACCAGAGCTGGGTGGGCGTGGGGGCATGAGCAGCCTTTTCTGACAGCCTGTAGCCCCACCCAGAAGGGCCACCTGAACCCACCTGGACAGCCCAGGGTGCAGTGGGAAGTGGGCGAGGTCAGAGTGGCCAGCCACTTACTGAGGAGCAGCAGAGGGACAGAACCTTTTTACTTACCTGTATGAACTGTATGAAATTGTAGCGCTTCAGCCATTGGACCTATAAAAGCAGCAATTTCAATTAAAAAATTCATGGAAGGAGTCATGTCAAGCATTTCTTCCTTAGGAACTGCTGCAGGGATTAAATCACTTAGGAAAATACAGGTGCCTCAGCCTCCCTGTGGAGACAGAGCAGCACCAAGCCAGCGCTCAGCACAGTCTGTGCTGCACCAGCTCCAGGGAGAGATGCAGGTGGGATGCTGGGAAGGAGGCCGCTTGTTTTGTCCCCTGGCGTTTGGAAGGAGGACATGACTGCAGTGACCAGTACAGAAGCTGGAATTCTTCTGATCCAAAGTGTCCCAGTATAGGGGAAGTCCACACCCAGAGACTCTCCCTATAGCTGTTGCAGACTTGGCTTAAGATGTGGCCAGTGTATGGTTTGCCCCACAGGGTGTTTTGACAAAACTTGGTTGACAGTAACTATTGGGAGATTTCACATAAAAACTGGAATTTACATTTTCTCTTGAAAAGTCTGCATATCAGGCCTCTATTCCTGCCTCTGGCACTCTCTAAGATGGGACCACAAAGCAGTTGCCAGGCTGAATGGGTTGGTGCTCACCTTTTGACTATGGTTCCATCTCTCTTGGGGGAACCCCCAGTTGTGGGTGGGGTGCCATTGCTACCTATTGCTTTGCACAGTGGTGGTTGTTTTTTAGAGAAAATATATCCTGCACTTATGTCTTTATCACAAGGGTGAAAACAAAGATAGACTAAGAGGCCCACTGGTTTCCAGAGAAATGGGAGGGAACTTCCTTGTGGAAGTAAAGATCATTCCTGAAAGATTAGACATTCAACCAAGTATGTCTGGGCCAGCAGAGTCCAGTGTCTCCTTTGCCCAGCTGGATGTGTTTGTTCTGGACCTTGCAGTTCAGTCCAGGCCCCAGAGCAAGGCAGTCTTCTCTGTGGCTGGTGTCTGTGGCCAAGAGAGTAGAGGTGACTGTGGGCTCCTCTTGTTGGCCTTGGGAGCAGGGGTGGCTTGAGAATGGGCAGTTCTGGACACCCCTAGAAGCAGCTCGGGAATCCACTGCAGTGGCTCAGAACTCACCATGCTTGAAAAGCCCACAGGCTGTGTCCTGGGCCCAGTGAAGGGTGCAGGGAGTCAGGGGAGTCACCACACACACAGTTCATTCCCACAGTGACTAAAGAGCTAGACTGCTGTGTACCTGCCTTTTCTCATTTCTACTTAGGTTTAGAAAAGCGTTTAGAAAAACATTTCTAAAATGATAGAAATGAACTATTTTCAGTAAGGTGCGAAAAAAAAAGAACTAAAGGGCTTGATGAGGCAGTTATAATAGGCATGTCTCTGACACCCCAGACTACAGAAAAGAGAGCCCCTCTGGCTTTATTTAGCATCAGATTGAGATGAAAGATGGCAGGGGATAGTTTCTCTGTGGGTGAGGGAGATTCTTGCTGCACTGTAAGACCGGGGGTATTTGTTGTCAACTTTGTCCCATAACAATTCTCCATTATTTCATGAGCCACTGAAACTACATTTCCTGATGTCACAGGGACTGCAAGAGGTAGGTGAGCACCTACTGTAAACTCCAAGCACAGATTCCCTCTTGGCAGTCAAGCCGTTTTCTCCCTGAATAAGTGAGGATGCAGTCAAGCCACCAGACTGGTCATTTAAAAGGCTTTACCCTTTGGTGTATCTGATTGAAGCATTGGAAGATAGATAATTTTAACAGCTTCAGAGTGAGAATGTCTCCCTTCAAGTAAGAGAAACAGGAGGCCAAGTTGCTAGCAAAAATTGGATCAGGTTGCTGGGCCACAGCTGTTAATATAGCAGATTCTCATCTGAACAAAAGTAGAAAGACCTTTTCAGTGGCCAAGATTTGTCTTTGCAGCAATGCGAGTAGCACAGATTGTCCCTCCACTGTTGTTGCCAGTGCTCAGAACAGTTTTGGAATTACCCTCAGAGCTTGCAGGTCATTTTTTGGAAATTTTTCAAAGGAAAAATATTTTTTAGTGTCTTGATGGCAAATCTTCCTTTTTCTTATTTGTTCACTGAGGATGGATTTGATTTTTGGTATCAGCCAAACTCCATTTGGAGTTAAATCTTACAAATGATGAGACTGATCAGACTAACTGATACAATTTTGGTGCAAAACCAAGTGTGGCTCAATTAGTAAGACTGATGTTTTCTGAGCTACAAACTGATGCTGTAGAGAAAGGTCAGGAAGGACCCACAGAAAACGAATGGCTTCCTCCGGAGAGGATCTGGGATTGCAGGAGGTGGGCAAAGAGAGCCTGGTTTGTGTGTTAAAAGTTTTGTGGTTAGGGGGCTCCTGGGTGGCTCAGTTGGTTAAGCTTCTGACTTTGGCTCAGGTCATGATTTCGTGATTTGTCAGTTCGAGCCCTGCTTTGGGCTCTGTGCTGATAGCTGGGAGCCTGCTTCTGTGTCTCCCTCTCTCTATGCCCCTCCCCCGTTCATGTTCTGTCTCTCTCTCTAAAAAAAATAAAATAAAATAAAAACTTTTATGGTAAGGATGTATTTGTGTATTACTTTTGGAATTAAAAAACATTCTCTGCTCACATAAACTGATGCTGAAGACAACTGCAATAATGTTCTGAGCATCTATAGACTATTAAGGTAACTGATTTGAGCTGGTTTGTGCTGTGACAAAAAGCATGCTAAAATCAGATTTTTAAGTAAAATTGATGAAAATTTTAAGAAACAAATTTTAGTCATGTTTTAGATAGACAATATAGCTTAATAATCTAATGATAAAGGTTGTTTGTTTATACTTAGTCCTTAGAAATTGGTGTAAATTGTTCTGGGGAAAGAAGAGTTCTCTAAATCATTCTAATTCTGTGGCCTTTGTTGAGGATGCTCCCCGGAGCTGTCAAAAGACACCAAGGGAAGTAGCTGGGTTCTGACTCTGTATCAATCCCCTACCAGCTCTATGACCTTGGGAAAAGCATTTGCCCTGTTTCTAGTCTTACTCTCACAAAAGAGGAGGTGATTCAGCCGACGCTGAATAGCATGTAGTTCCACATTTCTCTGTTGCCCTGAGTTTTCTAATTCCCAGGCTGGTTTCTCTCCAGGTCTAATTGCTCATTCTCCCCCAGCACCAAACCCAGGAGAGGGACCTGTGTGGCTCCTTTTCTGCTTGCTCAGGACTATAGATCTCTCTGATCCATTGTATTGTTCTGGAATTATAAAGGATTCCCTTTTCTTCCCAACAGATCTTCCTGGATGAATTGTGTTTCTCTTAAGGGATGTGCCCTAGATTGAGCAGTTGGGAAGGACATTTTAAGTCTTGAAAATAAGTCTGATGGTGGATTCCCAAGGAGGAATAATGGGGGAAGTCCTGGGGAGAATAGTTATTGATACCCAGAGGTATCACCTTTGCATCTAAGCTGTTACTGCCATCTAGAGTGGAAAGACAGTAATACTAAAGTATTTGGATGGTGGAGAGGCTGTGTGAGGAAAAGGAAGAAATGAGAGAAAATGTATTTTTCCAGATGGTAAAGGTGTTGCTGAATATCCAAAGATGAGTTTTACCTGTGCTTTGAAGTTCTCACCCTGGGACAAGGAGAAAATATATTTCCAAATATTTGAGGGCATACAATACTTTTCATTCACTGAGCCCTTCGGTACAAGACAATATCCAGCAATGGCCTTGCTTTACCACAAACTGGCTGTCACCTCCAGTGAACAGTATAAATCTAAATCATATCTAAAATGAGGGATGACTGGCTTAGATCAGAGGCCTTCAGATGGTTTGTAACCCTGAAGAACAATAAGAAACACATTTTATATCATAATCCACGATACACAACTAAGGCAGAAATTTTGCAAAACAATACTTACAACGTACTCAGGCATTATCTATTCTGTTTCAGTTTTTTGGAATACTGGTTGTGACCCACTTAAATTGATTTTCCAGTTCTCTAAGAGGCTGCAACTCACAGTTTGAAAAACACTTTTTAAAAGGTATTTCCAGTTTCACAGAGGGCTTATTGTTTCCAGTCCCTAAATCTGATTCCTGTTGTCCTCTGTATGTGGTAAGGAAAGTTTAGCTGAAAGCATAAAACTAAGAAGGTTCATAAGGTCATAGGAGTGGCCTTACACATGGATGCAAGGCAGCAGGCTTTAGCTGCAGCTCACAGCAGAAGCCCCAGTAAGTCATGGTCACATCTTTCTCTTTTAATGCTATAAATGTTGTATCTTTTGGATGGAAAAAGATCCAAAAGATAAAGAAATGAAAAAGATTATAAAAGAGTACTATGAATAAGTTGAAATGGACAGATTCCTAGAAACATACCCTACTAAGATTGACTCATGAAGAAATAGAAAATCTGAATAGATCTGTAACTAGTAAGGAGGTTGAATCAATATTCAAAACCTCACAACAAAGAAAATAACCTGGAACAGATGCCTTCATTGTTAATTCTACCACACATTTAAAGAAGAATTAATCCAATCTTTCTCAAACTCTTCCAAAAAATTTGAATAGGAGAGAACACTTTCTCACTGACTCTGTGAAGCCAGCATTTCCCTCAAGCCAAAGACCCGACAGTAAGAGAAAACCATAAACCTATATCCTTTATGAATATTGATACAAAAATCTTCAACAAAATACTAACAAACTGAGTTCGGTAGAATACTAAAAGGATTATACACTATGACCAAATGGGGTTTATTTCTCTAATGCGAGGATGGTTCCACATATGAAAATCAATCAATCTACTGTTCATTAATAGAATGAAGGGGAAAAACTACATGATCATCCCATTGACGCAGAGAAAGTCTTTAAAAGCATTCAACACTTTTTCATGATTACAAATACTCAACAAACTAGAACACAAAGAAACTATTTCAACATAATAAATGCCATTTTTTGAAAAGCCCACAGCTAACATACTTAATGGTAAAGGAACAAAAACTTTTCCTCTAAGATCAGGAACAAGACAAAATGCATGCTCTCACCGTTTCTATTTCAATATTGTATTTATTGGAAGTTTTAGCCAGAGAAACTCAACAGAAGAAGAGATAAAAGACATTCCAGTTAGAAAGGAAAAATTAAAATTGTCTCTGTTCAGAGATATCATGATTTTATATATAGAAAAACATAAAGATTCCAACAAGCAAAAACCTGCTAGAACTAATAAACAAATTGAGCGAAGTTGCAGGATACAAAAATCAATATGGAAAAATCAGTTGCTACTTGACACTAACAATGAACAATCTGGAAAGGAAATTAAGAAATCAATTCCATTAAAAGTAGCATCAAAAAGAATAACATACTTAGGAATAAACCTAACTAAGGAGGTGAAAGATTTGTACACTGAAAACTATACAACATTGCTGAAAGAATTTAGACACAAATGGAAAGACATCTTGTGTTCATGGATTGGAAGACTTGATATTTTTTAAATGTCAGTACTACCCAAAGCAATCTACAGATTCAGTGCAGTTCCTATCAATAATGTTTTTTTGCAGAAAAAAAAAGTCCATCCTAAAATTCATATTCTATCTCAGGGGAGGTAGCTACACCACCCCCCCAACCATAGCCAAAACGATATTGAGAAAGAATAACAAAGTTGGAAGTCTCACACTTCTTGGTTTCAAAACTTATTACACAGCTAGAGTAAAAAAAAAACAAAACAAAACAAAAACAAACAAACAAACAAAAAAAAAAAAAACAATGTGGTACTGGCATAAAGACAGATTTATAGACCAATGGAATAGAATAGAGAGCCCAGAAATAAACTCTCCCATATATGGTCAAGTGATTTTTGACAAGGGTGCCAAGACCATATTCAAGGAAAAAGGACACTCTTAAAAAATGGTGTTGGAGGGGCACCTGAGTGGCTCAGTTGGTTGAGCGTCTGACTTCGGCTCAGGTGATCTTGCAGTCAGTGAGTTCGAGCCCCACATCGGGCTCTGTGCTGACAGCTCAGAGCCTGGAGCCTGCTTTGAATTCTGTGTCTCCCTCTCTCTCTGCCCCTCCCCCATTTGTGCTCTATCTCTCTCTGTCTCTCAAAAATAAATAATTGTAAAAAAAAATTTTTTTAATGGTGCTGGAAAAACTGGGTGTCCACATTCAAAATAATGACATTGAATACTTACCATCTTATACCATATACAAAAAATTATCTCAGAATGTTCCAAAAACCTAAATGTAAGACCTAAAGTCATGACTCTTAAAGAAAACAAGGGAAGGGGTGCCTGGGTGGCTCAGTCGGTTAAGCATCCGACTTCAGCTCAGGTCATGATCTCACAGCTTGTGGGTTTGAGCACCACGTTGGGCTTTATGCTGACAGCTCAGAGCCTGGAGCCTGCTTTGGATTGTGTCTCCCTTTCTCTCTCTGTCCCTCCCCTGCTCGCTTGCTCTCTCTCTCTCTCTCTCTCTCTCTCAAAAATAACAAATAAACATTTTTTAAAAAGTTTAAAAAAAAGAAAACGAGGGAAAATTTTCATAAAACTGGGCTTGGCAATGATTTCTTGGATATGACACCAAAAACACAGGCAACAACAACAAAAATAGATAAATTAGAATTCAAAAATTTAGAAGTTGTTCATCAAAGGAAGTTGTTCACTGCCCAGAGAGGGAAAGGCAAGTCACAGAATGAGAAAAAAATATTTGCAAATCATATAGTATCAAGAATATATAGGGGCACCTGGGTGGCTCAGTCAGTTGAGTGTCTGACTTTGGCTCAGGTCATGACCTCACAGTTTGTGAGTTCAAGCCCCGGATCAGGCCCTGTGCTGACAGCTCAAAGCCTGGAGCCTGCTTCCAATTCTGTAATTCTGTGTCTGCCCCTCCTCTGCTCATGCTCTCAAAAATAAATAAACATTTAAAAAATTTAAAAATTTTAATTTAATTTAATTTAATTTCCTACAATTCAACAACAAAATAATAGACAACCCAATTTAAAAATAGGCAAAGGACTTGAATAGACATTTCTTCAGCGAAGATATCCAACAAGCACACTGAGAAAAGCTCAGTATCACTAATTGTGATGATAATTTTATGTGTCGACTTGACTGGGCTAAGCAATGCCAAAATAACTAATAGAACATTACGTTTGGATGTGTCTGTGAGAGTAATTCTGGAAGAGATGAACATTTGACTCAGTTGACTGAGAAAAGAAAATCTGTCCTCCCCAGTGTGAGCAGGCATCATCCAATCCCTGGTGGGCTCGAATAGAACAAAAAGGTGGAGGAAGGTTAATTTTTCTCTCTTTCTTATTGAGCTGGGGGTTACATCTTCTGCCCTTAGACATCAGAGCTCCTGGTTCTTGGGCCTTTGGACTCTAAAACTTAACACTTGTGGCCCCCTGGCTTCTCAGAGCACCAGACTCAGACCAAACTATACTACTAGCTTTCCTTGTTCTCCATCTTGCACATGGAAGATTGTGGGACTTCTCTGTCTCTAAAACCACATAAACCAATTCCTATAATAAATATCCTCCTTTATGTGTGTATATTTATAATGATGTTTCCTACTGGTTTTGTTTCTCTGGAAAGCCTCAAGTTAATACAATAATTATACACAAATCAAAACCAAAAGAAGGCACTACATCACACCCATTGGGAAGGCTGTTATCAAAAACAACCCAGAAAATAACAATTGTTGGTGAAGATGTGAAGAAATCGGAATGCTGTACATTGCTGCTGAGAAAGTAAAATGGTACTGCTGCTAGTAAACCAGTATGGTGGTTCTTCAAAAAATTAACCTTAGAATTACCATGTGATCCAGCAATTCCACTTGTGGTTAAATACCCAAAATAATTAAAAGCAAAGATTCAAAGAGATATTTGTACACCCCTGTTTATAGCAGCATTATTGACAATAGTCAAAAGGTAGAAACAGCCAAAATATCCATCAGTGGATGAATGGAGAAACAAAATATGACACATATCAACAATGGAAATTAGGTTTAAAAAGGAATGAAATGTGGACACATGCTACTACATAGATGAACCTTAAAGATATTATGCTAAGTGAAAAAAAGGACACAATATTGTATCTGTCCACAAAAGAACAAAAGCAGGATTCCAGTTATGTGAGGTACTGAGAATAGTCAACTTCATAGAGACAGAGAGTAGAATGGTGGTTGCCAGCGGGTCAGGGAGAAAGGAATGGGAAGCTGGTGTTTAATGAGGACAGCATTTCAGTTTGAGAAGATGAAAAATTTCTGGAGCTGGATGGTTGTGATAGTTGCACAACAATGAGAATGTACTTCATGCCATAGAACTGCACAATTTAAAAATAGGCAAAGGACTTGAATAGACATTTCTTCAGCAAAGATATCCAACAAGCACACTGAGAAGAGCTCAATATCACTAATTGTGATGATAATTTTATGTGTCGACTTGACTGGGCTAAGCAAGTCCTTTAAATTATGAAGGAAGTAAATTTTATGTTATATATAAAAGAAGACAAGTTGGTCTTGATTTCTGACTCACCACCCATCCCCTAAAATATATCAAATGGTCAGATTTAAAGGGAAAAAATACAGTCATTGTGTTCCAGATCTGCAAATAACACATCTTGATCTTTTGCATCATAAAGACAATCTTTGGAAGATAGGTGATTATTTTTTATCTTTAATGCAGATGTTTTAGTGTCAAGCAGATTCAACTTAACAGGAAATTTTTCTGTCAGTATGGCTATTCATTCACCAGTGGGAAGGAGGAAAACACAAAGCAAACTTCTCAAGTATAAAGGAGTCTAAAGGGTGCCTGGGTGGCTCAGTTGGTTGAGAGTCTGCCTCTTGATCTCAGCTCAGGTCTTGATCTCAGGGTCGTGAGTTCAAGCCCTGCGTTGAGCTCCATACTGAGCATGGAACCTACTTACAGAAAATAATAATAAAATAAAAGAGTCTGAAAATACATGTCTTCAAGCCTGCAAGATTTAGGGCTGTCCTATGTCCCTTTTCCATACAGCGTATATTCAGAAGCCCCCCCCCCCTTAATGACCAGCTAGTCACCCAAGGTGGTCCAGGGGGTTCGGGTTACTTTTTGTGGATCTAGGCTGAGGGGCACTGTCATGAGTGGAAGCCTCTCCCTTGGCATGTTTCCGCCATCCAAGCTCTGCCCACAGCCTTGCAGATGCAGAACAAAAATGTCACCCTACTCAGAGATGATCAAACATGAGTGAGTGCAACAAATAGCAATGTACTCATCCACAGTAAAGATTCATTATAGCAAATAAAAGAAGATCCAAGAGAAAATAAGAGCTTATGACCAGTTCTCATTCTTTCTGTGTACTGCCTCCCTGCCTTCACCTCATGACACCAGAAGGAGCAGTGTGCGGCAGAGGCAGCCTCTGCTGACGGCTGTACTCATGGTGGTTCCCTCAGAGGGCAGCTGATGCCAGCTGACCTAACGATTGAAGAGCACAGAGAGTCATCGTGCAGCTGTGGGCCTTTGTTCTGTGCAGCACCTGGGGTTTTGCTGAAACCCAGTGGTGGGAAGTTGTGAGGAAGAACTTTCTGTGAGGGGTCTCATGGGTGATGCTGCTTTTAGGAATCAGCTTCTGACCTTATGAGAAAGGTTCTGAAGAAATGTGAGATAAACGCAGTTTTGCCTAAGCCTGTCTCATGTGTCCAGCCTTTCCATTCAAAATGCCACCTTTGGTGACAGAGGGTAGCTACGCCTGTGGTGAGCAGAGCCTAATGTACAGAGATGTTGATGTACATGAGATGTACATACCCCTATGCTGTATACCTGAAACTAATGTGACATTATGTGACAGCTATGCTCAAAAAATTATTTTTGAAAAATACAAAATGCCACCTTTGGAATAATCTTGTTAATAAACAAATATGGAAATTTCAATGAACTCATTATTTTAAAAGAGATAACTGAAAATTATCCTCACTTCAGTTGTGTATAACAGCAAGTAGCCAATACCTGTGATGTTAGGAGCTACCATTTACTGAAAACTTACATGCAAGGCATAGAACTAAAGAATTTACATATATTGTTATATTTGAGCCTCACAACAACCTCCTTTTACAAATTGGAGACACTAAATAAGCTTACCTGAAGTCACATATTGAAGAGGGGCAGGGCCAGGATTCTGGCCTAGGGCTTTCCCAGCTCAGAGTTCACTTGCCCTTACAGGTCCACATCTCTGTTGATAGCTATGTTATCCATCTGGGTAATATTAAGTTGTCATCAGATAATCGGTCATTACCTTTCTTGTTACAGTGCCTTTGTTCTAGGAAGATAACTAGATGTAACATACATGCAAGACACCACACACACACACACACACACACACAGAGACCCAAGGCTCACTTCCTTCACCCCCAAGACTGGATGCCCTTCTTGTAAGCTTCCTGGAGCAAGTGTGACAGTCTCCCATGTGTTGTCCTGCTCAGTTTTAATGTGTGTTACAACTGGTACTGATAATAGATGCAACATGAGTGATTTGAGGGTAATATACCTTAAAAAAATTAACTAGAATTGATTCAAAGTGATCCTTGAATATCACATTAGGTCACATTCCAGAATGCTTTCTTGAGTGGAACAAAGGGGTGAGAGTGACAGCTTAACCTCGGGGATTGTACAGACAAAACAGGTTGGGGAAACAATCCCAACCTCCATACCATGGGGAAGTGTGGCATAGTGCCTGTTGAGTTATGCACATCATCTCGTGTGTTGGGAACAAGACCCCTTGTCAGGAAGTATTTGGTAGATGTATGATGAAGTAATGAATAAATACTTCCCTTCCTTTTGGTGGGTATTCTAACAAGGAAACAGCTGTAATGGAAGGAATGTGTTTAAGCCTGTATAAAAATATTAGCAAAATTTTATTCCTATTGCTCAAATTTCTATGAACTATTTTAAGAATTATCTTATTTGACAGCTTATTCCAAGTATAACACCATGTAAAGATACAAGCATTGGCCAAGAACATTAGAGCCTTCATTGTTGAGATAAACATTGGTTCCATAATGAAGATCCAGAAATACTGCCATTTGAGCAGATGCCAACTGTATGATGAGCTCCTTCTCCCTGAAAATGTCACCACTAGTGTTTTGGAGATGAAGAAACAGAGCAGTCTAGACAAGAGGGCCCACATCTTTGAGTTCAATTGGCCATAGCTATCTGAAAAGATAGTACAGGGCCCTTGGAAGACACTGGTCTGGAGTCAGATCATAGTCCAAGAACTTCACCTCACCCTTGGGGCAAGAATCAGCAAGGCCAACAGTGTGAGAGTTAGTGCTACTGAGGACAGTCTGGCGATGGCCAGCATGAGACAGCCCGGAGGGGAGTGGCCAGAGCAACTTATGGCATGAGGCCCGAGTGAGGCAAGTTGCTAACCATCAGGTCGGCTGAGATCCAGTGGGATCCAGTCTTTCTAGAATCCTGGCCATCTTCTGGGTCTGGATTCTCCAGGTACCAGCACAGAACTGGAATGACAGCTTTCTGGGCTGTTGATCCTAACCATTTCTACCATAATAGCATCTTGTAGATCTCATAGTTTTAGTGATCTCCTGTATACCATGTGAGTCAAAGGCCTGAAAAATACGTGTCCCGTAAAAGTGAATAATTGTGGGGGCAGGGAGTTGTTAGTGAATAGTTAAATAAGTCGTGTCATTATTAAAATATTAATGATGGCAACGAGGGGGGTGGACTGGGGGCCAGGGGCACGGTAAGTGCTGATAACCTCCTCAGCAGAGGAATGTGAGGTTTGGGGAGGAGCTTATGAGCTCCACTTCAGACAGATCAGTGCTGGCATTCTGTGGGTATCCAGGAGACGCCCACGGTGGGGCTGGGGAGGGAGGGAGTGGCCCAGAGAGACTGTTAGAGGAGAGCGGCCCCAGACGGGGCTCTGAGGAACTCCCAACATTTTACCAAATGCAGAGCTGGAGGCACCCCCAGGGATCAAGCAGTGTGGCCATAGAGGTCAGGTGCCGCAGGAAGGGAGGATGTCCCTGAAGTTAGCAAGAGAGGCCCCAGTGCTGCTAGGAGGCCCGGGCACAGGAAACCACAAAGCGCCAAGTCAAATTGGTGACAAGGAGGCAGGTGTGAATTCGGTGAACAGAAGTTTGAGTGTGCGCAAGGTTTGGTCTCTTCTGGGCAGTTTCCCAGTTTTGCTCATTTTTAGGCAAATGAAGCCATTGAGGATGGTTATTTCCATTTTCAGAAAATGTGCAAGCCCCTACTTTTGGATTATGTGCCTCCCGTTTCACATGGTGCCGTGGTTCTGGCCCTTATGCTGCGCACTGTGCTCTAATCTGCTGCTTTCGCTGTCGCCAGTTCTCAGGATCGGGGCGGGGACCAGTGCACAGGAGCAGGACTGGCACTGAGCTCATCTAAAGGACAGGAAAAGGAGCTAGGGCAGAATTACGAGTTGTAGAAATTATCTCCGAGGATTACTTTTTACGCTGGTTTCAATATGAGAGTGACCACAACCACCCAAAGCCATACTGATTGTTTTGCTTTGATCCAGAGGAACCTGTGCTCTGAAGTGCAGTGCAAGCTGCCTGTGCCTGGTGCAGGGCCGCCTCTGGGTGTGGCTCAGCTACGTTATTAGATTCGACTTGGGGTTGTCACCTGTCGTCATGCCAGAGCCATAATGGTCCATTACATAATTTTATCATCAGACCCTAAGCCCCAACTTCCTCTAAACACAGCTGGGCCTGATCATATTTTTGCCACTGATTCCATGATGTCCTGCGGGTATCTTAGGAACAGGTTGTATGTACTGGACAAACACACGTTTAGCTGCAAAGGGAGTGTTTGAATTAGAATTCAGGCCTACAAAAGGGAGTTAGAGAGGGTTGGCCTTTGCATCTGAAGACTTAGAGATGTTTTACCTCACAGGTCTACATGTGGGCATTTTTAAGACTTCAGGAGGCTCAGTGATGGCACAGGGTCTTAAATGCATATTCCTAGGAATCCAGAAGTATAGGCATCTCCCTCCTCTACCCTCACTGCCAAGCCAAGTGTTCTCATTCTCTTTATTACAGTAATAGGCCTTAAGGTAATAAATAGCCCAGGAGACACTTGCTAATAGCCAATAATTTGGGTTCAAAAGGGATAATATATCAAAATGCCTTCTAAACAAGTCTGTGGTGTTAGAAATAACCCTTAATAATATCTGTTTGCTTGTCACCTTGTCAGTCTGATCAAACATTTTTGAAAAAGATACTAAACAACTAGATGTCAAGTTAAATCTGCCTGTGTGAACATATGGGCTACAGAATAAATTCACCAGAAGACACTTGAAGGGCATTTGGGCTTTGGAAACTCAGTTTTCAGTGTGAAAGCCAACCCACTGTGTGGCTGGGTAGTGCTTTTCTTCTACTCCTGCTGCTGCTTAGGTCAAAGCTGGTTGCAGTTCACAAGGGCATGGTCTGGTGCTTGGACCAAGGCAGTTAGTGCACATCTGCATGGGGGGTTGGCCTCCAAATAAGAGCTTAGATTCACCCAGACCCTACGCAGATCCAAGTGGTGATTGAATGTGACCGTGAGGACATTTTGAATGTATTGCAAAAATACAGCTGTATAGTTTGGCACATATTTGACTTCAGAACTATTTTATTATTATTATTTGAATTTTTTGTTAGTGTTTATTTATTTTTGAGAGAGAAACACCGAGCATGAGCAGGGGAGTGGCAGAGGGAGAGGGAGACACAGAATCCAAGCAGATTCCAGGCTCTGAGCTGTCAGCACAGACCCACAAACTGTGGGCATCATGACTTGGGCCGAAGTTGGACACTTAACCAACTGAGCCACCCAGGCACCCTGACTTCAGATCTATTTTAAAATGTATTGTGGCTAAGACCAAACCTCCTAACTTTTCCTTGTGGTCACAATTCTCTGTTTTAGATGTTAGGTGTGAAAAGGACCAGTTCTTTAAGGGTCATTCCATGTTCTAAACAGGTGTGCTGCTATCAAAAGAGGAATGTGATCCCTTGATTTTGAGTGCTGTTGTATGAAACTAATGATTTTCTTGTGATGTTTCTTGCCCACCCCCCCCCCCTCCACCCCTGCCAGGAAGGGCGCCTGTGGCCTTCAGACAGCTCCGGGCCTCGGCCAGGGGCCTCAGAGGTAAGGATTTGGGGAAGGGTTGGGGGCAGGCAACAGGAGGTGGCTGCTGCACCCGTGTGTGCAGAGGGGAGGGGAGGGGAGGACAGGAATAAACCATTGCAACAAAATTGGTGGAAGGGCTAAGTGTATTACAGCACAGATTAAGAAAGAACACATTTCACTGAAGGCATATGCTGGAACCTTGGTTAAAAAGGTGGGGAGGAGTTTTTCCCTAGAATGTCCTAGGGATTATCTTTGCTCCTTATAGAAACCAAGTTGAGAATCACTGATCTTTACATGATCCCATAAGCTGCTAATAATGAGGCTTGGCAGATGTGGGTATAGTTTATAAATACATCTCCCAATTTAATAATATGACTTTTAGAGGTACCTGGCTGGCTCAGTCAGTTAAGCGTCCGACTCCGTCCCAGGTCATGATCTCGCGGTTTGTGAGTTTGAGCTCCGGGTCGGGCTTGCTACTGTCAGCACAGAGCCTGCTTTGGATCCTCTGTCCTCCCCGTCTCTGCCCTTCTGCTGCTTGCGCTCTCTCTCTCTCTCTCTCTCAAAAAAAAAATAAATAAATAAATACACATTAGAAAAATGAATATGATTTTTAAAATAACATATTTTTTTGCCTATAAGTTAAAAATATGGTGTGAGAGAAATCAGTGGAGACATATATCTGTGTCTTTCCTCTAGAAGAAATTTGGATGGTGGAAGAAGCACGAAGATTATGTAAGAAGTCCAGTACCTGGCTTCATTTTGGGAAAACAAATCTGTAATCATATTTACTTTGGAGTACAGAATATTTTTCATGTCAATTACTAAAAATATCAGGAAACTTTTATTCAGAATGAAACAACTAGAAAAGCCTAGAAATCAGAAAGAAAAAGAAGTCATGTGTTCTGTATTTTCTTAAGTAATTGATAGACCCAATGCCTTATACCTGCTGCAAGTACCATTGTGTGCAATTGAACTTATGCCCCACTCTTCTGAGCCACAGGTGAGAGCACGGGCGGCCCAGTCCCCCACTCCAGGTGAAGGGGTAGGGCCCAGACCCAGTCACCTGGTGGGCAGTCCTGGAGCGCCTCCCCCCGCTCCCGCCCCCAACAGCGCTTTCCACTCTGTTACTGTTTACTGCACTCTGGAAATTGCTGTCATATTCTAAAGGAACCATCAGAAAATGTATACACAGCATACACAGCAACTCCCATTAAACCCAAATTTTCAGTTAACCACAGTTCTCCACAGTGAAACCATGCTAGATAAACCATAGTTTGCCCAGGTGATGTTGTAGGTCATGAGGAATAAGAAAACTACTTTTTTTTTTTCCTGAAATAGTCTTTTCCTGTTGTTTTCTGTTTTGAGGACTGTTTGGAAAGTCTTCAAACTGCTGAGAACATAGATCAAGATCAAGCATGACTTTCCTTGATACCATCCCATTCGTGATCACTATTGTGTCACGAATGTCTTCAACCCTTTCCTCTTCCCTTGCAGATCATGTATGCCCCGCGGTCCAGGGACAGGTTTACTGCCCCATCCTTCATCCAGAGGGACCGGTTCAGCCGCTTCCAGCCCACCTACCCCTACGTGCAGCATGAGATCGACCTTCCTCCCACCATCTCCCTATCCGATGGGGAGGAGCCGCCTCCTTACCAGGGGCCCTGCGCCCTGCAGCTCAGGGACCCTGAACAGCAGAGGGAACTCAACCGAGAATCTGTGAGGGCCCCACCCAACCGAACCATATTCGACAGCGATTTGATAGACATTTCTGTGTACAGTGGGGGCCCGTGTCCGCCGAGTAGCAACTCGGGCATAAGTGCCAGCACCTGCAGCAGTAACGGGAGGATGGAGGGGCCGCCCCCGACCTACAGTGAGGTGATGGGCCACTACCCTGGCGCCTCTTTCTTCCATCACCAGCACAGCAGCGCACACAGGGGGAGCAGACTGCCGTTTCAGCAGGACAGCTCAGGGGGCACGGTGCTGCCCATCCAGGGCAAGGACAGGAAGCCTGGGAACCTCGTCTGACCCTCTGACGTGCACTGGAGGAGGCAGAAGCCAAGGAGGGATGAGGGCCTCATTGCCTCCGCTCCCAGGCACAGTGTTGTTCCGTTTCACGTGCTACAACGAAGTAAAACCAAATGTGCAAACATGGTCTTTGTTTCTGATTCCTTTCAGGGGAATTGCATGCAGACTAGACTGAAATAATACAAACTTCCATCCGGTCTGACCGCAAACAGTGTTTATTTGGGGACAGGCATCAGGACGGGGGCTGGTTTTGGCAAAGGGCGGGCATGGGAACACAGAGAAAGGGATGCTTTGAAGATATCATGAAATAAAACCCACAGAGGTATTTGATTTATTTAATTATGAAAGGAGACTTTGCAGAGAAAGAGGCCAGAATGGCCTGGTTTATAATCAATTGATAAAGAAGGATGCATTATTATATATTATCACGGGGAAGTATTGGCCAGTTTGCTTTTTCTCCCAAGGTGTGGAACTTTTATTTTGTTTTAAAAATATGATTCAGAATTCCCGTTTTGTGTGCCAAGGTATAACATGAAGAAGTTAGATGAGCGCAAGGAGCTAATTTGTGTTGTGATGATGTGTTTTTGAAAGTTGCACTATCTAAATGTTTATATACGAGGGAACTGTTCTGTGTGGAGTTCTGTATGTTGTCTTCTCGCCTGTGGATTCTTATTAGGCCCAAGGAGCACCTGGAGTGTTCCCCATACTCACGTGAGAAAAGATGTTTGGGGTTGTAGCCTAACACATGCCAGCTTACAGAAACCAAGGCAGTGTGACAAGAGTCTGCATCATGTAGCAGTGCGTCACCGAAGTGTTTGGAGACTTTTGGATGGAAGAGAGGAAATACTAAATCCCAGCATTTCTGATGTGTTGTGTTACTCTGCTAGTCTTAGGCTGCATATTTTATTACATTTGAACCTGACACTTGCATTTATGTACCCAGTATCATGCAGTGCTGCCCCTGTCCTCCAGCAGTGCAGTTTCTTCAGTAATTTAGAGGGTTTTTTTCACTGTAGCATGAAATATACTCAGACACATACATTATTTTATGCAATAAATTGTTTAAAGTGCAAGGTGGTTATTCTTAATACTGTTGAAATACGTGACTTCTCAGTGTATTCCCGTTGTCTCTCTCCTTTTCTAGATAGCAGATAGTTCAGTTCAAGCCCAGACAGCTGGTCAGTGCTCGAGAGGCAGTGGTCCCCACGTGGCCTGCCCGGCCTCGGTGTGCCAGGGATGCCACCAGTGGCTTCTCCGTGTGCAAGAAGCCCCTGGAGAGTGAATGAGAGAACACCATGGTGCAGAGCACAATAACAAGCCGTTGCATGTCACTCTCGAAGGAGTGCGGTGTTCAGGACCCACCGCAGCTCCCAGGGGAGTTTCCTTTCCCTGGGCGGTGGTGGCCAGAACTGGACAGTTACCAGATAGTACAGGGCGGGGTCGGGGGGAGGCATGACCATAAGAGCACAGGATAAAAAGCACAACATGCAGTTAAAATGCAACTAGAAAGCTAATTTTAAATATTGTTAGTCTTAGCTTTAAAATCCTTGATATTTACAAACATTCGCTCTCATGTGGAATGGATAACTTCCTTCTGTGGAAGCTGCCATCTGGCCTGTCTGTCAGCCATAGCCTGAGGGTTAGGCCGCGCCACGCCCCAGGAGGGCTTGTCCACCGCTGCCAACCCTGGGCTGGCCAGGCCCCTTTGGCCTATGCATGTAAAACAATGAATGGACTGGAATGATGGCTTGGTGACTCTGATCTCCGCAGTTTTAATGCTGCGTCGGCACACGTGTGTTCGTGTCTGTTTGTGGGTCTCCAAGGTGGTTTCTCAGGGAGGTGACTTTGTGCTGTGGGCTGGGGGCTGGAGAATGTTCTGAACTAAAAGTCCTGTCGGCTGCTTCTTTCTGTTGCTTCTCTTGGTCAGTAAGTGGCTGGTTTTTGTTTTGTTTTCAGGATTGGAATCTCTATTAGATTCCTCCATTTCCCACAGTTAAGATCCACAGAACTAGTCAAACTCTTAAAAGAAGAGTGAGAGAAAATGTGAGCAGCAGTTGCAACTCAGGCATCAGACCTTATTTGAAAGTGTGTGTGCCAGGCGTTGCTGCAGGGATTCTGAGATCGGGCAGATCGCTGGGAGCCTGGACTTGGACGTGGAGGCTGCCTCTCCCATGCTGTAGGTGCTCCCGCAGTTCAGCTCACTGCCTGGGTCACAGGCCTGCACTTAAGGCAGCTGGGCATCCCCTTGGCATGAAGCCTTGACTCACCCTGTAGAGGGATGGCAGCACCTATGGGGGCTCAGGGTAAATTATGGATCAGGTGTCCTGTCAGATGCAAGAGGAGGTTGGTTACCATTCTAAGCCTCACCTGCAATTTTGATAAAGGGTGAACCCCCCACCCCTATAGCTCTAGCTCAAAATGGTTTCACAATCCTTATTGTTCTACCTGCTACAAGAAATGAGCTATGGTCAGAAACCGGTAAATTCCTTAGTCACTTTGCAAGTATATGAATGTTTTGCAGATGTCCACAGTATTGGCGAAGCAATTATTTAATTCAAATAACTTTAATCATCTTTCAGAAGAGGTTCTTCCCATTCTTCCACCCTGGAGAATTGCCCTTTGAGTTAAATAGTTATTTAAAGACACAGCCCTATCAAACCATGACTTAATGGTCCTTGAGGCTGGACCTCTGTAATGAATTAATTTAAAAGCCAAGGTCGTGAATTGAATTAATAGTCAATTTCCTTTGCCACGGGGAGAAGGTGATCCATAACTTCTTGGAAAGTGACCGCCCTGTTTACACAGCATTGCCACTCACTGGCTCTGTGCAGGTCAAGGGGTGCCGTGCGGAGGCAGCTTGTACGGGGGTGAATGTTCAAGAAGATCACATGCTTGGGGGACACAAGGGTCTGGCTTGGGAACCAGATTTAGGCAATCTGTGGTAGGTTTATTATTTCAGTAGGGTGTTAAAAATAAAGAATTGTATCGTTCAAAGGAGCAGTGGGTGGGAAGGGGTCCTCCCGGGCATCCTGCTGTGACGTTCCCATCCATTGTCTTGGGACTTCCAGGAGCATGAAACCCAAGCCATGTTGAATCCCATTTCTAGGAACACAGTTTTCAGGAGTATATTTGCTTTTGCAGAAAGTCTACTGTTCTTGAGTCACCAAAGCAGTCCTTAGTACAAGAGATTTTGCTAAACAAATTATGTACTTAAGTAAAAGTTGCTCCATTCTTTGTGTACCTGACGAAAATTTAGTGTTAAAGGAGCTTGGCAAGCATGCCCTCTGATCTTCACCACCATATATGCATATGGACACCCAGCCCACAAGAAATTTCAAGATAGCCAAAGAGCATAGCTAATGAAACTTTACGAAGACTTGTCATGAGGACTACATTTGTATCCACTGATTGTAGCTCAAACTCTTGGGAGAGCACAGGGGCAGATGGCAGGCCTTCAGAAGCACCCACATAGGAATGTGGCACACAAATGACGGTGTCCGTCTTGGGCTTCTGAATATCTTCATTGATCTTCTTTGCCTGTACTTTGTAAGAATGGGACAGGCTCACATGCATGCGCTGCTAGAGAGCTGTTCTGACCTAGAATCCGGTCAAATGGCAGCCTTCCCCTTGGAAGCAGAGTTGTCCCTGGACAAGGCTCAGTCACCTTCCATCCAGTTGCTTTTCTGCCTAAGGATTGCCTGTAGGAGGTTCCTGGGGTCAGGGCCTTGGAGGCAGGGCCGGGGGCTGTTCCTCAGCACGCTCCAGCTGTGTTTGCTGGGCTGGGGCCCCTGCTTGAGGCTTGCCGCTTAGAGTGGCAACATTAACTGCATGTCGTTTGGTATCCCTTTCATTTTTCTTCAGATTCCCAAAGCTCAGCAGTGTGCAAAGGAAAAAAAAAAAAACTGGGAAGGACACTTGGTTTTTGTTAACTTTTTGATTTTGTCTGTGTGACTAAAGCAAGACATATGCCCATGCTTGGCACCAGGCAACCCCCCCCCCCCCAAGCCCGCCTCCTCGCTCTGCCAGCGTCCCCAGTCATCGCTGAATGGCCGTGATACAGGCTTCGTTCTGCTGACGTTCACCCAGATCACCTTGGCCTTGGTGAACCTAAATAAAATGACACGACTGGGGGACGGGCTGGTGGGTGTCCCCTCCTTAGTGTGAGCAACACTGTAGGTACCAGTTGCCCATCCAAGTCACAGATGAAGAAAGTGCTTTCACCCCAGATCACAAAAGTTAGTCTCAGCAGCTTTGCTGCTCCCCTGATGCCAGCTGCCAGAGCCTGGCCAGAGGTCAGTGACGGACTGTGCGAAATACCTGCCTCACCATAGCCTACAGTTTTCAGGAACCAAGATTTCAGCTGAGGTTAGTTTACTACCCAAAGTACTGCATCTTTTGCATAGTTTAAGTTTGTAATTTACTGAATTTACTGCCAGGGTTAGACAGTTGTTTGCTGCTGTTGCTGCTGCTGCTTCCCAGGCCGGCTGTGTCAGGAAGCTGGTGTGTGTGAGCCGAATGCCTTGCCAAGAAAGCGCTGCCTTTCTTTCATCCTCTTTCCTTCCTCTGCGTGTGCTTGTCTGTGTGCAGTGTGGTGGGGGTCCCGACGCACTACTCGCATGTCATGTCGCCCATGGTGTTCCAAAGAGCTCTGCATGCCAGTCGCTTTGAAGCCCCCACGGGGTCTTGTGCTGACATCAGCAGACCCAGGAACTGAGCCCCCACTGCCGCACTCTGCTCCCACCTTTGTTGTGCCTCACTTACAATGGTGCTTTTTCAGTTGTCTGTCTTCTGTTTTTATTTGTAAGGTGCTGTATATAACTTGAATATATTATGCACATATCCTACCCAATGGGTAGAACAAAAAAATTGTTAATACTGTAATATAATGTATAGATACCGATTTTAACAGAAATGGCATAGAATTTGTGAATGCCTATGTGCTTTGTCCTCTTTTGTAAGGAAATTTGCAAATGGATGCATACAGATAAAAGTCTATGTAGTTTATTTTCCTATTAAATATCAATATTATAACACAAGGGAAAGAAGTCTGAACAAGCAAGCCACTGTTTATGACCAGCATATGTATAGCAATTGAGAGTTGCACCTTTGCTGTGAAAACCCTTAAAAAAAAAATCCTACAGCTTTTTGGTTGCCATTAGATGCTTCTCATTTTAATCTCTTCAGTGATGCTCAGTTGGACCAGTGTAACAGAAAAATTTTTGCAACTTGTTTTATGAAAAGATACTATGTTGTAGAATAAGGAAGATGTCAAACCCCAGAGAAAAGTGCACATGTTGTTAAAATTGCAAAACTAATGTCCCGGTTAAGTAAATCAGGCTGCAGAAGAGGACTTTGTTCAGTACAGAGGCCTTGTTGGCCATCTGTGTCCCTAGTCTCTCTGTGCCTTTTTCTTTGACAAACCGAAGCTATGGAGCCAATGAACCAATGGGTTTGTAGGGAAAAAGTATCTCAGGAAAAACAAAAACACTTAGGAGAAGACCCCACTCTTAGAAAAACTTGTTTTCTTTTGGGTTATCATTAGCAGAGAATTAGCTATCAGCCAGCCAAGTGAAGAATCTTCTATCCATTCCTGTTGGCGTCTTGTGGTGATCTTGACAAACTAGGTTTTGCCAGCGGTTAGGGATTATGTTTTCAGTTGCATGTTCTGTCACACCTCTTACGCAGCATCTATCCTTCCAGCTCAGTGTTAGCCTCTGTTAGGACCTCTGCATTTATTTTCAAATATCCTGATACTAAAGAAAGAAAAAGAAAAACCTAGCACATTTTTGCTAAAACCACTGAACCATGGGTGTGCACATCCTTTCTGGTGTTGTCCGTAAAGGCAGTCAGTGAAGTTTTGCCCGTCTGATCCACAGTTCCACTCTATTCTGTCATCAGAATAATACATTTCATGTTTTTTATTTGCTCTGTGGTGTATGTTCTGATTTTGAAAACACAAGAGAATCATGCCCTTATCCTCCAGAAAGCAAATTATTACCGATTATCCTTAAACTGAAAACACCTCTACAATGCAACTCTTGATGCTGAAGGACTAAAGACCAGCCCTTCTCTCACTGTTCTGAAAGGGCATGACAAGATAGTTAACCTCGTGGGTGCTCTGTCCTGTCCAGCCCCCACCTTCTGCGCCCCTTGTGTGTCCTGCAGGGGCCCCTCGTGCTTCTGGTTCAGCATCAGGAGACAAGGCTCACTGCTGTCAGGAGCAACACTTCCACCCTTCCAGGTTCCATCTCTTGGGAGAACTGTTGAGCATGAGTGTCATCAGAGAATGTTCTAGACTCAGAGGTACTAAAGTGTGTTACCGCACCATTGCTTCCTTTCTACAGAACTGAGGCTTAAACTTTACTGTTAATGATACTGGTTTATTTTAATGTGCTTGTCAGTATATTGCTATTTTTCATTTCATGGCTTTCAAAAATCACATTTTCTAATTGTATTTGTCTAGTTTAAAGCTATTTTAAAACGTGTAAAACACTATTCACAGCATTTAGTTCATTTAATTTTTATTATAAAGCAGCCTACTAAAAAAGTACAAACTGTATATGAACTTTTCAGTAGTTCATGTGAGCTCTGATAATCAGAAGTCATTAAAGTGTTTAACAGCTATTTGTGCTTACTTTTCAGAATGATTTCCAGTTATACACAGAGAAATATTTCCAACTGTTGTGTATCTGCCTCTTTTAACTGAGCAATGGTGATGTAGTTCTTAGACCTAAGGTCTGTAATTGCAATACTTTTAAAGATGTTGCTCTAAGTGCTGTTAGTTATGAAATCAGCTTTTTCTGCTTGTTCTTAGTGCTGTGGTCAAACCATAGCATAAAATCATTAAAAATAATCAGTGATATACATGTGTCTCCTATTTTTCTTTCTTGTAATCTTTCAAAAACAAAGCACATTATGTGGGGGGAGAAAACCACACGTGTTTTAAAACCCGGTCTCAGAGAAACATTCAGGGATTTTCCTCAAGTCTCATCATGGGAGAAGCCATTGAGAACTGCTTCGCTGGAGCCCAGGTGCCTGAGGAGGGGACAGATGCCTCAGAGGTTTAGTTTCTTGGCATTGGAAGTTTTCAGTCTGTGATCATGTAGCAAAAGGACTCTAAAATTTCCTTCACTGAGAGATTATAAACTTTCCTCATGGACAAAGTTCTGCACAGGAAGGAGGGGGTTGGGAGCTTGAGATGCCTACTTGATCCTGTTCACTAAACCCTGGAGTGTGCCTGTCACAGCAGAGAAACAGCTCCCTCCAACTCTCCCTCTGCCACAAGGAGTCTATACCAAGAGTCAAGTTCCCTGAAAGCAAAAGCTGAGCTGAGGATCTCCATGAGGGTAACTTGAAGGGTACCCTTGTCTGGGAGCTGCTCCCAGAGGATGAAGCAGGTAATGAGAGACAAGGGAGACAAAGTGTTCACGCTCATTTCCACTGTAGGCAATTGGGGCTCAGGATGGTGCCAAGAAGCAGGGGAGGTAGGGAGACGGACCATTCTCCACTATTGCCCTTTGGGGTTATCTTCCCAGCCAGTCGCCCTGGGTGAGAACTGAAGACTTCTGAAGAAGCCCTAAGGCAGAAAAATCCAGACACCTGTGGTCTGGAAGCTGCCAGCAAGCCCAGAAGCTGTCCCTCCTGGCTGGCGCTGAAATGACAATGGCCACAGAGCACTGGAGTGGAGTTCTCATGCCTCTGCCACAGTCACACCACATTCAAGTGGGTCCTTGGAAGAGCCAGGCACTGCTGGCTGGGGAGAGAAACACCCAGTTCTGGACCCACAGTTTTCCCAGCTAGGCCTATACTTAGCACAGGACATGAACAGAACCTAACACCTCCTCTCCGTGATGATCTCTCCTTCTGCCTCAACTTCCTTGTGTCCCACCCTGGGGACCTGGGGAGTTATCTGCTGTTCTTCAGTGCTGCCAGCACGTGCCTGCCTTGGACCCCAAACCTTTCCAATCTCCCGCTTCCTTTGACCAACTTAATTCTGTACATTAGCTTGTTTGTGAAACAGTAGAGCTGCTGGCTGCTAAGCAGAGCACTGGATAATCACACTCCTCAGGCTGCCCTCTCCCTGCCCCCTTAAGGGAACATTTGGAAACACAGGGTGTCCTCTTCCAGAGATCCACTCCTAGTGAGCCCTGGAATAAAACACTGCATTTCTGACTCTCCATGATGATACTTGCACATAACAGTCTATAATGAGTCTGTTACTTAGAACATCATAATTAGATTGCTCATTATGCTGTTTTGCTTTGAATGGATTCTAATTTAAATGTTCATTTTAAAATAGCAGCCAAAAAGTAAAAATTTAGCATTTGCGAAGTTCTTTGTTTTAACATCATGTTTCTGTTCAGACTGTAGCTTTTACAAACCTCATTCGCCCTATTTCACATACTCTTCTAAAAAATCAGAAGTGTCAATGCTACAGCTGTAGTCATTTGAACACAGCACAGTGTGACTGAAATGCAGACTTTCAAAATACCTTACCAGGATGCATGTATATATATTTATAGACAATTGTATACAGGAGCTCCTGTATAACTTACCTGTTTACAAAGCCATTTGCATTTAGAGTTGTGCTGTGGCTACTGTTACCATGCATCTGTAAGCATGCTTTGAAGCTGGAGTACAAAGGTCAGTCTCTAGACTGTGGTGGGCCAGGTGACCCCAACCCCTCCTCGTCTGCTCTCTGCCCTGAGGGCACTGTCACTCCCATCTTTGGCATGGGCTCTATGACGATTTGGCATCTGTCCCTCCTCTGAGATTTCCTACTTACAATTAAAGGGAAGCACAGGCTTTGGAGCCTACAGACCTGTAGGTTCAAATATTAGCCTTATCTCAAATTAATGTACCTGATGGGCAGTTGTTTTTAAATGTTACCTGTCCAACAGGAATGCCCATGGGAAGCCGGGAGAATGGAGTGTGCTTGCCACGAGGGGCTCTCGATGAAAGGAGCTGCTATTGTTACAACATCCATATTCTAGATTTAACTTAAAAACATTTTGCCCAATTACTATAGACCTGTAGACAGCACTTTGCCTTGGAATGCTGTCTACACCAACCACTGCAGCTTAAAATGCCAGTGAAAGAAACAAGCACCAGAGTAAATTAAAGGAGAAATTTAAAGTTTTTTTGAGGGATGCCTGGGTGGCTCAGTCAAGCATCCAACTCTTGGTTTCAGCTCAGGTCATGATCTCATGGTTTGTGAGTTCAAGCCATGTGTCAGGCTCCATGCTGCCCGTGTGAGGCCTGCTTGAGATTCTCTTCCTCCCTCTCTCTCTGCCCCTCCCCTTTCTCTTGCTTTCGCATTCTCTCTCTCAAAGTACACTTTTTTTTAAATAAAAGTTTCTTGAGACAATCAAAAATGGAGACAAAAAATATCAGAATCTACAGGATGCTGCAAAAGCAGTTCTAAGGACATTCATAGCAATAAACACCTACATTAACAAGCAAGAAAGATACCAAATAAACAACCTATACCTCTAGTCTTAAGGAACTAGAAAAAGAACAAAGTGAGCCCAAAGTTAGCTGAAAGAAGGAAATAAAAATCAGAGCAGAAATAGTGAAACAGAGAATAGAAAAACAACAGAAAAGCTTAACCAAACTAAAAGTTGGCTCTTAGAAGAGATAAAATTGACAAACCAAGAAAAAAAAGAACAAATCAACAAAGTTACAAAATTATAAGTGAAAAGGGAAACTGATACCACAGAAATTCAATCATAAGAGGCTACTCTGAGCAACCATACGCCAACAACTTAGACCACCTAGAAGAAAGGAAAAATTCTTAGAAACATACAACCCACTAAGACTGAATCAGGAAGAAACAGAAAATCTGAACAGACTACTAGTAAGGAGATTGAATCAGTAATAAAATAATGTCCCAACAAAGAAAAGCCCAGGGCCAGATGGCTTCACTGGTAAATTTTACCATTGAAAGAAGTAACCCCATTCTTCTCAAACTCTTCCAAAAAAAACTGAAGAGGAGAGAATACTCCCAAACTCATTTTATAAGGCCAACATTACCCTGATACCAAAGCCAGATAAGGACACTAGTAGAAAATAAAATTACAAGCCAATATCCCTGATGAAGAGAGATGCAAAAATGCTCAACAAGATATTAGCAAATCAATTCAGCAGCACTAAAAGGATCATTCACCGTAATCAAGTGGGATTCATCCCTGTGATGTAAGGATAACTCAACAGAGGGAAATTAACCAATGTGACACATCACATTAATAGGAAAGAAAATCGTATCATCTCAGGAGATGCAGAAAAGGGATTTGACAAAATTCAAAATCTGTTCATGGGGTGCGTGGGTGGCTCAGTTGGTTAAGCATCAGGTCATAATCTTGCAGTTCGTGAGTTCCAGCCCTGTGTCTGGCTCTGTGATGACAGCTCAGCTTCGGATTCTGTGTCTCCCTCTCTCTCTGCCCCTCCCCCACTCACGCTCTGTCTCTCCCTCTCTCAAAAATAAACATCAAAAACATGTATTTAAAACAAATCTGTTCATGATAAAAACACTTAAATTAGGCACAGAAGGAACACACCTTATAATAAAGGGCATATGTGACAAGCACACAGCTAACATCATACTCAATGGTAAAATGTTGAAAGCTTTTTGTCTAAGATTGGGAATAAGACAAAGTTGCCACTCTCACCACTCCTATTCAACACAGTACTGGGAAGTCCTAGTTAGAGCAGTCAGGCAAGAAAAAGAAATAAAAGGTATCAGAATTGAAAAGGAAGAAATAAAATTGTCTCTATTTGCAGATGCCCTGATTTTATATATAGAAAATCCTAAAGTCACAACCAAAAAATTGTTAGAAGCAATCAACAAATTCAGTAAAGTTACAGGATATAAAATTAACACACAAAATCAGTAACATTTCTATATACTAACAATGATTTTTTTTTTCTTTTAGTTTATTTATTTTGAGAGAGAGAGACAGAGTGAGCAGGGGAGGGGCAGAGAAAGACTTTGAGGGACAAAGAGAATCCCAAGTAGGCTCCATGCTGTCAGTGCAGAGCTGGATGCAGGGCTTGAACTCAAAAACTGTGAGATCATGACCTGAGCTAAACCAAGAGTCAGATGCTTAACCAACTGAGCCACCCAGGTGCCCCTAACGATGAACTTTCTGCTACCAATAATGAACTTTCTGAAAAAACAATGAAGAAACTGATACCATTTATAATAGCATCAAAAACAATAAAATACTTAGGAATAAATTTAACCAAGTAGGTAAAAGATCTCTACTCTGAAAACTACAAGACACTGGTAAATTTAAGAAGACACAAATAAATGGAATAGCATCCCATGTTCACGGACTGGAAGAATTATTATTAGTAAAATGTCAATACTACCAAAAGCCATCTATAGATTTAATGCAAACTTTATAAAATTTCCAATGGCATTTTTTATAGAAATAGAAAAAAAACCCTCCTAAAATCTAGATGGAACCACAAAACAAAAACAAAAACAAAAACAAAAACCCAAATACCCAAAAGAAATCCTGGGAAAGAAAGAACAAAGCAGGAGGCACCACATCTCCTGATTTCAAGCCACACCATAAAGTTATAGCCATTAAAACAGTATGGTGCTGACATAAAAACAGACCAATACACCAATGGAACAGAATCAAGAGCCCAGAAATAAACCCAAGCATATATGGTCAACTAATATTTGACAAGGGAGTCAAAGACACACAATGGAGAAAAGATAGACACCATGGTAAATGGTGCTGGGAAAACTGGATATTCACATGTGAAAGGATAAAACTTGACCTCTATCTTATGCCACTCACAAAAATTAATTCTAAATAGATTAAAGGCTTACAATCTAAAACCATGAAATTCTTAGAAGACACAAGATAAAAGCTCATTGGCAGAGGACTTTGTAATGATTTTTTGGAAGTCACACCTAAAATGTAAGCAACAACATAAGATACAAACAAGTGAAACTAAATCAAACTAAAAAGCTTCTGCACAGCAAAAGAAAACCATCAACAAAATGAAAAGCCAACCTACTGAATGGGAGAAAATATTTCCAAACCATATAGCCGGTAAGAGGTTAATATGCAAAATATATAAAGAACTCCTACAACTCCATAACAAAACAACCCAATTAGAAAATGGGCAAAGAACTCCAACATTTCTCCAAAGAAGATATATGAAAGCTCAACAGGTACATGAAAAAATGCTCAATATCACTAGTCATTAGGGAAATGCAAATTAAAATCACAATGAGATATCATGTCACACCTGTTAGAATGGCCATCATCAAAAGGACAAGAGACAATTAGTACTGGCAAGGATGTGGAGAAAAGGGAACCCTCATGCACGGCTGGTGGAACTGTGAATTGGAGCAAGCCACTATGGAAAACTGTATGGAGGATCCTCAAAAAATTTTTATTTAAAAAATTTTTTTTAACATTTATTCATTATTGAGAGATAGAGAGAGACTGAGCATGAGCAGGGGAGGGGCACAGAGAGGGGGAGACACAGAATCCGAAGCAGGCTCCAGGCTCCAGGCTCCGAGCTATTAGCACAGAGCCCGATGCGGGGCTCGAACTCAAACCGTGAGATCATGACCTGAGCTGAAGTCGGACACCCAACCGACTGAGCCACCCAGGCGCCCCTGGATCCTCAAAAAATTAAAAATAGAACTAGCATATGATCTAGTAATCCCACTTCTGGGAATATATCCAAAGGAATATATGAAAACATTAACTCAAAGATATATGCACCCCTATGATCCTAGCAGAATTATTTACAATAGGCAAGACATGGAAACGACCTAAGTGTCCATCAATGGATGAATGAATAAAGATGGTGGGGTGGCGGTGGTGCTAATGTATGCATGCACACACAGTGAATATTATTCAGCCATTTAAAAAAAAAAAAGGAAATCCTATCACATGCAACAACATGGATGGATCTTGAAGGTATTTTGCTAATTGAAATAGGTCATAGAAAAACAAACTATATGATCTTACTTATATGTGGAATGTTAAAAAGCAACCAACCAACAAAACCCTACCAAAGTGATAGAAAAAGAGATCAGGTTTATAGGTTACTGGTGGAGGCGGGGGGGGGGGGGGGAGGTAGAGTATAGGGAGGGGAATTAGAGGAAGCTCGTTCAAAAGGTACAAACTTACAGTTATTAGATAAATTAGGCACTAGGATGTACTACACAACCTGATGACTGCAGCTAACTCCGCCCTATGATAAGTTTTTAAGAGTGTTGTCTCTCATCACTTTGTTTTTTTCTTTTTATTCTGTCCATATGAGATGATGAATGTTAACTAAACCTATTGTGGGGAGCATTTCACAATATATACAAATCAAACCATCATGCAGTACACCTTATAGAGTGATGCATATCAATTATTTCTCAATAAAACTGGAGAAAAATAGTCACTGATTTTAATGCTCTGGCAACTAGTACAATGTAGGTTTGAAGTATCCAATGTCAAGGTAAAAACTAAATCACCAGCCCTAAAATTTCCTTCCCATAGGTTTTATGTAAAACACATGTTTCTCCCTACGTTATTATAGACATATACAGATTTTCTGGTTAATGAACCACATTGCAGGGCAGGGAACAGGGTGTGTGTGTCTCTTATAGTCCTAGAAACAAAATGTGGAAACCCCAGGAAAGAATAGTTTGGTGGTCTCCATTTCTCACTCTGATGTTTCTTTCTCCATGGGCTAGTCTCTGCCTGCCATTGTTTCAGCCAAACACAGCAACAGAGGCAGTGAAGCCAGATGTGGCAACCTGCCCAGTGCTCTGCATTCTGACAGAGGGGCTGCTGCCCATGAACAAGAGCATATCTGGTTCTCAACACCTTTGCTGTTCAGCTGTGAAGGATGCATGTGTGCTATGTGAGTGATGGAAGGACACAAGGCAAATGCAGCACAGCAAGTTTTAGACTATCAGGTCCACTAATGTCTGAACACGTCTCTCTGCACAGAAAGTATATAACAAGACAACACTGTGAAGAATACAGCTTTTCTCTGCAACACCATACTGCATAACCGCTCACTGGTGTATGATGTGCCAGGGTTTAAATTTGGTCATTTTCCTGGGACTCAGTAAAGCCAACCTCTGTCCTTTGGTGAAACCTGTTCTTAATGAGGGATATACTGAACTTATCAGTGCTAAAAATTTCCACAAATGCCAGCTTATTCAGATATTCATTCAGATATTCCAGTGATAGGCACCCAAGTAAATGGAAAATTCCAATCTGAGCTGGCTCTAAGTATGCAACAGATACAGGCTCAGACATCATGACCACTAACGCAACCCTCCACACAGGAACAAAAGGAAAAAGCAAACTCCCTTTTACCAAGGGGATAATGTGGGATTTCCTAAGGTCAAATCCTCTTTGGATATATGAAATATTAAATGTGCAGATGTATAAAGACTAGATCTAATTACCGAAGTTTTGATTACTTGCTCTCCAGTATGGATTTAGGTGTTTGAAATTAGCTACTAACTGCTTTGCCAAAGTCAACCTGGATAGCAATAAGATGCCAGCATTGCCTGGCCCTGGGCAAATCTTCCTGTGTCACATGCTGAGGGAAATGAAGCTGGAGCACAAGAAAAGAAGCAATGTTTCTTTTCTGTAACCAAATATGAAATAATGGAATAGCTACTCTTTCCCCTTCCTGCCATTTTAAAGAGAGAAGGATGAAAATCGTAGACTGAAAGAATTAAAGAAAAATTATAAAGTAAAAAGCCAAAAGAAGATGGAAGGCATCAGCAGAAGAGAGGGTAAAGAATGTTAATAAATGAGCTTTAGCTTCAAAAATACAAAAAATTTCAGAAGACCCAAAGCATGGACTTGCTTTATTTTCATGCTTGGCACAAAACTAAATAAACTGAAAGTTGGGATCTGAATTCCAGACCCAGCTCTCCTGTGCCTTTCTTCAATTAAAAAATACTGGTTTCAGGGTGCCTGGGTGGCTCAGTTCGTTGGGCGGCTAACTTTGGCTCAGGTCATGATCTGACGGTCCGTGAGTCCGTGGGTTTGAGCCCTGCATTGGGCTCTGTGCTGACAGCTGAGAGCCTGGAGCCTGCTTTGAGTCCTGTGTCTCCATCTCTCTCTGCACCTCCCCCACTCGCGCTCTCTCTCTCTCTCTCTCTCTCAAAAATAAACATTAAAAAACTAAAAAAATACTGTTTTCAGTTCTAAAATGACCCACTAAAAGCAAAATTCTAATAAACTTCGCTGCAAGCCTTGGTTACATGACTCGAAAAACTCCTATTAATCTAAAATGCTTCCAAAAGAGTTACTTAATGATCTAGATTTCTCAATGAAAGCTGCATTAGGTTTTGTGGACAAAAGTGTTTGGTGATATTTCAACTTTTTTGGGACACTATTAAACTCGTCCCTTATTTCTGAACCAAAAGAAGTAACTTTAATTATGACACACCATATCCTGCATCCTCTTTAACGGCTGAATAAAAAAGTGCGTGTTGATGGAACACCATGGCAACCAAGCCCTGTAATTCTATCTCCAGAGGTAACTGAAGGGCAGTCAGAGCCATGGGTATTTGAAGACTTCACAGACCTCGCTTTTAGCACCCTTTGCATAAGGGAGAACAAAAGCAGCCACTATTCTTAGGAAAGTAAAAGCAATGATGACAATTAAGTCACCACATTAAGCATCCAAAGAAAATACTGACTCATATTCAATAAAATGCAAATTAATTAAAACATGCTTCAATCATTATAGAATTTCAAATCTACTACTTAGAGGTTCATAAAAAGTAATAGCTAAAATATTTGTGAACTGAGAAAATGCTATATGATTCTTTAAAAAATGTAATTTAAGGAGCTAAAACATCTAATTGGCAAAAGGGAATATAGAGATTTGCCATAATTTCCTATGTCACAGGCTTAGAGTAACATTTAAGGAATTATCAAAATAGAGTAAAAGGCTTTCACCATGTATTTGATTAAAAAGTCAGGGAACTGGAAGTTTACTGTCCCACTCTTCCTGAAGCCTGGGCCATGTGGACCTGCCCACTAGAGACAGACAGGGAAAACTGGCCTTCACCGCATGGAAAATCAGGCAAGATCATGTGCACATTTGCTGTTTCCTTTTTCACTTCAAAGAGAGTTTTCTAACATTTAAACTGACCAAAACTGAAAACATAAAAAGCTGGACAGAGGGAGAGGGAAGGAAAGAAGAAAGAAAGCTCTACGCAATCTGCACTTTCAGGAAGAATGAAGACACATTCTGGCAGCATGTGGAACATCTTTTAACAGTCCTGTAACTTCTGCCCTCATAGACCATGCTGTTCCAGAGAAAACACAATGTGAAAAGCGCTCTTTTGTCTTATTCTCCGTGAGTACTCCCATCTGTGAAGAGAAACTACATGCTCTGAGAATGACTCTTAGGCTGCCTGTGCACTTCCCCATCATGGCTGTCCAATCAAGCCATCAGAATAAAGATCAGGCTCAACATTATATTCTGCCCTGAAGGTTTCTGAAATCAAGATGCATTCTTTCTACTAAGAAGATCATACTTATCAAAATAGCCAGATAATTGCCACAAGATAATTATGATCTGTAATTATTATTGTTGGTGATTGTCAATGATGCATAGGGAAGAATACAGCTTGATTTTCAAAGCCTAACCCTGAAGAAGCATGACAATCAAAAACTTGTTTTGACTAGTTAAAATGAACCAACGTGACACAGAAGTCACAAAAGAAAAATCTCACAGAGGGAAAAATATATCCAATTGGCCTGACTCAGCTTTTCTCAAATGTAAGTTACAAGTTCAAACTGTAGGAGGATCTTTCAAGAATCAAAAGGCTAGGCCAAAACTCATGGCTGAAGATAGGTTCTGGAAAGGAGTGGGACCCCTAGGCCATTCAAGTCTCTAAGGGAGAAGGATGAAGTCTGGACTCTGCTGTACCTTTAGGTACGTGCGGCAGAATCTTGTGGAATCTCATTGAATGCTATCTTGATACTACATGACATACAGATGGACAATAGAGACTGGACAAAGGTCATATTTGCAGTGAATAATTAAAAGTACCCACCTCTAGTTCTATAGATTTCTGGTTCAAGTTGTTCAATTCCAAGGCAGCAGAGAGGCTCATACTCTATTTGAAAGCTCCTGTGCTACTTCAGCACTAGGCCAATATGATTTGATGCATTTTGACTGTGGCATGGATAAAGTCAATGTAGTAAGCTTTTAATACAGCCAAATATTTCAAACTAACTTTGGTAACATTTAATGTTTTACCTTAGGCCCTATAGAGACCCAATTTTGAAAATCTCAAATAAATGAAGATTCCCATTTCAAAAGATGAACTGTAGCCGACAGAAGAAATGTGTCTATATTACCATGAAAAAAAGTATTTTTCAGAAATGTGTATCTCACAAATACATTTTACAAAAATGAGATTTCAAAAATATCAGGCAAGATGCACTCGCTTTTTCTGCCTCATTTGTTAAAATCACTTCCTGTCCATTTCATCATCATCCCCATATTCTACCATACAGTGGCCTTGTTTATAATGCCTGAATGGATTAAGAAATCCTGAGGCTTGGCCTGAACCCAGTGGAAAGAAGACAGGATAAAGCTAGATGTGTCTAATACTTGCTTCTTTCCTCCCAAGACACCTTCAGCCCAAACTATTAAGATCTTTCAAATTCCTGCAATTACCTTCTAAGATCACTGAAGTAGGACAGCCTATAGCTCCATTTCATCCTGGAGCATAAAGACTACAGTGGGGTCTTTTATTTGTAAATAAATGGGGGTATATTCTGTAACAAAAAAATAAATCAAAGATTACATTTGAAGGCATAATTTTATTACGTTCACTACTGGGAGAAAGGTAATCTCAATATATGCATTCTTTCTCTACTTCATTGAAATCTAAACAGTACACTGTTGTATGCAAAAGGTTGTTTCAGTAAAAGATATTTTTGGTACTTTAAAAGGCTGGTTTTGCTATTATTCTTGAAAAAACTAAGTCTCTTGCCTGACCTATTTTTCATGTCCTTTGTTAATTTGCTGAGCAAACCCTTTTCATCCACTTTATATATAAAGTATGTAAGTTAAATCTCAGTCATAGCTCCCTCTTTATCCTGTCAACATATCTTAAAGACAGATATGCATATCAGACTTGGGGTGCTGCTCTGCCTCACTGCTCACAGAAAGTAGGGGCAAATTAATCCAAAGTACAAAGTTGACTGTAAATGAAATGGAGTTTACTATGTATAACAAACTGTACACATTTACTGTGTATGCACACACACACACACACACACACACGTGTGTATATATATATATATCAGTAATTTATTTAACTTGATGCACATTACTATATTCTGTTACCGTGCTATTAATATTCCAAACATTTACAAGTATCCCCTTTTAAGCTATTTGTAGCTTCCCTTAAAGACTAGGTTAGCAATATGGTAGCAACAGCATTTGATAGGATACAAATATTCCTGATGATAAATAATGACAAAAAAAACTCATATTTCATATAATATTTTACTAAACAATTTCAAAGTACTCATCAGTATCTCACTTTCTATAATTGGATAAACACAATAATGAAACTGGAGGGCAACAAAATTCAAATGGATTGAACAAAAAGTGGATAGTCAGGAAAAGCAAATCTTAGTCTCAGGATTATTGACTTCTAAGAACCCCAAATTTACCCCTATTGGAAAATATGCCCTGTGCAATGTGAAAAATAAAAGTAATTTGTTTTAGAAAAGTTCATATAAGATTTTAAAACACAGGCATAGTCTCAAGTGGTTAAAAAAAATAAGAAATTTGTTAATAGCATTTAATATCTTCAAAATATAATTAGCAAGCTAAAACATGTAAACTGTGTTTAGATTTGAATATGTGCTGTCAATCTGAAATCATGGGTTCCATTGTGTATCAGGAGACCAAACTGTTCTGCAAATAAAAGTGTGTGTGGTAGAGCAACAGTGGCCCCCTCGCTGCTCCACCCTGCCTCCCCCACAAAAAAGGAAAGATTCTAAACACAGCATATTAACTTACAAAATGTTCCAATACAATGATTAGATGTATCATATGTAAGCCTTTTTTCCTTTAACTTATTCTCCAAATTTGGCCAAACTAAATATTTAATACATAAATCCTGCCCCATAGCAGTGATCCCCACAGGATTGTTTCTTGTAATCCCTTTGACATTCTCTTGCCTTATCGTATCACTCAAAACAATGATGGTCTAGAAAGAGGTTCTGAATATCAACTCAAGGGTTAGAGTTTAAGTAAAAGCAGTTAGAGCAAAAGGAAACAGACACACACATCCTCAAATGCACTCAACCAGGGCAACTCTCCTGACAATGGCTGAATTTCATTCCAAACAGATTAATTTAATGATAGCTTTGCTATTAAAACAATTTTCAAGTAAAATGTTCAAGCATATTTCAATATAAGGAAAAAAGGATATTTCACTAAAAGGGAAAAAGCAGCTACAATTTAAAAATTTACTCCACGATGAAATGAACATGAACTCTGAAACAAAGACACGGAGAGAGTGTTGGCCTGTGGAGACAAAGGCCTGCCACGTGGCAGGGGGAGTGACTCAGCTCTGGGACAAACCTAATGGCACTTTCCTTCCTCCCACACCTGTATCTGCTTGAGAACCACAAACTTGAGTCATGGCTTAAGAATATTTGATTTCAACAATAAACTTAAGGTAATATTATTTTCACTTTTCCTCTGAAAGATAAGTTGAGAGAGAACACAAATGACTCACAGTAGAGATTTATGCTCTAGGTGTGTATATGGCCATTTATATTTGTTTTAAAAAATTTGATTATGACAAGCTTCAGGTAAAAATCATTTTCAAAGGTTCAATTTTTCATTTACATATAACCAATACATCTTATTTACACATGTATGACTCCATTTTTATTCAACTTCCTTCATATTAAGTGTATATTTTAACTGGTGTGTAACTGTTATATACTGTGTTTACAGAAACACTAAACATCCTCTTATTCACTAGCAGTTTTGATAATAGTTTTGTCTCCACATTGAGAAATGAATATAGTTAAAAGCTCAATGTATAACATAAAGATGAAAACCCAGTGTTAACATCCTGTCTAGGGCCACATCAGGTATTCAAGGAGTCAACTGCCCCAATTGCATATATTATAGTTGCAACAAAACACAAAGCAAATATGATTCTGAAGACCCTGAAAAAGAGATCTGACTTATTAGACATTAACCACTGCTTAATGGTATTGATGTTCATTCTAACCTGGGTTCATTTTTTTTTCCCAAAAGAACACTGATTTTTTTAGTAATATTTAACCTTAAAAAGGTATCTTAGGTCTTTAACCCTCAGAGAACTGGTATATTTTGGCAGCTAATCAAAAAAATAATCAGGAACATGTATCTTTGTGCAGTCTCCAAAGGGTTAAAGTGCAGAAATTGTCTGTCACTTGTTATATAAGGCACCCTATTTCACTTTTTTCTTAAAAGAAACTTTTTCTTTGGTTTCCTGTAATTTTTCAGTGAGTCTATCCTTTGTTTCTTCCATTTTCTCTGTGAGAAGCTCCTTGGTCTCTTCCATCCTGTCCTGCAGATACTCCTTAACAGGAGGTGGTGTTGACATGTAGCCCCGACTACGCAAATACTTCACAGTAAAGGAGGTTCCTCCCAAAGTCACGGTATATCGGGCAGGTGTTGCGATCTGAGGAGAAAATACAGGCAGATCAACAGCCAATCATGATTATCGTCTTAAGCAAAAACAATTTGAAATTAAAATTCTTAGTAATAGCCAAACAGCATAAATTACTCTATTGCTTGATCAGGCCAACATAGTTACAGCCCACATGGTTTACCCTCCTAACAAGGGATGCTTCTTCTGTAAATGCATTTCACAAATATCTGTCACTTAGGCACTGACCCAAAGATTACAGAATATTTTTTTAATGTTTATTTTTTTAATTTTTGATAGACAGAGTATGAGCAGGTAAGGGGCAGAGAGAGAGAGGGAAACACAGAATCTGAAGCAGGCTCCAGGCTCTGAGCTGTCAGCACAGAGCCTGACACAAGGCTCAAGCCCACGAACCAAAAGATCATGACCTGAGCCAAAGTCAGACACTTAACCAACTGAGCCACCCAGGCGCCCCAAGGATTACAGAGTATTTGCAATAGAAGCACTGGGGCCTATAACCATGTGCTAGTGAACGTGGGGACATGCTCATTGGGAAATGAGAAAGATGGCTCAGGACCACTACGAACAACAAACATGCAAATGCTTCTGTTCCTTAAAAACCCTGCCAATTTATAGACTGTGCATCTAGAACTAAACCAGAACCAAACTACTTCAAATGGGCGAGAGGCAAACATGAGCCAAATGTTTATTCTTTACTGAATTTAGTTTAGTTTCACTTCCAAATCCCTTTGACTTTTCCAGGCCTTATGCTACTTTCTCATTACAACGCACCCTGGGTCTGGAATCCCAACTGGGAACTTCCAGGAAGCCAAAAAAAGTAGTTGGTACATATGTTGCAGGCACACACAGGTTTAACTCTGACCAGAGATTTAAGGACTAAAGCTAAAAAGCAGACAAACTGGTCAAAGAGCAACACAAAAGTGGAGAGAGTCTATATCACATTCTGAGGCTTCCGTGTCAAAATTCAGTACCAAAACTCTTTGAAGGAGCCACCTCTGTTCTCTACCTCCAACTTCCCTCTTCATTCTCTCTTGAACTTACTCTAACCGAGCGTTCACCCTCCACCTCTCATCATAGTCACTGTAGAGGCCTGTGAACCATTAGAGCCAATGGAGATAGCCCCCTGCCCCCATCTACACCTTGGAGCATGCCCTCAACTGGCTGCCATGCCCTCACTTCCCTGGTTTCCTTCAGCTTCAGAGGCTGCCACTTTCCAGTCCTACCTGTCCATTCCTCCTCCTGTTGCCTACCTCTGAGCACTATGGGGCAGCATTCAGTCCCTGCACTCCTTTTCTCTGCCTCGCTCACTCCCTTCGCAGTCTTTTCCAGTTTCATGTCTGTAGTGCCATCTATACATTAATGATTCTTAGATTTCCAGACCGAGCCTTTTCCCTAAATTCCAGTATATACAACCTCCTACTCATTTCTGCCTGCACGCCTAATAGGATCTCAAAATATCATTTATTCAAAACTGATCTCATGGTGTTCAATGGTCCCACCCCAAACCTGCTCCTCTTAAAGCTGTCTGCATCTCAGGAAATGGCAACTCTATTCTTACGTTGCTCAGGCCAAACATCTGTAAGACAGCTTCGACTCCTTTCTCTTGCATAATTTACATTCAACCATTAAAAAATTCCATCAGCTCCACCTTCAAAACATATCTAGAATCCACCTACTACTTAGTGCCTCTTCTGCTACCACCTGGGTCCTAGCCTCTATCAGCTCTTGCACACACCACTGCAATAAACCCTCCTTTGCTAGGTCTCCGGGCTTCTGCACTTGCCCTGCTATATATACAGACAATACAGCAGCCAAAATGATTTTGTTAAAACACAAGTCAGATGCTCAAAATTGCCCAGTGACTTCCCATCTCCTCTGAGTAAAAGCCAGAGTGGCCTGTAAGGCCTCTGTTGCCTCTCTACTGTTCACTCATCCCAGCCACACTGGCTTCCTCCCTGTTCCCTCAAATACGCCAGGTATCCTGCAGCCTCAGGACTTTGCACTTGGCTTTCTCCTCCTTGAATGCTCTTCTCCCATACAACTGCCTGATTAACTCCCTCACCTTCTGGCAACCATCCCTCTGAAAAAAAAAAAACAAAACCAAAAACCAGAAACAAACCCCGAACACAAACACATCCTCTCTTGCTGGTTTGTTCTCTCTTCTGAGCATTTACCATCATCTAAACACTGTGTGTGTGTGTGTGTGTGTGTGTGTGTGTGTGTGTGTGTGTGAGAACTTTACTTTCTTTGCTTAACCGCCACCCACTATTAGAATGTAAGTTCCATGAGGGCATGTACTTTGTGCCATTTTATCGAATTAGTTATTCCCAGTACCTAGAATGGCACTTGGCACACAGTATGGGCTCAACAAATTTTTGTCAATTCAAACAAAGGTGCACTTTCAGGACAGTGCTAGCGGGCTGAGGAGTGTGTCACAGTCAGTACCAGAAGGTCACACACAGGTTGTTTTTCTCCTCTTTGCCACACCTCTTTTTGAAAGGGGCTTTGCCTTATTGAAGCAATAAATCTCAGTCTTTGTTACTCCACCTGAGAAACTGTGGGTTACAGAAAATACCCAGGAGAATCCCCTGCACGTTTCCCACCTCAGAGGGACAGTGAGAGGGAAGAAACACTGCTGATACTAACCTAACTACATGTACAAGTTCATGTTTCAAATCCCAACCTACAAACACGTACTGAGCACTAATGTGCCAACAAAGCACAATACCAGGCATAGCGAAAACAAAGAGAAAGAAGAAATGACTCTGAATTCTAGGCTCTTAAAATCAAATAGAGAAACCAAACATTAAAAAAACAAAAGCAAAAAAACCCTAACACCAGACCAGGATATGAACACACATAATATGGGAGCACAGGATAAGGAGCTATTATAATTAAGGAAATAATAATCATACCCATTATAACTAGAAACTTGATAATTTATGAATTTAATAAGTTTCAATGTTGAAAAACTCAGCAATTAAATGTTAGACCTCTGGTCAAAATTACAATAAAAAAGGAAATCTCCCAAGATTTCAGAGGATTTTAATGAAGATGACAGAACAAAACAATGATACTTATACTACTATAAAACCGTAATTCTAAGCATTTTTATACAACAGAATTAAAGTAACATCTAGTTTCCAAATGTTTTCTACTTGTTTTCTTTCTTAGAATGAAGACATATAGAACTTCTTAACTGTCAACTGAGAAAAATTAGATTAATATGGCTAATTTCCACAATTCACAATGAATCTCCTTTTCTAAAATAAAGACCAATAGATATAGAAACTCTATTTATAAAGATGTCATTGTCTCAAATCCAGAGAACAGGTATTAAAAACTATAAACTTCTAAAATGAAATATATGTAATGCTACTAAGTCTAGGTTTATCCCATAAAACAATTTGAACTAAACTTTATTATTTTACTTATTAAGAAGAACTATTATAAACTGTAAAAATAAATGCTAAATATCACTAAAAATCAGGTGGCATGTGGATCTCTGAATAAGGAAAATTAATATACTGTAAGTGGGAGAAATGTCAAAAAGATGACTTCTGGAAATTTGTTTCACATTTGTGTGATCACAACAGGTTAGGAATGATCTACCTATTTTCAAGGCACTTCTTCCTAAACCATCATTTTATTTATACTTAAAATTTTTATTTTTAATTAAAAAAATTTTTTTTAATCTTTATTTATTTTTGAGAGAGACAGACAGCATGTGAGCAGGAGAAGAGCAGAGAGAGAGAGGTAGACACAGAATCTGAAGCAGGCTCCAGACTCTGAGCTGTCAGCACAGAGCCCGACGCAGGGCTTGAACTCACGAACTGTGAGATCATGACCTGAGCTGGTCAGATACTCAACTGATTGAGCCACCCAGGCGCCCCATACTTAAAATTTTGAAACTTAAAAAACATTTTAAACTGTAGCCATTAGACATACATGAAATTTGGTATTTTAAGTTACAAAAGAACTAATATGGAGTTTTATGAGGAACTGAGCAGGTCATTAGTTAAGTGTGAAGAGCAACTGATTTACAACTGTACTTACCTTAAACAAGGCATATGCTGTTAGGGCATTTCCACTCTGGGAATTTTTCAGAATGTTTACTATACTGTCAGGTAACCCAATGAGTTCTAGAAAAGGAACGACATTCACTCCTCTAAGAAAGAAACAAAGTAATTTAGATATATGTACACACAAACTTAAAGGGATAAATATTTTCAAAAAATTTTCTGAAAACACCAAAACCAAATTTTGTTTAAAAGTCACTTCTGCATTATCAAGCACTGTGATTTCACTCTATAAGAACACGTACAGAACATCGGTGTTGTACTGTATCTGTTTGCGGCTTCTGCTTTGCTTCTGCACATGGTCATCCCTAATTACCACATTAAAAAAAAAAATAGAAGGATCTAGCTGAGTTAAATTAATTGCTTTATGTGATCTAAAAGGAAATAAAGGACCAGAATTATTTACCTGGTTTTAGTTTCCTCAATCAAATACCACTTTCTTAGAAAGCTCCAATTCAAACTTCAAGACCTAAGCTTTTCACCTCTAAAATTTTATGTCAGGTTATACTATTATTGTAAAAGCAATACTACAGTATTACTTGTGTTATTATGCAAAGAAGAAATAATTCTATGGGTATTCTAAAAGGATGCCTCTATTCTATTAGCAGGCTTAAAAGGCAGGTGAAGAAGCAATTACCATAAATTGCAACACATTTTTGGAGGGAGGGACAGCAGGCAAAGTCTCTAATATGAACTGTTAAGCTCTAATTTATTTTTAGTTTCCCTGATTATCAACATTTCGCATACTGGTGTGTGCTCTTTCACACTCTTGCTCTATCACTGTGTGTTGTTTTACAGACATTGTGACCCTTGACTCCTAAATCAGAACAAGGTTCTTGTTCTGTGCTTTCCTACATGCACATAATTATCACATTCAGGAAATGTAACATATAACATGAGTATATAATGATACACAATATATTATTTAATATTAAAATTTCCTGAATTGTCCCAGCATGTCCTTTAAATCACTATCTTGTCATTTCTCTCTGGTCTCCTTTTCTCTAGAAGTACTCCCCAGAACTTTTTGTTGAAGACAGCAGGATAGTTTTTGACACTGAGATTTTTGAAGCATCCAGGCCTGTTGCATGGGAGAATATCCCTCAATTTGGATTTGTCTGATTTTTTCCTCTTGATCAGATTCAGGTTAAACATTTTTCAACAGGAAAAATGCACAGTTAATTCTGTCTGTCTCAGTGCATCATAACAGAAGCCACATGATGTCACTTTGTCCCATCGCTGGTATTGTGACTCTTGGTTAAGGTAGGCTCCACAGTGTGTTCCACTGTATAGATATCCTTTCTTTTTGTAATTAAGAAAGGGAATTGCCTAGATCCATTATTATCATGGATAGCTGTATCCTGTATAATATATAATAGCCAGCAAAATCCTAATTTATTCTTAATATTAAAAAAACAATTTGGGGGCACCTGGATGGCTCAGTCGGTTAAGTGTCCAACTTCAGCTCAGGTCATGATCTCATGGTTTGTGGGTTTGAGCCCCGCATTGGGCTCTGTGCTGACAGCTCAGAGCCTGGAGCCTGCTTTGGATTCTGTGTCTTCCTCTCTCTCTCTCTGCTCCTCCCCTGCTCGCATTCTGTCTCTCTGGCTCTCAAAAATGAATAAACGTTAAAAAAAATTTTTTTTAAATAATAATAATTTGGGGCATCTGGGTGGTTCAGTTGGTTAAGCATCCAACTTTGGCTCAGGTCATGATCTCGAAGTTCCTGAGTTTGAGGCCCACATCAGGCTGTCTGCTGTCTGCACAGAGCCCGCTTCAGATCTTCTGTCTCCCACTTTCTCTGCCCCTTTGTTTGCACTCTCTCTCAAAAATAAATATTTAAAAAGATTAATTAATTGGGGGAAAGTTGTTATCCCTCTATGACTTCACTATAATACTACAAAATCAGGGACTACTCTCAAGAACATATGGCTGACCATCAAGGAAAATTACCTATCATCTATAAGAGGAAAGCAGATAACTGAAGGAATCTTTAAAAAGTTTTATGAAGTCGACTCTAAGTCCAATCTGGTTTCTTCTTTCTCCACCATCAGTTCCTTTTCAAATCTCTTTCTTAGATAATGACAGAATCCCACTTAAAGCAAGACTTAGTACTACAAGGACTTAGCTATTCTGTGGATCGAATCAAGTCACAATGCACCAGAATATGCTAATTATATATTCTAGAACCAATACAATTATAAAATTATTTAATTAATCATTTCCTAGCCCAGTATGTACAATCTCCCTATTTAATAGCAACCATGAAGGGGGAAAAAAGACAAAGATTTGGCCAAAAATCAGACAAAATTGAGTGATGAAAAAAAAAACCTATCATAAAGATCAAACAATAATTACCTCAGACACCTTGCACAAGTATCTTTTATAAAATTAAGAAGTAAATACTTGGTTCTATTTAATTCTAAAATATTGATTTGATGATTTCATTATTTTAAGAATAAAAATAACTCTCATTTTCTTTGGAACTGCTGTATACGAAATACTAATGAGGGACTGATTTAAATAGTAATATCTACTTGTCACTTTTTACTTGGAAGTTTCCATGGTCTGACAGAAATCTGTGCTTCACAAACTGCCAGCTTTATGGATGTTTCAATTGATGAAGAAATACGCAAGGGCATAAACACATTCACAGTACATATAAAATGCAGTGAAAATTAGGCAGGATTTTGCCTCAGAATGGATCTGTAACTTTAGAGACTTAAGGCCTAAAACACAAGGCACCTCACTATGATGCCCTACAGACAAAACCATCCTCACAAAGCTACATTTGATCAGAGAGCATTTCTGGTTGGAAGATGTAAGATCTCTGCAAGGTTTGCCAGATAGAACAGACAACAAAGCTTAAAGTAAAATCTATTAACATATACAATTTAGATCTCCCTGAAATAAAATGTTTCAGAAGCCTAAGATCTTTATCACTGAGTTAACTAAATACAGAATGGCATTTCGTTCTCTGATGTCTAGAAAAGCGGTAATAATTCTAGTTGTCAGAGTGACTAAAACAAACACTGGTCAGTAACACAGTGTGATGTCAAATGCCCATCTTCCAAGTTACAAACTATTTTTTCCCTTTCTTTTACTAGTTAAGTAGGTAATAAGCAAATAACAGAGAATTTGCCCAGCTACAACAAAAAAAATAAAGCCAATCTCGTCAGTTGAATTGAAAACCTATATTTAATACAATCAACTTCAATCTAGTAATAAAACCACATCCCAGTGAAAGATACACTGCCATTAGAACATATCCTCAATCCTTATTTTGTAAGTATTACCTGTGATAAGATCGTTACTTAGAAGAAATCAACTTTCTGAAGGCATAGGATTTAATAAAAACATTAGGGACTGTTCTGGGAAGCAACACATCCTACAAAATTGAAATTAACTGTGTGATGGTAGAACAGAACTGGACCAGTGCAGTGGTGGTGGGTCTGGCAACCACAGTCCCATGCTGACAAACAGCCAAAAGGCAAACTGTGATGGATAAAGGGACATGACTTTAAAGTGGATATTCTTACCACCACGTTTATATACAAACCATTCTGCAGAAAAAGAGGGAGAAGATAATGCACACACAGGGAACAACAGAATGTCACCACAACCACCTGAGTGCCAGACAACACTGAAAAAGTCTTAAGCATAATTATTCACATCACTAGGTTACTTGGGGTCTGCTTTTTCAGTTATAGAACTCTTTTACTTAAGAAGGTAAGGAAAAGGAAAAGGAACAAAAGTGCTCCTTTTAACAGTCCAAATGAGACCTCATATTCAATTAATTAAAAACATAAATTGCTCCCTCCAAGGCCTCCTGGCCAAATGCTTATAAAAGGCAACCTAAGGTGGACAGAACTATCACTCATATCATTTTCCAGAGCACTGCATCAGGAAACCCTCAATAGTTCAAAAAAGAACATTTGATATGTACACATTAATTAAATACAGCTAAATCCTATAATAATTTTTACTCAAAATGGTACATGATTTAAACCAAGGGCAGTTTTGAAGACTTCCATAAATATTACACACGTTCATAAAAATGTCATTAATGAGAAAGATAATTCCATTAAGTAGACATATAAGTATCTTCTATAAAGGATAATAATACATGATGAAGAAGGATATAATTGAATATTAGGAAGATAATGGAGAGAAAGATGTAAAGAGAATCAGAACAGCATCAACTACACAAGGTAAAAAACCCTTTTAGAACTTTTGTAAAGAAACACCTCTAATCCTGTGTTTTCCAAAAGTAGTCTTCAGTATCTTTTAGTTTGTAAAAAATAACTTTGTCCCCAAAATGACATATTCTATTAATACCTTAATATCAAACCATTAAATAAAACCAAATATTGAATATCAGTGGACTTTTAGAAAGAATAAAATAATTCTAGAGCCATAGGAGATTTTACTAAAATGTCAAAGTAGTGTACAACATCGGGCCATTTCATTGCCCTCAGGATGGTGAGCTCCTTCAGCTCTTATAGCCCAGGCCACTACAAGAAAAGCCCACACAGTACGTTCAAAGAACAGGCACACACGCATCAAAATGCTTTGGTTACTAGTGGCAAAAACAAACTGGAAATCATTGAGATCTGTTTCAATGTGTGCTCCTGCTCCTAAAACACCATAAATAACTTACCTTAAAAGAAAGGAAGAATATTTATATTTAACAAGAAAAGCACATTTAGAAATTTTGTGTTTTACAATACCTACAGGCTAGGCCCACCAAATTAACTATTTTTAAAAGTTTATTTTAGTGGTGGTAAGAACACCTAACACAAGATCTACACTCTTAGTTTTAAGTATACAACAAATTAACTTCTGATTAAAACAAAAGACTTACCTTGACATTTATCAGATGTGGGTAACACTAAAACATAAGTCTGCAATTTGTTTATTTTTGTATCTGCAACAGGTATTAGCCAGGTTTTGGCAAAAATATCATATTAACTTCCCACCAAAATCATACATAAGGCAAAATAATACGTAATTTTTTTATATTCATGAAAACTTCAAGAAATACAGAAGTATAGAACTCATGGTGCTGCCAAATTTCTGAACTCTCTTACATTGACAGATGAGCATAAGAGCACGGGCTCTGAAATAAGCCACCAAAATATTTTGGGAAAAGCTAAGTTATTTTGACTTACTATTGTTTAATTTCATTAATAAAATGGGAATAATTACACTACCTGCTTCATATAGTTATGAGAATTAAATGAGATGATACCGTTTAAAATGTTAGTATAATGCCTGTTATACACACAAAGCAAATTTAGCTAAGAAAATATCAAAAACAGCTATGACAAACAGTCATCAGTTAAAGACATTAAAGCATTAAAACTATTTAAGGCTTTCATTAGTACAATTAAGAAGATTAACATTCTGATAAAACAGGGAAAGGTGCTCAACCAAGCAAAAACTTACTTTATGGCTGCATAATAAAATGTTCCAAACCAAACACCAGAAGTTATTAGATGTACTGGAATCAAAACTTTTCCATATTGTCTAAATGTTTTCTTAAATCGCTGATAAAGACTAATAGATTTGTCTTGTAAAGGATCAGGCTCTTCCTTTCTTTCCGAAGGAGTTCCTGGGGATGTGGCATTGGATGATATAACCCTCTTGGATAAAATATCTTGCTCCCACTGTTGATGGTGAAGGACCCCTGGTTGGGGTGGATGAGCAGTAAATGGCTTCTTTTCCTTTGCAACACATTGGACAGCTGATAAGTGCAGCCATTGTTTTTGAGGGCCCTGTACCAAAACTACTCTGGATTCAGCTTTATACAAAAGTAATTGTCCCTTTATGTTTTGACAGTGTGGTTCCATGCATGTCCTATGTGCCAGTCGGAATATAGACCTTGATACATTCCATTGCATTTTGAAGAACGGTGATTAGTGGATTTCGGCTTCTACAGAGACCAGATAAAAAAAATTAAGACTATACATAGATTTCCATTTTAAACCAATCCACTTAAAAATAAATTAACTATTAGGAAATAAAGGACAGACACTGCTACCAAATCCACAGAAATTAATGTTAAGGTACATAGTTCTAACATATCACAATTTTAAAACATTGCTAAAATACATCATTTAAATAGGATATAGTAAACTAGTCCAGCAGACATCACAGAGGATAATGTTTTGAGGTTATCTTATTGCTACAAAAGGGATGTTTGTAGGACTTCTGTTTTTCTACAAAGAAGCTGTGTAGTATAATGGAAAAATCATAAGATCTAGAAACAAAAATCTGGGCCCTCATGTTGTGGGGACATAATTCTATTCAATCGCCCTTGACATTTTAAGTCTAAATTCACTAGTAAAATGAGGATTACTTCACAGGGTTGTTATAGAAATTACATGAAATTTCTGATGTAAAAGTGCTTTTGTAAGTGAACAAGCATCATGTAAGTTATTACAACTGTTAAGGTCTGATAAATAGTTGATACAAGTACCATTTATTCTATAATCCCTTTGGACTAAATTAATTGCTTTCGCCGACGAGGAGATAGTTTCCAGATGTCTAAAACTTTTTGTCAGAAAGACAGTATAATGTAATTTTAAAAGAATATAGACTTTGGAATATGATAGACACAACTGAGTTAACAGTATTATTATTTTGAGCAAATTACTTAGCTTCTCTAGACATAGATTCTCCCACTGGTTAAACAGAATTACAATATGCATTACTATACAGCAAATTAGTTCCCTTCCCTTAATATCAGGGAGTGTCACCTGACCACTAATCTCCACCCTGAACCCACACCAGCAATCTTACTACTTCTACTACATTGTGAATAACTGATCTTATTTTTTAAACTGTACACTAAATAAGTCAACAGTATTTGAGTTAGCACTCCAATAAATACAGATACTCCATTTCACATGAATATCTGTTATCTGGGGTACAAAGCTGTCTATCATTATATAAAAATATCCACTAATGAATTGTCCCCATATAATCTCCTGACTCATCCCTAATTAAAAATTAACATCAGCTTCTATTAGGCTCTCGCTGATAATCCAACAACATAATGTAAATAAATTATGAAATGAAACTGCATATCTGAAAATAGGCTCCCAGGAAACCTTTAAAGGGGATACTGAAGATAACTGCAATGAAAAGCAAAGTCAATGACAAGTAACAATCTGAAGAATCAGACCAGTTAACAATAAAAAACTACAGGGATGATAATAGGTGCTTCAAATAATGACTTAAATATTAAATGACTAAGAAAGACCACAGAGAAAAATGATTAAGTCCTTAATTACTTTTATGAAATTGACTTATTATTTGTTGTGAAAGTCAAGCATTAAGGATGTCTTATTGTGCTTTCTTACAGTCTCTGTCCTAAGTTGTTTTGTTTTCTATAAATCTATGCTATGCCTATTCCAAAGGTGAAAAGCATCAACTGATCATTTAGTCTAAGAATTAGCTCAGGTGGAATTATAACGTAAAATTTGTCAAATATATGTATGGCTTCATTTTTCACACACAAAAAAATTCCTTTTGAATATTTTACTATGTTTTTTTGGTCTTTACTTTTGTTGGATTTGAGGATTTTCTCCAGCACCATTATCTTTGAATCATTCCTGTCTGTGGCTTTAGTGGTGTTTTCTGAACTCAAAGACTTTGTTTTGCTTTTAAATCTACTTCCTTTACAAGGCTGTTTTCCAGGAGTTCAAGTTCCCAGACTAACTTTCAGATAATCAGATTATTGTGTGTTTGTGAATAAAAGAAAAAAAAGATTAAAAAATTTTTTTTATAAAGTAGTTTTATTTTTTAAGTTTTATTTTATTTTATTTGAGAGAGACAGAGACAGAGTGGAGGAAGGGCAGAGAATCTCAAGCAGGCTCTACGCTGCCAGCACAGAGCCCAGTGCAGGGCTCAAACTCACGAAACCATGAGATCATGACCTGAGCCGAAACCAAGAGCCAGATGCTTAACCGACTGAGCCACCCAGGCACCCCTAAATTTTTTTTAGTGTTTATTTATTTTTGAAAGAGAGAGAGAGAGAGAGAGAGAGAGAGAGAGAGAGAGAAGCACGAGTGGGGGTGGAGCAGAGAGAGAGGGAGACACAGAATCCGACAGGCTCCAGGCTCTGGGCTGATGGCATGGGCTGTCAGCACAGAGCCCAATGCAGGACTGGACCTACAAACTGCAAGATCATGACCTGAGACAAACTCAAAGCTTAACCGACTGAGCCACCCAGGAGCCCCAAAGAAAAAAAAGATTTTTAAAAAGCCTCTTTCCAAGCTTCCAGTTTGTACCCTTTTCCCTGGTTTCCCTAACTACTCCCTCCTAAAGAATATTTTTTTCCTATCCCACTTCTTATTGCCCATTAAAAAAAAACACACATCTTTATTGAGATACAATTCTCATGCTCATTTAAGGTGTAGAATTCAAGAAATTTTAGTATATTCACAATTGTGAAACCATCCTCACAATCTGTTTAGAACATTTTCATCACCCCAAAAAGAAACCCCATACCCACGAACAGTCACTCACCATTTCCTCCCCATCCCAGCCCCTGCAACTATTAATCTATTTTCTGTCTCTCTATATTTGTGTATTCTGGAAATTTCATATAAATGGAATTATATTATGTGGTCTCTTGTGACTGGCTTCTTTCACTTAGCATCACATTTTTAAGAGTCACCCCTGTAATGTTCCCTTAGAAGCCAACCTTTGGACTAGTGGTTTCTAAAACTGGCTACATATTAGAATCATGGCAGGGTGGGGATACTGAAGGAAAGGAGAGGTAATCTGAAAAACCAGATTCCTGGTCTCCATCTAGACCTAACAAATCAGAATCTCCTACTGCCAGTTCACACCTGACAGTATGAATTTGGGGATCATTTCTCTAGGCCCAGCAAATGGCTTCAGTGACAAGAGGCAACATGGTGGCAAAGGTATCATCCATTATTGTTGCCGTCATCATCATCATCATCATCAAGATATTTTTGAGCCCCTAATATGTGGTAGGAGTTTTATAAACACTTTACATGTATTAACTCAGATTATCCTCATAACAATCCTATGAAGGAGGGACTATTGTCATCTTTTCATATTTGAGGACACTAAAGCACAGAGGAAATATCATTCAACTGGTGAGTGGAGGAGCTGGGATTCAAACTTAGTCACTAAGCTATATGGCCACTTCCAGAAGAAAGAAACAGTGCCAATTTTCAGTAAACTAAGACATGTAAGACACATGATAAAAGTGCCCTAAGGAAATACAGGGCCCAAGAAATTAACCTTTTTTAAAAAGTTTATTTATTTTTGAGAGAGAGCAGGGGAGGGGCAGAGAGACAAGGGAAGAGGGAGAGAATCCCAAGTAGGGTCCGCACTGTCAGTGCAGAGCCCAAAGTGGGGCTCAAAACCACAAACTGCAAGACTAGGATCTGAACCTAAATCAAGAGTCAGACACCTAACTGACTGAGCCACCCAGGTGCCCCCCAAGAAGTTAACTTTTACCTTAAAATTAACTTTTAAATTAAAAACAAAAATTAAAATTAATTTAAATTAAATGGCAACATATGGGTAATAGCTACCATATTTGACAGTACAGCTCTAGACTTCCAAAGTGATCACAATACCGACGACATACACAGTAAGACTCATTAGATTTCAAGGAACAAACCTACTTCAGATGAATGCAAGTAAAAGTAGAGGGCAAGTACAGACTGAGTAGTATCATACATATCCTGGAATGAACAGGCTTCAGGAACAATAAAACCAAAGCAAGGTAGGAGTTATCTTGTCTCACAGCAAGCACCTGTGTATAATGGCCTCAGCCCACTGGCAGTTTCCATTTCTGGATTTTATTAGTCTGTTCATCTTTTCAGTTAAAGATAAAAGTTTTCGGTTATCGGTCAATGATGGAAGTGCTACTCCTCATAAACACTACTCAGATCAAATCAGTTATATCTGGACAAGTGGATGAGTGGCCTGAAGAAGCTGTGAACTAACAGGACTCTATTTCAGATATAAATGCAGAACCTGGAGTGATGAACAACTTAAATTTGAATTTCTTCCAATGAAATACAGTAATTTCAGTAATACATTTTTTAAATCATGAGACTTAGCATATAACAAAAGCTGCCTGTTATTTCCTACCCCTAGATATGAAATTCTCACATCTATAGATGAGGAAGTATTCTAAACTGCTTATGCTTCAGTTATAGAAATAAATGATGAAATGCATTACAGGACCCAAGAAAAGTGACACGATTACACTGCTTGTTATGACTATCCTTTTCCACCTTAGAATTATGTCATTAAGCTGTTAACACTACAAGTGAATGGCATATGATTACTGGTGCCTAATTCTCAGTATACAATCCTACCCTGTATGGTAGCGATACTGATTCTGTCATGACTTAATTTTTGTGAGCAGGCAGTAGAGTTTAACAACTGAGAGTATCCAAGAGGTCAGACTGCCCAAGTTCACATCCTGAAAACACTATAACTATAAACTATCTACTAATAAACAAGTTAATTAGCCCCCTTGTGCCCTGGTTTCCAATTTGTAACATGGGGTTAATAATAGCACCTTCTTCATAAGGTTATGAGATGAAAATAAATGTAAAAATGTTCAGAAAATGACTAGCATGTAGCAAGTGCTCATAAAATGTTACAAGTTATTATTATAAGTAAACAAGATAGTCTGTTGCCCTTATTCACAGTGAAAACAGCCTAAGGATCAGTGCCTGAGCTGAACAGGGATTATACAGGATAAACGAAAACAGTTGCCTAGGATGGCTCTGGCACAAAACTTGAAAAACTATATGAAACTGTACTAATCAAACCAATAATATCCAGTCTCTTAGGGATAGGCTCAAGACCAGGCATGAAGCAGCAGTAATATACATGTCTGAAAGTCCGGTCTCTCATGTAGCAATTCTGAGGCAAAGAGAAGATGAAGACATAGTGGCAAAGAGTAAAGCTTCCAGTTTCAGGATGAATAAGTCATGGGAATAAAAGACACAGCATAAGGAATACAGTCAATGATACATTAATAGTGTTGTACGGTGACAGATGGTAGCTACACTTACGGGAGCCCAGCATAATGTATAGAATTGTCAAATCACTACCTTGTACACCTGAAACTAATGTAACATTGTATGTCAACCATGCTCAAGAAAGAAAGAAAGAAAGAACAAAAGAAAGAAAGAAAAAAAGAGAGAGAAAGAAAGAAAGGAAGAAAGAAAGAACGAGAGAAAGAAAGAAAGAAAGGAAAAGAAAGGAGTAAAAGTATAAGGAAGCAGTGGGAACCAAAAAAAGAGAAGCCAAGTTAAAGGAATGACAGAGAAGAAAGAATGGATTGGAACAAATGCCATTGAGAAAGCACAAATGTTAGAATGCTGTTGAAATTCTAGAGAAGCTATATCCTCAAATTCCAGTTCCATGAGGCAAATGAATTAGTTCATGAGATTCCTTTACTCCCTCTGTATCCTAACCAAACCCACACTGCTTAAGATTATATGAACATGTTTCTGTTCCTCACAACCTGGAACACTAAAACATTCAAACAGCACTAGAAATACAACTGAGTGCAAAAGGAATTAAGTAATTTATATTCCATTTTTATATACCAAACAACACGCTAACTAAAAAGACAGTTGAAAAAAATTCCAATAGCAAGATTTAGTTTTCTATTGTGTGAATTCAAAAAACTCTTGTCAAACAAAATCTTACTTGGAAGTTCAATAAAAATAAATAAATCAAAGCAAAGTTGCTCAGGTTAAAGCAGGAGTGGGAGGAATAGTCTTCTGGCTTGTTTCAAGTCCTCCAGCCCACAGGGCACTGTCACAGATGCCTTATGAAAACAAAATCACAAAGTAGACAAATCCTCTATAAAGAATGGTTCTACTTTGGGGCACGTGGGTGGCTCAGTCAGTTAGGCATCCAACTTCAGCTCAGGTCATGATCTCATGGTTCACTGGTTCGAGCCCCGTATCGGGCTCTGTGCTGACAGCTGAGCCTGGATCCTGCTTTGGATTCTGTGTTTCTCTCTCTGCCCCTCCCCTGCTCACACTCTGTCTCTCTCTCAAAAGTAAATAAACATTAAAAAAAATGGTTTACTTCTTCTAACTACCATTTTCCTGCAAGTCACAGCACAGCACTAATTCCTTCTGAAGTCCCTGAACCCCACAAACTACACAGAAAATTGCACTGAAAAGGTAGATATTGGAATCTTCTTTTTCTCTGTGGACTTTAAGTTCCTGGAGAGTGAGGAGTTTGTCTTGATTCCCAATAGTGAGAGGGACTAGTGCAAAACGTGGCATCCAGTGGGTGTTCAACTAATTCAATTCCATGAATGTCAACAATCTGTCAGTTTTTAAAAGACTCAATTTATCTCTAATAAATGACTTCTAAAATCAATGTAGCATCTTCAATTTGGACAGTTTTGAGCAGTTAATAACTATAATATGTTAAGAGCTTGAATGGGAAAAGTAAACAACATACAATATAAGCGAAGTGGAAATTCAAAGCATCAAAAGGAAATGTTACAAAACAAATACACTGTAACAGAAATGAAGAATGCCTTTAATGAATTCCTGGTGGATTTATAATCCACATACCCAAGGAAAGAATCAGTGAACCTGAAGGGATGTCAATAGAAACTTGCTAAACTGAAATGCAAAGAGAAAAAAAAAAAATGCACCCTTTTCCCCATACCAAGACACATACAAAAATACCAGAACAAAACATCCAAGCATATGGGACAACTTCAGAAGTTGTAACATACACATGGTAGGAATGCCAGAAGAACAAAGAAAGAAGTAAAAGAAATATCTGAAGTAATAATACATGAGAATTGACCAAAATTACTAACAAACACCAAACCACAGGTCCAGGAAGCTCTGAGAATCAAGTAGGATAAATATCTAAAATCCCTATCTGGGCATATCATATTCCAGTTGCAGAAAATTAAAGACAAAGAGAAAATCTTAAAAGAATTGGGGGTGGGGGGTGGACCTTACCTAGAGGGGAGCAGGAATAAAGTTAGAGCCAACACCTCATCAGAAACCAGGCACAAAAGAGAGTAAAGTGAATATTTAAAGTGCATTCAGAAAAATTATCAAAGTAGAATTCTGTATGCAGCAAAATTATCCATCAAAATGGAAAAGAAATCAATTATTTTATCAAATAAAAAAAACGGAGGGAATTCATCGCCAATACACTTGACCTTCAAGAAGGAAACAACATGGAAATTTGGATCTACATAAAAAAAAGATTGACTGAGAAGGAATCAACAAAGGCAAAATCTTTTTTATTATTAATTGATGTAGAAGATAACTGTTTAAAGTCATACTACTAATACGTTAGGTGATTAATAGCACATAAGTGAAATGAAAGATAGCGTTGTCACAAGGAATTGAGAATACCCTATGATAACACTCCACAGTAAGGCACATGTAACTACACATGAAGTATTATAGTATCATTTGAATATGGACTTAGATGAGATAAAAATGTATTATGAACTCTAGAGGAAGAAAAATACTATGTGATCTCACTTATGTGTAGAATCTTAAAAGAAAAAAGAAGAAATCTGAACTCATATAGAGAACAAATTAGTGGTTGCCAGAGCCTGGGAAGGAAGACATATATGGCAATGGATGTTAAACAGACTTACTGTGGTGCTCATTTTGCAATATATACAAATATCGAGTCATTATGTTCTACAACTAAAATTAATATCTTATATGCCAATTGTACGCCAATTAAAAAATAGATGTTCAACATCATTTGTCACTAGGAAGTTGCAAATTAAAACAGTAATGAGATACCACTACACACCTATTAGAATAACTAGTATTCAAAACACTAACAAACACCAAATGTTTGTGAGAATGTGTAGGGAATGTGCTGGTGGGAATGCAAAATGGCATAGGCATTTTGGAAAACAGTTTGGCAGCTTCAAAGAAAGCTAAACATAGGCTTACCGTATGATCCAGCAATAGCACTCCTAGGTACTTACCCAAATAAGTTGAGAAGTTATGTCTACAGAAAAACCTCCCACACAAACATTAATAGCAGCTTTATCAATAATTGCCCCAAACTGGAAACAACCAAGAAGTCTTTGATTAGGTGAATGGATAAGCATGCTGAGTACCTCCAAACAACAGACTATTATTTACTGATAAAAAGAAATGAGCTATGAAGCTGCGAAGCCATTAAACGACACGGAGGAATCATGTTGCCTAGTGAAAGAAGTCAGTCTGAAAGGCTATATACTATATGATTCCAACTCTAACACATTCTGGAAAAGACAAAACTACAGAGACAGTAAGAACAGCAGTGGTTTCAGGGGCACCTGGGTGGCTCAGCTGGTTAAGAGTCCGACTCTTGGTTTCGGCTCAGGTTGAAACCCGTGTTTCATTGCTGACAGCACAGAGCTTGCTTGGGATTCTCTCTCTCCCTCTCTCTGCCCCTCCCCCAATCACTCTCTCTGTCTCTCTCTCAAAAATAAATAAATAAAACTTAAAAAAAAATTAAACAAAAAAATAACAGCAGTGGTTTCAGAGGCTGCACAGTGAGAGAGGGAAAAGATAATTAGGTGGAGCATAGGGCCCTTTTAGGCAGCAAAATATTCTATATGACCCCGTAGTGGTGGATAAATGTCATTATACATTTGTCAAAACTTACATAAATAATTGTACAACAAAGAGTGAACCCTAATGCAAACTGTGGACTTCAGTTAGTACTTCAATTCTAACAAATGTGCCACACTACTACAAGATATAGGGGAAACTGTGGGGGTAGGGTTAGATAATATGGGAATTCTCTGTTATTATCTGTGTTCCATGTTTCTACAAACCTAAACTTCTCTAAAAAATAAAACCCATTAACTTTTTTTTTTTTAAGTACACTATGTGGCCTTGCCAGATACAACTCATATTTAGTACAGCTTTAACCTGAAGAATAGGTATGAGGAAGGGATCAATTGTAGAACTCATCAAGCTGAAACATAACAAAAGGGATAGGAAAAGAATTGCCTCTAGTTATACAAACCCTCTCAATTACTATCAAACAGGAGGACACTCAAATTTGCTTCTTTCAATAGATTAATATTCTAATTTGTTCATTTCAATTTCTTGTCTTAATCACACCTTGACTGATGCTTAGAAAAAGTAAAAGCATGCAAGTTTATTTGTAGTATTTTCTGGGCTGTTACTCTCCTCCTCCTTAATGCATTTGATGCCTTCAATTTAATTTATATTATAAAATCCACCTCCTTCAACCTATTCTGCTTTTGAGCTTTCTAATACCAGAACTGAGTGACATATACAAGCTGTGGTAATGATGGAGCCATTGTTAAATTCTTAACTTTCAAGAAGAGTTAAATCATGCCGCCTAGTGAATTCCTAAAGAATTTCATTAATAATTGATTTCCAGAGCAGTGTTAAATGTGAAATGTATCATTTGTATAGAAAATCAGTGATTTTTTCCAAAATTACCATGTAAATATATTCATTTACATAAAATGTTTATATCTTTATGTCTTTACAGAGGATCTAAATTTCACAAGGCAAACCATGGTGATCTGTAATCCTAACACTGGTCCAGAATCCACATGGTTCCACTTCTACTCCCTTCTTTTCTGGGCTGGCAGGTGTTATCCCATTGCAATGGGAAAAAAGTAGGCTTTGCAATCAGAAAGATCTGAGTTCCAACTTTTCTGGCATTACTTTACTTAGTTTTTTTCCTTATCCCTAAAATGGGGTTAATTACACTTTTATCATACGGTATTTATGACAATGAAATGAGATACAATATGTTAAGCATCTAGCATTTAGCATGCTGTAACAATAATTAGTTCTAGTTTTCCTTCTTTACCTTCTCATCTGTCAACCCAGCCAAATCAAGTTTGTATTCTTCCTTCATCTAAACTTTTACCATTACTCCATTTGGACGACCCATGCAAAATCCCAGCTTCTTTAGCAATGCATTCCACCTTGAAATTATCTGATATTGCCCCACAACTGAAATCCTGAAACTACACTATCCCACCCTCTGCAGCCTCTACTTTGAGCGTTCACTCCCTTACCTTCTGGATTCTAGTTCCAAGGCCTTACCCCACCCTACCTCCTTTTTTCTTTCAAATGTAACAGCTCCTCCAGGTTTCACTCAGAAGTCTTTACCCAGCTTCAATTCTATAGTGCATTACTTGAATTACTACTCTGTCCATCTGTAATACCAGCCCACAAAATCTAATCTGGAACTAGTCCAACTATCTGTTCTTCCTACAACTACATCTCAATAGCTGAGCACTAACATAAATCACGCAACTGAGTAGATTAGTACCAGCATACACTGAGGGTAAATTACCTGATCTCAGAGAAAGGCTCTGAATGTTGTGTGACAATCCACAATGGTTCCTGATCCAATCAGCTTCCCTTTCCCTTTCCTCTCAGTGACCATTCCACACCTTTCCCAATCTCTTCAAGCCTCTTATACGTTATTTTCAGCCTCATAACATAGAAAAGATACAATCATCTCTCCTATTAAATTAAATTAAAATTCTACAATTTCTCTTACAATAAAGGCATAAGTACTTTTGCCTCACATAATCTCCTTCCCTTCCCTCTCTGAATGCATCACCCACTCTGTCTTCTCACTCTGCTCCAGCCACGGTGGCCACCCTTACAGCTCTTCCAACACGTTAAAAAGAGTATTTTTAAATTCTCTTAAAAAGAGAACTTTGCATTAGCTGTTCCTTCTGCTTGGAATAGTCTTTCTCCAGATGTCTGCATGGCTAATTCCTTCACTTCTACAAGTCATTCTTTCTTTTTTTAATGTTTACTTATTTTTGAGAGACAAAACCTGCTTGCACACAAGCAGAGAGAGAGAGAGAGAGAGAGAGAGAGAGAGAGAGAGACAGAGAAAATCCCAAGCAGGATCCACACTGTCAGTGCAGAGCCAGGTGCTTAAATTCACAAACTGTGAGATGATGACCTGAGTCAGATGCTTAACCAACTGGGCCACCCAGGCACGCCAGTACAAGACTCTCTTCAAATGGTATCCACTTAATGAAGTCTAACCATCCTATTTAAAATTGCAACACCACCTCCAATCTTCCCCTCCTTCCCAACGTCCCAATCTTCCTTATCTTGCTCTATTTGTTTCTTTTCTCACAGCACTTACCTTCTAACATCCTATATAATTTACTTATTTATTGTGTTTACTACCTAATGGTCCCACAAGAAACACAAAACTATCCCACCTTCCCTTTAAAAACAAGCCAAAGTTATTAGGAATGAATTTTCTCAACTTCAGCCTTCCCCCTTTTAAAGTTAACTACATTAACACCCAACTCAGAATCCATTAACTTCCTCAGAAAAGGAACTATCTCAGCTCTCCACCATGTTCCAAATCTAACTTCTTCCTGTCTTTTCCAGGACTCCACTCAACCACATTTTCTTTATATTTTTTTTACTGCTATTCTCCTTCCTATGTACTTCAACCGCCCTCTCCTCTGGCTTCTTTCCTTCAACATATAGATATGCCATTAAGAAAATAGGTCTCTCAGGGCACCTGGGTGGCTCAGTCAGTTGAGCGTCCGACTTCAGCTCAGGTCATGATCTCACGGTGAGTTCGAGCCCCACATCAGGCTCTGTGCTGACAGCTTGGAGCCTGGAGCCTGCTTTGGATTCTGGTCTCCCTCTCTCTCTGCCCCTCCCTGTTCGTGCGTGCGCTCTCTCTCTCTCTCAAAAATAAACATTAAAAAAAATTTTAAAAGAAAGAAAATAGGTCTCTCTGTAATATCTGCCCAATTTCCAATTATCCTCACTGTATTTAAGGATCCCTAGTTCATTGGCAGCAGTTTCTGCTAGAATTCTTGACCCACAGAGAGGAGCAATCCCACAGTTCTTCATGGATGCTGGGGTTCTCCTCACCAATTTATTTCTCACTTTCATGGTGAAAGGTATCTCTTCTAGACCCTCCCAGAGCGGGTGAGTTGTTATTACATGATTAAGACACCTTACCATTCCAATCTCCCTAGGCCTCTGGATCCATTTCTCTGTAATATAGCAAGGCAGGTCTGGTATTTTAACTTCATTTGGCGGTGGGGGGGGGGGGGGGAGTCACCTTTTGTCCATGCTTCAGCCAACCAACCAAACCCCTAAGGCTACAACAGTGAATCCAGAATCTTTGCTTAGTGGTCCCTATTATCAATAAATTTGGCCCTGTCCAACTTTATGTTCCTTCCACCATTATCCCCCACCTTTAATATCCATTCCCACAAAAATCCCCCAGATTTCTACATGTATAAGTCAAAATAAATCATGTGGTTTTTAGAGTGCAGCACACCTTGTTCTGGGACACACTTTGAAGCTTCCCCTTGAGGGCCTGCGGGGACTTGGGAGTCTACTTATAGGTCTAGAAACAAAGAAGGGTGGTAGGGGTAGTTCCTGAGGAGAATCAGTTGTCTTGCAGGGCAATTACCTCAGGGAAGGTACCATTACAGGGACTTCCCACAAAGCAAGGTTAAATTCTTCAAAGAGGAGTGGAAGGACTGCTTCTACGGGCAAAGACAAGGGATTAAAATTAGGCGTTCAGTACCCCATTCCAAATTTAAGGATTACATTCCTTCTCAATCAATGCCCTCATTTTAATAGCGGATACTCTGCTATACATTGTAATTCAGCCACTTTGCAGGATGAGACTTTGGGTTTGGTTTTCAGCAATCTCAGCTCTGCAATTACAGGAGATAAGTTTCTTTAAGGCAGATATAAAAAATTTCAGGTTATTTATGTAGAGTCTGAGCTGGGAATCTGAAGACCTGAGTTCATCCTTTTCTTTTCCCTTTCCCCAGCACAGTTAGTAGCCAGCAGTCGGCAACCAGTCTCATTGTACTTGTTAATTTGACAAAAATGTTTTAAGTCATCAAATATGTGATCATCCCATCCTTATCTTGTATAAATACTTGCAAAGGATGGTGATGTTCTGGGTTTCGCATATTTCTGTTGTCACATCACACTATGGGCTATCAGTGCCCTTTTCACTTATTAGTGCCTTTAAATCTAATTAGATTAGAAATGTCATTCCAGGAACATCATAACCAATTCAGAAAACTCATCTTCAAGAATCTGCTTCTCTAGAACCACTCTCAGCACCAAAATTTGAATCAGGCAAGTTTCTCCAGAGATACAGAACCAAGAGAAAAAATTTATACATACATCTCTATCTATCTTTAGATTTATCTGTATTTAGATAGACATTTCTATTAGAAATCTATTATTATTTATCTAAATACATAAATATTTATTTTAGGATTGGCTCACAAAATTGTGGGGGCTAACAACTCTAAAATGTGTTGGATAGATTGGCAGGTTGGAAATTGGCAGAAATCAATGCTGTAGTCTTCAGGAAGAATTTTTTCTTCTTGAGACACTTCGGTTTAAAATTCAGGTCTTCGGGGCGCCTCGGTGGCTCAGTCGGTTAAGTGTCCGACTTCAGCTCAGGTCATGATCTCATGGTTTGTGGGTTCAGGCACTGTGTCAGGCTCTGGGCTGATAGCTTAGAGCCTGCAGCCTGCTTCAGATTCTGTGTCTCCCTCTCTCTCTGCCCCTCCCCCACTCATTTTCCCTCTCTCTCTCTCTCTTTCTTCTCTCAAAAATAAATAAACGTTAAAAAAAAAAGTCAGGTCTTCAATTGATTGGATGAGGCCCATCCACATTATTGAGGGTAATCTCCTTTACTTAAAGTAAATTGATTGCAGATGTTAACCAGATCTTTAAAATACCATCATAATAACACACAGATTAGTGCTTGATTAAATAACTAGGTGGTATAGCCTAGTCAAGTTGACATATAAAATTAACATCACACATAATAAACTTACATTTTTCAACCAAATCTTACTTTCAACTATACCAAAAATCTTTTGAACAAGAATATCTTATGTGCTCCAAAAATGCAGTAAAATTTCAGCAGGAACGCTTTGGCAAGTGTACTGGAGGAACAGTCCTTCCTCCAAGACTGGAGAAACAAAACTTCCATAAACCAATTCTCTCCCACCTCAAAGAATACCATCATCTTTAGGAAGCTATAAGATTGTATCAACATTTACAATTTTTTTATGTTTCAAAAATGTGATCTTCAACTACACAACAGAAATCACACTTTAAAATTATACTTCTGAGAGCTGTCATTTTGGAAACTAATGACTTAAAAAGAGGGATGGTATCTACTGAATCTGTTGCTTACCTTTACTTTGACCAGAAAACTTGCAAGTTACTAGTCCATTTCCTTTCACTGACAAAAGTATAATCCAAACCAGGAGAAATCCAAAGCAGGCTGGATGACTAATGAGCCAAATAATCAAAACAGTGCATAAAGAAGTCTTATAAATGAATTGAAATAAATCTTGTATGTCCTTTAAAAAAAAAAAAGGATTTTTACAAAACTTTTCTTGGTAATTCACTCATTCAATCATCACCCAAGTATGCCAGGCACTGTTCAAGGCACTTAGGTTAAATCACTGAACAAAATGATGATCCTTGCCTTGTTGGGAGCTCACATTTTAGCAAGTAATGTCTTTATCGAGTTATTTTCTCTCTGAATATAATAACCCAAGCATTGGGAAGAATCAAGAAATTTTCTGAAAATCCATTATGTGCCAGCCAACTTCTAGTTCTGAGCCTGGCCTTCTAGCAGGCAGGGTTTCATTGTTAGCACAGCTTCTGGTCTCTGGAACCAGCTTGCCTGGGTCCAAATCCTAGTTTATTACTTCCTAGCTTCATGACCTTGGCCAAGTTACTTAACCCTCATCTATAAAAAAAATAAATAAAATAAATCATAGCAACTACCCCACTGGATTATGTAAGAATTAAATGAGTTCAAATATGTAAAGCACTTACTCTGGCACACAGAAAATACCAAAATATTTGCTATTATTAATTCAAATTTCAGAAAATCAGACATTACTCAGGCAATAATGGGGGAAAATAACAACAATAGTAACTTTTAAAACATTTTTGTCTGGGCCATTCACTCCTTCCACTACAACTACATTCAAGCGTTCTTCCTCTATTCTCAATTTACTGACTTTCAGTTAAGTTTTATAAAGTTTACAAAATGTGATCTCTGTATCTCATGCATGACATCAATTCATGGTGGAGTTTGCATGCACACATATTTAAGAGGTTTTTAATTTAATGAAAAAATTTCTTAAAAAGTCAAAATTAGATTCATTTTCCCTAAAATTACAACAGCAATTATCTCAAGAAATTTTAGCATCAGAACCAGTAAATATGGCCATATGATCGCCTAGTTTTAATGCATGGATATGTACATAGTACATTCAATCCCTAGGACCTATACCTTTGCAGTTCTCAACATTCAGGAACTGAAGTTAATTCTCAAAACAGCTCACTCCGTACAATTAAAAATACAAGCACAGTCATCTGAAATTGAAGGCTCATTCTCATTTGTTAAAAATAGGCCTCATTCTTGGTCCAAAGTTTATAGAGGGTCAACAACCTCAAAAAAAGGTTAATGCCCACAATTTAGAAGTGACTGGATTGGAAAGTACATGCTGCAATGTTGCCACCCCCAATGCAAAGTCTCAATGTAACTACCTACTGACAAGGCAGGCCAGTAAAATACGTTTTCAAAGTTGTTTTTAAAGGGATCAATTTTGGTAAAGAATTCAAGATGAACTGTAAATCTAATCACGTTTTTATACCCCTAAGATGGGAGTGCTGAGGCACAACAACGTTAAAATGTGCACGCCATCAGTAACTTTAGTTCAGATACAGTTTTGACCCCAAGTCCCTGGTTGAAAGACCTGAACTATGGAAATCCCAAGTTTCAGTACAGTGGGTGCCTTGGGCTCTCCAGTGGAAGCGTGAGGGGATGGCCAAAGTGAGTTTTCTCCCCCAACTATCCCATACCAAAGTCCAACCAACACAGAATAACACCACAATGTTTCTCAAGAATAGGGATGGGCTGCCCCCGCTCCAGAATCTGACAGATGAGAATGGCCTCCTCAGCGGGAGGTATGGCAGGTCTTCCCAAATACAGCGGTAGGGAACGACCTGCCAGTCCCTAAGACGTTGCTCCTTTTTAAAGTAACTCCAAGAGCGGCGGCTCCCAGGCCCCTCCCTCAGCCGTCTTCTGACGAAGGGAAGAACAGAGGGCAAAGGGTTAACAAAGCACAAAGCTGAAAAACTATCCCCAAACCGGATTTGCCGAGCCAGGGGCCTAACAGAGAAGGGCGGGGGTGATCTCTTTCGGCCGCCAGGGCTTGTGGGCAGGAGAGTGTGCAGGACCCTGGCCCTGCAGGCGGTTTCCCGGCACGGCCCGAGGAGCGGTGGGCGCCGGGCTGGTGTTGGAGTCACGCCCCAGGTCTTTTCCCTAACATGCACCGAATTGAAGGTGCCCTCTCGACCCCTCCCGCAGTTCTTTTCAGGTCTTGGGCCCGGGCTACCTCTTAGGACGTTGAGGCCACCGCGTTTCCCGCCGCACAGGCCGAAAGACAGCTCCTCTGACGCCACGGCGGTGTCACTCAGGAGAGTGACCTGACCAAACGTGGGTCAAGATGCCGGAACCCACCCGGGTCAGGCAGACTCTCGCCGCTCCCGCCCCGCCGCGCCCCCCCGGGGCCCGCCAGCCGCGCCCACTAACAACGTGCTCGCCACTGCCCGAGCCGCTCCGCGCGTCCCACAGCTGACCCCCACGCGCTGCACGACGGGACTCGTAGTTCCGGCGCAAAGGTCGTACGACGCTCCACTCTCCGCGGAGAGCGACGTCACGTGATCCGGCCACTCCCCGGAAATGGCGTAACAACAACGCGTGGCGCCGACGGTCGCTTCCGCAAACAGAATCGTGGATGGATGTGTAGGTGAGTGTGGCGGCTGGGACGCTGGCTCTTCTTTGAGTTTAGGCCCTCTGCTGCCTTCGTTCTTGAAGGAGGACTCCAACTCTTGACACGCGCTCGCTTCGCGTTAGCCCTGTTCCTTCGCTACTAGTAGCGAGGGATTTATTGTGCACTCAGCCAGGAGCTAAGTGGGCAGTACTTGTAGGAGTTGGTGGGCTCTGTTGCTTCTCCAGACCGAGCGAGCCGGGATCTGGAGAAGCCAGAATTGGAGCCTCAGGCCGCACCTCAGTGGTGCCGAGAAGGCGGGTTGGGGAGGGGTTGTCAGATCCTAAGAAGCGTCTGTAATGAGCGGCGGTTTGGAAATACGGACCCGAGGTTTAGTAAGAGCTAGGCCGCGCCAATGACGGAAGAGGGTGAACTTGTCTGAAGATTTCCCTTCTCGCCTCTGTTGCGTCCTCCTAGGCCCCCGAGTTGACCCCCATCTAGCTGGCGGGTCGGGGCGGAACACTTACCTGCTTGAGGTTAAGCCAGGTGGCCCTGGCGCCCTACTCGGTCGTTCTTTGGGAAACTGAAATGACGAAGACATGGCCTGCCTCAGAGGTGTGACTGGAAAGCTAGGTCGAAATGCCTATTTGGATATTTAATAAACTTCCATCTCTATGTCAGTTTACTCAGTACCCTAAGCTCCTTCCTTGAGGATTCTGAGGGGCAGCTTTCTTTAGTTTGGAGTTTATTCATGATTGCACTTTGATGCTCAGTTTCTACTCTTACCTTACCCACCTCTGCGGTTCTTTGAAATTTTATGTTGTTTATTCTGACCTATTCGATTTTTTTTTTTTTTTACATCCCTTTCGTAGATATAGAGTTGCCTATAAAATACAATCCACTCTTACTCCTAATACTAATTTTAGGCGCTGATTGCAGCCAGCGATGTTAAATCACATTGGTTTATTGGACTTTAAACCAATTTTTGTTTCCTTAATAGGAAATAAGTGGCAGGGTGGAAAAGATAGGCGTTTGATAATTTTGTGGCCAGTATTGCTACATAATGATTTTAAGTGGTTATTCTGAAAATTACATTTCTGGGTGATTTTTTTTTTCTTTTATTCAGTTCTTCCTAGTTTGGCACGTCTTGGTATTTTGTTACCTACCCCTTGGTTATTGAAAGCTAATATCCCTTGAAACTTTTCCTGGTTTATAGTGACTTGTTTTTACCTATTCCCTTAAGCAACCTCATTTCTTACTCTATTTCTTTACTCAAAAGACCTTTTCCCCCTTCTTCATAATTTTCAGATTCTGAATTTGCTGAATTTCATGGATTTTTTGACTGTTGCTCTCCCTTATCCATTTGGTTTGAATAATACAGCCTGACATTTTAAAAGTGGTATTTAGGCTGTAAGCTTCTTGAAGACTAACCAAATAGTGCCTTATTGAGATCCTTGTAGTAGGAGTATAGTGAAATTGTCAAATGACTCAATAAATTTCTGTCCCAGGGGCGCCTGGGTGGCTCAGTCGGTTAAATGTCTGACTTTGGCTCAGGTCATGATCTCACTGCTCATGGGTTTCAGCCCCGAGTGTGGCTCTGTGCTAACAACTCAGAGCCTGGACCCTGCTTTAGATTCTGTGTCTCTGTCTCTCTCTGCCCCTCCCCTGCTCACACTCTGTCTCTCTCTCTCTCTCTCTCAAAAATAAATAAACATTAAAAAAAACCCTCAAAAAAAATAAATTTCTGTCCTATAGTTCACTTATTTCTGTCCCCCTTCCATTTTACACATTGGTCTGTGAACATTTGAAACGGACTTAATAGTCATTAAGTTGCAGGCTGGGTCATGAAACTTCTTGTCCAAAGCTATTTATACTGTCTTTCCTTTCCAATTCTGACACCCATTATGAAATAAGGATTTCAGAAGTTAACTGTAGGTTCCCAGACTTTTCCTGTTCTTGGTGCCCTTAATATCTCTGATTATTTTTCTTAGTTAACCATGAAGGATTACTAATGGGATGTATACACCTGTTAGGTACTCTCAAGCTTTGAAGTCAGATTTGACATTGCCAACTTCATTTCCTGATTCACATTGATTTCCTGTGGTACCACCACAACCTCAGCTTCACAAAGTTCTGATGTCATTGAAAGGAATGTAGTGCAATCTATTCATTTGAAACCTCTATTTGAAGCTGTATTTGTGATATCTTCCAGATGTCAGATATCATGGTTTCCCTTAAAATTTTAAAATACCCTGCTGTACCTGTACAAGTTTGCTATAGTGTCCAGCTCACAATTTGGGAACCAAGGCTATAAAGTAAAGATCAGAGTAGAAATAAAACTAGTGCTTGTATAATACCCCCACTTCATCTGTCAGTTTCAATGGCAGTAATGACTTTTATGGATAAGATTGTATAAAGTGTTTGGGGATTATAGTTAGTACTTGCATATTAGCATATTCAGAGATTCATTTGTAATATAGACTAGTTAATATTTTCAATATTCTGTCTATAATGAGATTTTTTAACTCGTAGTTGATAACTGAGATTAAATGGCTAGCTTCTGGTTAAAATTGTTTTAAAGTTTCAGCCTTGATGTTTACGAGTAATATCAAACTTTTGCCATTCCAGTGTTAGTTCATGAAGTTTTACCATCTAAGTAATCAAAAATGGAAAATTCTGTAAAAGCAGAGTGTGAAAAGATCTCTCTTGAAGAGGCAAAAGTATCAACAGATTCGGAAACAGAGTCTTCATTCAGTATTAATGAAAACACAACCACTCCTGGGACTGGGCCCTCTGAAAAGGCTCCTATCTGTGGACACGTAGACACACCAAAAAAGAGAAAAATGGAATTTGAAGATGATATTGTAAAGGAAAGTTCTAGTTGTGGGGAAGACACTCCAACCAAGAAAAGAAAACTTGATGCTGAAATTGTTCCAGAGGAAAAAGGTTCTGGTGATGATGAAGGCATTTCAAGGAAAAGAAGAATGGAAACTGATGATTTTCCAAAAGATGAACCTTCTACTGGGGATGGCACACAGAAAAAGAGAAAAATAGAACTTGAGGATGTTCCTGAAAAGCAAAAAGTATGTTGAATGTGTTTTCTTTTACTCATAATGGAATATGTCACATTGGAATGTGGAGAAGCTGTGAGATAATACTGTTTTTTACATAATCTTAAACCTTAAGAATATAAGTTTGTAATTATTTTTTATCTATTTGTAATAGATAATGTCTTAAAAGATAGAGTAGGTTTTTAACTCTGTAATTTAGTTGCTTTTATTTAGATGAAACTTCTAATTGAGATAATTTTTGTTATTTAAGAACTCTTATTTGACTAGAAACTTGAAAACCAGTTTTTATAGTTTGCTTTTTCTCAGTGTTTTAAAAAACCAGTTGATACATTTTTTTCCTTTTTTGTTAGGTATTCATCACTTTCTTGTGTCCTAAACAGTAGAGATTATGACTTAAGATGATAAATTTCAGTATTACACCCAGCTTTACATTCCTTTCTTTAAAAACATTTCTTTTTAATGTGTTTATTTATTTTTGAGATAGAGAGAGACAGAGCATGAGCAGGGGAGGGGGCAGAGAGAGAGGGAGACACAGAATCTGAAGCAGGTTCCAGGCTCTGAGCTGTCAGCACAGAGCCCAACGCGGGGCTTGAACCCACGGATTGTGAGATCATGACCTGAGCTGAAGTCGGACGCTCAACCGACTGAGCCACCCAGGCACCCCTACATTCCTTTCTTAATGTGATTCTTTAAATGATATTGTTTCTAACTTCTCATTGGTGTAGTACATGCAATTTTAAGGCTGATATTTAGCATGGATATTCTAGAACAAGGAACAGCAAGTTATTTTCATCTGGGAATACCATATTATGAAGGAATCTGAGGCAGAATCTGGATTTGAATAGAAAGAGTACTTCAGTGAATGAGTAAAAATTCTGCCATCAGTCTTGAAAAGTAAGGTGTCAGATAGGCCAGGCATTTGTCGTTGGTGGAGTGTGAATTCTTGTTAACAGAGGGGAGCTTGTATTATAACCACAGTTTTCAAACTTTATTAGCAGCAGAACCTTTTTTTCAAGTGGAAATCTTAAACCTGATATGTAAGATAGGTAAAAGATGAAGCACTTTGGTTGAACGGGGAAATGTGGGAATTTGAAGCCCTTTACCTACCATAGCATTTTTGCAAAATGCTTAGTATCAGGTAAGGAGCACAAACTGAAACTTTGGAGTTAGATGAAGAGAAAAAAAAAAAAAAACCACAAAAACAAAACCATTGACATGAATACAGCTTATTGAGTTCTAATTCCTTTGTATTATTTAATGCTTATGTGAGTTTTAGGGTAATATAACTTATTCCTATTTTATTCTCTTATAGGAACCCCATCCACTGATGGACATTTATTGAATTGAATAAATCAGAACTCTGGAAGAGTACTGGTTTTATTAAGACATTGACACCAAAATTATACAGATGAAAGATCAAGATGAAAATTTTAAACCAAGAGATGTTTTTAAATACAGGAAACAGGGGAGAACAAATCTTACGTATGATTATAATTAGTAGGATTATGTGGTCAATGTCATTGCTTTTTGAAGTTTACCAATTTTATTAGTATTTTATCCTTATATAGGTCAGATGCTCTTTTAAGGCTTATTTTTGCCATGTTCTGATCCTTAATTTTATTCCATTCTCTTATTTTCAGAACTTAGAAGAGGGACACAGTTCAGCAGTGGCTGCCCACTACAATGAACTTCAGGAAGTTGGTTTGGAGAAGCGTAGCCAAAGTCGTATTTTTTACCTCAGAAACTTTAATAATTGGATGAAAAGCGTCCTCATTGGTATATATGATTGATTTTTTATTTATAGTTTGGAATTTTTTATTTTAGCTTATGTCTCGTTTTTTTTTTTTTTTTTTTTTTTTCTTTCCAAATGGTTATACATTAAACTACTTGGTCTTTCATTCCTATTCATTTAATTATCCAACCTTGACTTGGTAAAATTGGAGCAAAAATGAAAACTAGGCCTTTAAGATACATTTTTTTCATATTTACTTTTGGAGTAACTAAGATATTGCTGAGTGTTTAATTAATATTAAGTTCATAAGTTAACCAGGCTTTCAAAAGGCAGTATGCTCCTTTTATACTAAGAATTAAGGTTACCTAGTGCTATTAAGTAATTATTCTATGTTACTCTAATAGTTTTGGGGCAGTGACTCATTGTTGGATTAAGCATTCAGCTTCTATTAAGTCAAGAAAATGGGCATTGTCATGATTTTTCATCTCTAGGCCTTTAATGAGTTGGTAAAGATGGTGGTATCACCACATATGTGGTAATTTTTTATTGAACTTACACAGTGTCTGGGGAAAAGTAAAGTTTACTTTGAGGCTTGATAAAGACATCCAACTTTTTGGAGCCAGCCAGCATTTTATTTATGGAAACTCATCTTTAAAATTAAAATGTGGGGTGCCTGGGTGGCTCAGTCGGTTAAGTGTCCGACTCTTGATTTTGGCTGAGGTCGTAATCTCGAAGTTCATGGGATCCAGCTCTACACCTGCTTGGGATTCTCTCTCTCTGTCTTTCTGCCCCTCCCCTGCTCATGTGCATGCTCTCTCAAAATAAAAAAAACATTAAAAAAAATTAAAATGCAAATCATTGGAGAAATATGATTCAGAACATATTTATTGCTCTATATATTTAACATATTAAGTAGATTCTTAGGTGAGTTTAGAGAATTTTTAAAAGCCAGTGTGAAGTTTTTCACAGTAAGATTTTGGTGTTTTTTTTTATTTATTTAAAAGCCAGCCTCAGGAAAAGTGAGAATGCTTTTGTGATGACACTGGAAAGAATGAAGTGCTAATTATGGAGACTTTTTAGTAGTTTTGATGATAATTTACTAATTTTTATTTTACTTATTTTAAAGATTTTATTGTTTTAGTAATCTCTAAATCCAATGTGGGACTTGAACTCACAACCCTTAGGTCAAAAGTCACATGCTTTACTGACCGAGTCAGCAAGGCATCCTAGTAATTTACTAATTTTTAAAGATACCTTATTCATTCTGAATAGTTATTAGGAGTGGGAACTAGGCTCATTATTTCGAACACATATTAATATTTTCTATCTCACTTTTGTTTTTCATACTCATTTTATTACAGAAATATGACTTATTTGTCTCTGATAGTTTTCAGCTAGGGTAATTAAATGTTGCCTCCCAATTCCTCCCCACCCCACCCCCCTTTTTAAGGTTAGTATTACGGCATTTTTAGTCTATACTTTTAAGGTAATCTTTGAACCCTAATTCTCATTTCTTTTCAGTTTTTCTTTTCCATTCTTCATCATCATCATCAGTAACATAGATAACTTCTTGGGTATTTTTTCTGATGTGTCATTTGTTCTTGTATTATTCATTGAATAAATATTTTTAAGTTCATCTGTATTTTTTACATCATTGTATTATTTTTATAATCAGGGAAACAGGTCATTTTCAAAAAGTCATAAGTCAGATTTAATAAATTTTTTCTCCCTGCATATTCATGCTATTCTTTCTTCCTTCAGCAACTCTCTCATTGGGTGCTTTGCTATCTGCACCTGTCTTTCTGATTCTTTTGCAACAGTGTGGTCTGTGCCAAGTTCTGTCTCTGGCTTTTTCCTTTCTCTTTTCAAACACCCATTCTTTGTCATTCATTTATTATGCTATTTAAGTTTTCTAGGAGAAAATTAAATATAGAACACTGTGCTTCTGTCAAAGTTACTTTAACATCTTATGGACAGTGAAAGGCAGAAATATTTACCCAGAGTATTTTAGCAGTCACAGTAGTACACACATGAAATAGGAACTGTTAAACTCAGAATAATAAGGACAAGAAGAGTAGATCTAGGATTCAGCATTGTATCAGGTTTTTGAATTGCTGAATACTTCAGTTTTTTAAGAATATTAATAGGCCTTTAACTGATATTTGAACCATTTGGCTATTGATACATTGGACCATACTGATACTATTTGTTGGTTATTAATGTGATTTGGTAGATTGGGATGAAAGATTTTTTTTTTTTATTAAAATTTTTTTTTTCAACGTTTTTATTTATTTTTGGGACAGAGAGAGACAGAGCATGAACGGGGGAGGGGCAGAGAGAGAGGGAGACACAGAATCGGAAACAGGCTCCAGGCTCCGAGCCATCAGCCCAGAGCCTGACGCGGGGCTCGAACTCACGGACCGCGAGATCGTGACCTGGCTGAAGTCGGACGCTTAACCGACTGCACCACCCAGGCGCCCCAAGGGATGAAAGATTTTTTAGAGTGGTTTAAGAATTCTGATGATACTGGGGCACTGGGGTGGCTCAATTGGTTAAGTGTCCGACTTCAGCTCAGGTCATCACCTCACAGTTTGTGAGTTCGAGCCCTGTGTTGGGCTCTGTGCTGACAGCTTGAAGCCTGGAGCCTGCTTCAGATTCTGTGTCTCCCTCTGTCTCTCCTCCGCTTGCACCCTGTCTCTCTCTTTCTCTCTCAAAAGTAAATTAAAACGTTTAAAAAAAATCAAAAAAAAAGAACTCTGATAGTAAAGTTAAGAGGTATGTATAGTTTTTGGACTTATATTTGTTATATTTGTTTTGGTGGTAAGCCTGACACCTTTTTTGAAAATCAAGCACTCTTGACCCCATAATTACTTTGATTTACGTAGGTATATTATAAGCTAAACATTTAGCTTTCGGAAAGAGAAAACTATAAAAATTACGAGTAGGTTTTTTTCTTTATCATGAGCAAGTGTTGGATTTTCTTGTATTAATTAGAATTTAAAATGTCTGCTATTTAGTGTTGAATCAAGTTCTAAGAGTAACCTTCAAAAACCTGTCTTAACTTTCTAAAATACCAGACAGATACTCTTTTATCTTTAATGCTAGAGGATGAACTTAACTCTTAGTCATATTTTGAAATGTTTACCAAAAGTTATGAATTATATAAATGTTTAATAGTTTATAGTAAATGTCAGGCAGAAGTTAGTAGGTTTTTAGGGGTTGCAGTTGATGCTGTAGTAAAAATGGAGGAAAGATCATTTCTTATGACTTATTTCTTTTAGGGGAATTTTTAGAAAAGGTACGACAGAAAAAAAAACGTGATATCACTGTTTTGGACCTGGGATGTGGCAAAGGTGGAGATTTGCTCAAGTGGAAAAAGGGAAGAATTAATAAGCTAGTTTGTACAGGTAACGTAAATAATGATGTGGGGAAGAATAATTCGTGATCAGTCAGGTAAATGGAAAATGAACAGGATCTCATTATCACATGATACTAAAAGATCTTATAAGAAGATATCTGAGGCTGTGTGTGAGATGGGTGTTTTTTAAAAATGAATTATGAGACTTTACTGATGGTATTATGCAGTATAGTTAATGAGCCTGGTATAACTTGTCCTCCCTAAAAGGAAGGAAGTAATCAAAGAGTCATGTCTAAAACACAAACATGAAAAGACTTCCACTGGCCAAAGATAGGACAATTTCATCATCAAAAAGAATAGTGATTACAGTAGATTGAAACACCAAATAAAGGGGAAAAAAACCCCCCCAAACCCTCAGTATTCACCCTTCGAGGTTGCTATAGGAAACTTACTCATCATTCTGAAATTCATAAATTAAGGGGTGGGGGCTGAGTATGTATCTTCCTTACCTTATGTGAACTGTATTTCAAAGTAACCAAATGGTTGACAAAGAAAATTCCTCTTAACTAAAAACTCCTAATGAATAAATGCAGGAGGAATGATGAAAATCACTATTTTCCACCCTCAATGAAATAATAGATCTAAGCAACAATCATAGAAGTTGCTAAATCTATTAGGTGAAAAGTTGATAGGAATTTAATAACTGAATGAATCAAGCTCCTGAACCCACTGGTCAGTCTTAACACTGAAGTAGGACAAGCAGATGTTATGTTCTTCCAGTGCAGTGAAATGTACAGCACCATCTATATAAAGTTACCTATTTTGACACTTCCCAAATTTTTGGTTTTATGAGTGCCATACACCTTTATTTTTAAGATTGAGGATGAGAAAACTTTTGTGTATGTGCCTATATCTATTGATTATAGAAATTAAAACTGAGAATTTAAAGAATATTTTTCATCAATAAAAAATAAAGTTTAGTGACAAGACTAAAAATATTTTAGTCTTTAAAAATATTTTTCCAAATCCCTTTAGAGTATAGAAAAATAGGAGACAACTAGATTTTCATACCTGTTTCTGCATTCATTGTGTTTTGATGTGTTATTTTATTTGATGAATAGTTGTAGTGAAGGAGTATTTTAACACTTTTCAGATAATTGAGCATATTCATCTTTGATATTATATCAAAACTCAACAGATAGGGGCGCCTGGGTGGCTCAGCCGGTTAAGCGTCCGACTTCAGCTCAGGTCACGATCTCGCAGTCCGTGAATTCGAGCCCTGCGTCGGGCTCTGTGCTAACAGCTCAGAGCCTGGAGCCTGTTTCAGATTCTGTGTCTCCCTCTCTCTGACCCTCCCCTGTTCATGCTCCGTCTCTCTCTGTCTCAAAAATAAATAAAAACGTTAAAAAAAAAAAAAAACTCAAGAGATAGTAGTTCCTTACAGATAGTTATAATGTGGCATCTGAATCTGTATCAATGAACTTTTTATATTCTGTTACATTTAAATCCATTGGTCTGTCTTGCGCTTTGAATGGATCTTTTCCCTGTAAGATTTGTAATATTTGGAAAATAATGTTCACTAAAGTTATGCAGATCTTCTAAATGTTGACATCAAGAAATCACATTTTTTTTAATGTTACCATCAATCAGAAAAGTTTAAGTATTGGGAAGATGCCCAGCCTGTTGTGGTAGAAGTGTTTCAGATTGTAATTTTCACTTGAAATCTCAAGTTTTATCATGGGTAACAAATACTGTCCTTTGTTTTCCTTGCAGTGGAGGTTCACTTTGTTCATTTTCAAAAAATGTCTGCCAAATCACCAAGTCTAAATAATCAGTTTATCTGTCACTGGTTCTTTCAAGTGAAAACAATTTTCTATGAAAAAAGTGTCCAGTACAGCTCACAACACAGTCACACTGGTCCTGTTCAAACTTTGTTAGGTAGCACAGATATTCTGTTACTTTCCATTTCATCAAACAGAATATTGAAAAAGAGCTGAGCTTTATCAAGAGCATTCTTAAATGAAATTAGCTTTTGGGGTTTTTTTGTCCATGCTAGTTTGTAGTGGTGAAGAAGATATTAAGTATTACGTGTACCATTTGGTGCTGCTACCTTGTATTCATGATAAGGTGCCAGCATTTTACTTTTCATTGCTTTTGCACCATCAGTGCAAATCTCAACATGGAAAAAGCAAATAACATTCTATTAAAAAAAGCAAACTTGATATTTTCTGAGCTGGGCACGTAGTTTAGGTTTTATAATTCAAATTGGAGTCTAAATTTTCTACTTTTAACTTGGAATAAGCATTTAAAAATAATGACAGGACGTTTCTGTTGTCAGTATCTATTGAGAAAGCTTTTAATCCTTTTAAAAAGTAATAGGATATTTGCATTTGAACAGAGACTTTCTTTTGTTTTGAAGAAAATAGAACCTCCTTGCTTTTACTAAGGTTCAGTTTGGATTAATGTGTAGATTTGTTCCATCTTTGCATTTACATTTTATTTCTTTAGGTCTTTGCCAGTTACTAATGTCTGTCCCTTTCTGCCTTGCAGATATCGCTGATGTTTCTGTCAAACAGTGTCAGCAGCGGTATGAGGACATGAAAAATCGTTGTCGTGACAATGAATATATTTTCAACGCAGAATTTATAACTGCTGATTGTTCAAAGGTACAGAATTTTTTTAATTTGTCTATTTATTTATTTTATTTATTTATTTTTAGAGGTGGGGGTAGTGGCAGAGGTGGAGAGAGAGAAAGAAAGAAAGGGAAAGGAAGGAAAGAAAGAAAGAGAGAAAGAAAAAAAGAAAGAAAGTCAGTCAGTCCCAAGCAGGCTGCATGCTGTCAGCACAAGGCCCAGTGCAGGGCTCCATCCCGCGACCTTGTCAATTTATGTTTTATATTTTTCCTTTGGATAAATGATGTGTTTTAAAAATCAGTTCATTCTTTTAAAATGTGCTTTGAAACATTAAAAATCTCAAGACATGCATTTTCAGTTTCAACTGGAAATTCTATTAATGGTAAATTTTCTTAAATGACCCACTGAGTATTTCTGGGAACTTTTTGCTTTTAATAATTTGAACTCTTGAAATCACTTGTTGCTTTTCCATTCAGACAAGACTTATTTTCCGGTATTTTGAAAAAGAACTGAACTTATGTTTTGTTTACAGTATAATTTATTAGGGTAGTTTCCCAGCATATCAGAGTTTGGTGCTTTCCACCTTCCACCTGTTTCTGAATTTCCTAACAACTATGAAGTTTAAGAACTACAGTGGCACTTGAATAGTGAAAGTCTTACCTTGACCTTTAATGCTTTGTCTGACTCATTTGCTCATTAAACTATTATAGCTATCTTTAATCCTATACGTTTTGTTTGCAGTTGTGAAAGTGAAGTGGAAAAGTGGTAGTATACTGCTAGAATGTCAGAAACCTTTAAAAACACTTCTGCATGTTTATAAAGTATCCCAAAGGCCAGCTTTATGTTTTTTAAACATACTGTTAAAGTTACTGTTCAACATCATTTTACTTCAGCTTTTAAGTAAACCAGATAAAAGCATCAACTCTTTTAAATGTCATACTTGGTTGATAAGTTTTTAAACATGATTTCAGAATCCCTAGTTTTTAATTACTTTATTGAAGGAAAAGATTGTTTTATTGTGGGCCTTATTATACATAATGAGAGAAAAGATAGGTGGTTGGGAGGAGCATGTCTACTTTTGTTTTAAGGACTCTAATTCTGGGATGCCTGGGTGGCTCAGTCGTTAAGTGACCAACTTCACCTTGGGTCATGATCTCACGGTTGGTGAGTTCGAGCCCCCCATTGGGCTCTGGGCTGGCAGCTCAGAGCCTGGAGCCTGTTTCGGATTCTGTGTCTCCCTTCTCTCTCTGCCCCTCCCCTGCTCATGCTCTGTTTCTGTCTCAAAAATAAAAAATAAACATTAAAAAAATTAAAAAAAGGACCCCAATTCTACAAATTATGTTACTAAAAATTTTTTATGTTGCAGTTAACTTCAAAATCTTGACCCATTGTATTTTATTTATTTTTTAATATATATTTTTTTTAATGTTTATTCACTTTTTGAGAGACAGAAACAGAGTGTGAGCAGGGTAGGGGCAGGGAGAGAGAGGGAGACATAGAATCCGAAGCAGGCTCTAGGCTCTGAGCTGTCAGCACAGAGCCCAACACGGGGCTTGAACTCATGAACTGTAAGATCATGACCTGAGACGAAGTCAGATGCTTAGCCAATTGAGCCACCCACGTGCCCTGTTGACCTGTTTTAATTTTTAATTTGTTTCAGGAACTTCTAATTGACAAATTTCGTGACCCAGAAATGTACTTTGATATCTGCAGTTGTCAGTTTGTCTGTCACTACTCATTTGAGTCCTATGAGCAGGCTGACATGATGCTCAGAAATGCTTGTGAGAGACTGAACCCTGGAGGCTATTTTATTGGTACCACTCCCAATAGCTTTGAACTGATGTAAGTACTTTTGATACATGGCTTATAAGCTACTCAGAGTTAAAGTTTTTTTTTTCCCTTAAGTTTATTTATTTTGAGAGAGGGGGAGAGAGAGAGAGAGAATGTGTGCACAAACGGGGAGGAGCAGAGAGAGAGAAGGAGAGCCCTACCAGGGGTCCATCTCATGAACTGTGATAAGGGCTGAGCACTTTGATAATGTATTTGAGTAGATACTCAACATTTAAGGTCAAAAGATAGATAATACAGATGGATCTTTAAAACATTTTTATGTATAAATTGGAGACCAATGCTATATCCAGCCAGAGGTTATAGTGCTAGACAAACTCCGGATCAGATAAACAAAGACTTACCCAGGAGTCATGAGTGGTGAAACCAATTTCTAGCCTAATTTTATGAGTGAAATTGTTCATTATCTTTTACTTTATTGCTTCTTAAGAGTAGCTGAAATCCAATTAAAAATCCGGTAGTTTTTTCATATGCATAATCTGATCAAAATAAGTCTAAGCTAATAACAGCTTTAATCTTTTTATTTTGTTTTGGGGATAACCTTTAACAGAAGACGCCTTGAAGTTTCAGAAACAGAATCATTTGGAAATGAGATATATACTGTGAAATTTCAGAAGAAAGGAGATTATCCTTTATTTGGCTGCAAATATGACTTCAACTTGGAAGGTGTTGTGGATGTCCCTGAATTCTTGGTCTATTTTCCATTGCTAAATGAGTAAGAATGTCATTAATCTGTTATTCTTCTCTTTTTGCCTTAAGAGTGAAAAAAAGGGGGGAAAAATCAGTCTTTCCATTCATTCCTTATTTTACATAGAACCCAAAGAAAAAGTATAGCCTTGTAAAGAAAAAGAAAAAAAAATAACGTCATATCCAGTTTTGTGCCATAGGTCTCTAATAGCCTTGCTTATTTAGTTTTCTTTCATCCTTAGAATTACTTTATCCTGTAGGTAAGAAAGGAACCTGTTGCCTTCAACTTGTGGCAGAAAATACCTTACATTGCAAATAGAGAAGGATTTTTTAAAAAAACTATTAGTAACTTTGGTAATATAAAATGATCCTCTTTTGACAAGGATAGGTATTAAAAGTTGTTTTACATTTCACTATAGCTTTGAAATTGCCTGTGTCTCACAGGCAGTGTTGATAATAATATCCTGATTCAGGAATGTATTCACTCGTGCACCTGGACCTAAGAGTCTTGGCAAACTACAGACATAGGGAAACTTGGGCTATCCAGGCTTCAAGGCCTTATGAGACCCCTGGGTCTTGGAGGTTTCCCTGAGACAGAAAGTGGAAAAGTCAACTTAAATCTAAGGCCGTGTCACAGTTGACCAAACCTAAGTTGATTTCGTACTTTTAAAGACAAAAGTCTTTTATTGATGAAAAAGCTTTATTTGCTACTTATTTTGAGTTGGTGATTACTTGAGTTGTGCCTCAGTCAGCTTATAAAATTATAGATACAAGATTTTTAGGATTCTATAATATATAAAAATTTTATATAATAGTATGAGAAAATCAAATAGCATGGGGACTGAACATGAGAAAAATGTTATGTACAATTTATATAAGCTGTAAAATTTAAAACTTTAAATCACTTTTTCCCCCCTTAACATTAGTAAACTCTTGTGAAATGTTTCTGCTCTTTCTAAGAGAAGAAATTAAATTTTTTTAGTATGTCATTTCATATGTTTAGTATGTTAGCTTGGTGTTTTTGGTTAACAAAGTTGGTGATTTGAGTAGAACCAAAAAGATAAAGGCTATAATGAAACTTTTTTTTAAATGCTAAGGAAGCACTAGCAGTCTTTTGTACTTAAATTGCTTAATGGTGATGCATGTGTAAAGTGTCAAGTCATCTCTATAATATCTAAAGTTTTAAAAAATTAATTACTAAAACAGCTATACATTCAGTGGGACAATCTGAAAATGCACAGGATTTTGAGATGCCCTTCTGCCATTTTGTTAAGAAACTGATCAAAAATATAATTAGCTTTTTATATGGCAAACCCATTCAGATTGGTCAAACTGAGTCTCAGTTCTTTGTAATTATGGTATTTCTCAGGCATTAAGCTTGGTTTTATTTCTAAAGCCTTATTTTGTAGATTTATGAGTTTCATGAACTGCCAAAAATAGAAGAGACTCTTTTCTTTGCTCATGTTGTCTTTCCAAGGAAGGCTAATTCAAATTATGGGGAGGCCTTACAGATGCCTCACAGATGCCTCTTACATACAAATCCAGTGGCTCTCAAATGTTTCCATTCTCACTGTTCCCTCAGTTGTCATCTTGCAAATCTTCTCATGGACTCTTTCAGAATTATTTTCCCTTCATCTCCTCCTTTACCTGCTGCCTGAGATCATATATGAATTTTGATATATATATAAATTTTATCTATGTATATCTATGTATATATATATAAATTTTAACAAATGCAGTGAGGAAAAAAACGAGTATAACAGGGAGACCTAATGTAATTGAGGATTTTAGAGTCCACCTAGGAAGAAGTGATGTTTAAGTCAACATCTAAAGGATGAATAGAAGTTGGCCAGTTGAAGACTGGAAGGGAGAATGTTCCAGGTATAAGTGACAATATGTATGAAGGCCCTGAAATGGGAAAGGGCTTGGCTCTTTCAAGGAGCTAAAGGAAGGCCATTGTGTGGTCATAAGGAATGAGGGCCCAAGTGGCTCAAGATAAGGAGCATTTTCCTTTTTTTTTTTTTGAAAGTAAGCTCTACACTCAGTATGGGGCTCGAGCTCACAACCCCAAGATCAAGAGTTGTATGCTGTACCAACTGGGCCAGCCAGATGCCCTAAAGCAGCATTCCTTTATAGATGAGTGCCTTAAAGGCCATGCTGAAGCCTTTTGAATTGTGTGGTGGAGATCCAGTGAAGGGCGTAAAGGGGGAAAGTGACATGTGTGTATTTTTGAAAACTCAGTCTGGTTGCAGTTGAAATATTCATTGAGGGAGAGTAAGAATAGAACCATGGAACCTAGCGAAGTAGTACAGCTGAGTGGTGGTGGTGGTGGTTAAAGCAAGATGGTAGCCAATGAAGGGGTAAGAAGACCTATTTGAAGTATATTTTATAGGTAAACAGAGGATGTAGTGGTGTGTTGAACACAGCAGGCATTGGAGAGAAGAGGCATGGAGAACTCTGAAGTTTCTGGCACGAATCATTAGATGGATTTACTGAAATAAAGATTGGCAGAATGGTCTAGTGGGATTCAGCCTTGGATTTGGAAAGTTAGAGAATTCCTGTGACACATCCTGGTGGAGATTTCTAGGAAACAGTGGAATAAATGAGTGATGAGAGAGCTGAACTACAGATAGCTGTTGGCATGCTGTGTAAAGTCAGGAAGGAGAAAATGAGTAAGGCTGTGGGCCAAACTCTTCAGAACATTAAAATTTACAAGTTGGGTAAAAGGCATTTGTAAAACAAACTGTGAAGAAGCAGCTACAGGTGTATTATAAAAATTAATAGTGTCTTTTGCTAGAGAATCCAAGAGATGAAAGAATATTTTAAAAAGGAATGGCAGCTGTTTTCAATGCCACTGTAAGGGATTAAGTTAAATAAATGAAATTGATAGAAAAATGTTCCTTACAGCTTTCATCCCTGTCTCACAGCCTTTCCTTTTACTTTCATGACCCATTTATTACAGTAATAGAGTTACCTGTGGCCTATTGAGATTGAGAATGCATGTTTTCTTATAGATGTAATTATTGGTATGTTGCTCTTCACTCATTTTGTATCATCCTATTGTGAATTTATAATGATAGTTTTTTTAGTGATGCCCAGAAGTTGTCACTGTTGTGTGAAAGTAAACTATTGAGGAATTATAAATAATGTGGAAGTGTTTTAATTAAGTAATCTATTTTGGACAGAATGGCAAAGAAGTACAATATGAAACTAGTCTACAAAAAAACATTTCTGGAATTCTATGAAGAAAAGGTTAAGAATAGTGAAAATAAAATGCTGTTAAAACGAATGCAGGCCCTGGAGGTAAGTATTTAGAAATTCTAGGTCATGATAAACTTGTTTGACTGTTTCTGAGATTCCTTTCAAGACCATATAGATGCTCAATATTTATATAAATCACACAGATTATTCTTAACTGCTCTAGACCCTTCAGCACCCAGGACAGAGCTCATTACAGAAACTTTCCTTCATGGCTGCTCAGGAAATACTGGAATGAATAAATGAATGTCACTGTCATCAAATTCTGTTTTCTAGATAGACTGTTTTAAGATAGGATTTCTTAACCTCAGGATTGTTGGCATTTTGGACTGGGTAATTTCTTTGTTGTGAAGGGCTGTTCTAGTCACAGGATATTGAACATCATCTCTGGCGTCTATGCACTAGATGTCAGTAGTACCCCTGCCCCCAGTTGTGAGCCAAAAATGACTGCAGATGTTACCAAATATCCCCTGGGGTGCAAAATTACATTACTTCTTCACAATAATTCCCTTTGGTTACATTAGTAATTTAAAATCTTCCTGGCCAGGATCTAAGATGAGCTCATACCATGCCTAGTTTTGTTCTTTGGTGACTATCTAGCAAGATTCTGGTCTTTTAGACTATATTGCTGCTGAGACCTGTTTTAACTCCTGGATTCCTCTCTGCTTTCCCAAATTGCAGCAATGGCAGCTTCTATACAAGCATTTCAGTATTTAATGAGATCTGAAATAGTGAACATTTTTGTTATTATCAACAGGATCATATTAATCAAATGGTTATTAAACTTCTTTAGAGAGTTCGTTCAATTGAGAATATTTTTTAAAGTACTGCAAGCATACTCACTTATTTTGCTAATTACCCCCATGAAATAGGCAAAACAGTCCCCTTCCACAGTTTAAAATGGGCCATCTTAGGTTCAGAGAGGATACATGAGTTTTTCAAGGCCACAAAGTTGTAAACCTAAGATACTCTTTAGTTTTTATAGGTGGTTTTCAAACAAATCTCCTGCTGCAATTGCATCTATACAGCTTTCCCAATTTTGAGTGGAAAGATCCTCTTTAAATCCTAAGTTATCTTTTGAAACTACTAACGACTAAAATGTTACATTCTTCATTGGTTATATTTTCTGTATTTTAGAATTAAGAATATTTGTATTTTTTATGTTAGCAGGAGAGGTTTGTTTTTGTTTTGAGAGAGAAAAGAAAACTAGAAAAAGTGTGTGTACACAAATCACCACACACACATGCCTGTAGTTTGTCATCCTTAACTTGGTGGTGCTTTGCATGTACGATGATCAGTTATTTATATTTTTCTCTTAGCATGTATGTAATGACTTGATATGTGTAATTTTTTCAAAATTGTATGTGGAAAGTGGGATATGGGATAGCAGGGTCCCCTTTCTTCAAGGATCTTATGGTATGTTGAGGAGATAAACATTCAAGCCAGTTATTCAGTACAATATGAGAATTGCAGTAATGAAATACTCAAAGTGCTTATCCGAAAGGGTCTTTTGTGAAAATAGTAAACTAAGAGTGAAGGCAGAGAAGCATGAAAGAGTAGGGGATGTTTGAAGAAGTAGGAAAAACTTTCTTTAGCAAAGTGGTTCTCCAGTCTTCCTTTTCCCCCAGTGTTGCCTTTGAGGATATGACTTATCCCTCTGGGAACATACATGAATGTAATAGCATGTAATTGAAAAAGTCCTTTGGTTTTTCCTACTTCTTCACCAAGTTACTTCTGCAAGTCTATAAAGGACTTTGAGCAGGAGACAACATGTTCCACGAGTGGGAACATGACTCAGATGGTAGTATAGAGGATGGTTTGGAGGGGTGTGAAGACCAGAGACACAGTCAGAATGCTAATTGTTTTAGTCTGTGTTAGAGTTTTAAATGGATCTGTTTTCTGATGTTTGCTATTAAAAAAAAAAATCTTTTCCTAAAGCCATCAGCCTTGAGCTGACCCAGAGATTCAGCAATAGAACCAATAACTTTGCTCTCCTAGAGCACTGTAGCAGAGGGAAGGAAGAATGAAAAGACTCAAGGCACTATGGTTATAAAATCCTGACACCTGTTTTCTTTTCTTTCACCTGTTTTCAAAAGAATAATCAGTTCTGCAGCTTTATAGTCGTATGTTGTTTGGTCTTTTAAAGTGATTGAGAGGGGAGAGAGATAGATGTCTAGTGAGAGGCAGATAATCACATGCAGGAATCTTATACTTACTGATACTTTGAAGAGCATATTTACAACAGAATAGTTTGCAGTCATTCACATTGAAGTTTTGAAGCTTTATAATAGGATGAAACCACAAGATATGGGATTAAAGTTTCAAAAACACTTAAAAGTGGTGTTTCTTATATCCCTTGTATTAAGATACCATAAAAGGTAAAGTTGCTGATTATAGCAATATGGGACTCCAAAAAGCTAAGTACTTTTTAAATAGTAAACAACCAAATTTCGAATGTCTGAGCTTACTGTGGGATACATTTAAAGAAGGGAAAAAGGAAGATAGCAAAGTAGACATTCCTAGATCATTTTCTTTCTTTCTTTCTCTTTCTTTCTTTCTTTTTCTTTCTTTCTTTCTTTCTTTCTTTCTTTCTTTCTTTCTTTCTTTCTCTCTCTCTCTCTCTTTCTTTCCTTCCTTCCTTCCTTCTTCCTTCCTTCCTTCCTTTCTTTCCTTCCTTCCTTCCTCTTTCTTTCTTCTTTCTTTCTTTCTTTCTTTCTTTCTTTCTTTCTTTCTTTCATTCATTTAGTTTTGAGAGGGAGAGAGAGCTCATGTGTGCCAGAACTGGGGAGGAGCAGAGAGAGAGAGACAGAGGATCTGAAGCAGGCTCTGTGCTGACGGCAGAGAGCCAGATGTGGCATTCGAATTCATGAACCTTGAGATCATGACCTGAGCTGAAGTCAGATGCTTAACTGACTGAGCCATCCAGGTGCCCCTGAAACATTTTCTTAAAAATTTACTAGGAAGATCTAGGTCTGAAGTGATTCTTTGCTGGCTGGTTTGTTGTAAAAAGACAAAGGAATTAGAATATATAACCTTTGTAGAGTAGATGGTTGTTAAATATTAAGTATTCTATGTAGTTCATTATGGTTTCATTTACATATATTACAAAGCAATACACTTCATAGTATAAAGGGATGTTACTTGAGATGGATTAAAAATAGCACTTGAAGTAATTTGAATAAACATTTGGCCAGCATAGCCTTAAAACAGCATTTTTGTGTATGTGTAGCCCTTCTTCAAATTCTTAAAGAAATATGGAGACTGCCTCTATTTTGGAAGCTGGATTATTTTCCTTACCTTGAACTCACAGGGTTCTCTGTTGATTCATTTTTCATATGTATTTTTAATTTTTTATTTTAATTACCTTGTGCTCATCAGGACAAGTGGACTCCTTAATCCCCATACCCTATTTCACCCATCTCACCCCCCCTCCCCCACCACCAACTGCCCTCTGGTAACCATCAGTTTGTTCCCTATATTCAGTCTTTTTCTTGTTTTACTTCTTCCTTACCAATTTGGATGCCTTTTATTTCTTTCTGTTGTCTGATTGCTGTGGGTAGGACTTCTAGTACTATGCTGAATAAAAATGATGAGAGTGGACATCCTATCTTGTTCCTTGGTTTTTAGGGGAAAGGCTTTGAGTTTTCCCCATTAAGAATGATGTTAACTGGGTTTTTCATATATGGCCTTTACTATGTTGAGGTATGTTCCCTCTAAACCTACTTTGTTGAGGGTTTTTATCATGCATGGATGTTATACTTTGTCAAATACTTTTCTGTGTCTGTTGAAATGATCATATGGTTTTTATCCTTTCTCTTATTGATGTGATATATCACAATTGATTCATGAATATTGAACCACCCTTGCAACCCATTAATAAATCCTACTTGATTCTGGTGAATGATTTTTTTATATGTACTGTTGGACTTGGTTTACTAGTTATTTTGTTGAGGATTTTTGCATCTATGTTCATCAGAGATATTGGCCTATAGTTCTCTTCTTTTGTGATGTCTTTATCTGATGTTGGTATCAGGGCAGTGTTGGCCTCACAGAATGAATTTCGAAGTTTTCTTTTCCATTTTTTTTTTTTTTGGAATAGTTTGAAAAGAATAGATTTTAACTCTTCTTTAAATGTCCTGCACTTTTGTTTTTTGGGAGTTTTTTGATTACTGATTCAATTTCTTTGCAGATTATCAGTCTGTTCACATATTCTATTTCTTCCTGTTTCAGTTTTTGTAATTTATATGTTTCTGGAAATTTATCCATTTCTTCTAGGTTGTCACAATTTGTTTGCCTATAGTTTTCCATAAGATTCTCTTATATTTTATGTTTGTATTTCTGTGGTGTTGGTTGTTATTTCTCCTCTCTCATTTGTGTTTCTATTTATTTGGGCCCTTTCCCTTTTTTTCTTGTTGAGTCTGGCTAGAGGTTTATCAATTTCAATTACCAATTTTTTTCAAAGAACCAGCTCCTGGTTTAATTGATCTATTGTTTATTTTTTATTTTTGTTTTTTGGGTTTTTTTAGTTTCTATATCATTTATTTCTGCTCTAATCTTTATTATTTCCTTCCTTCTGCTGATTTTAGGTTTTATTTGTTGTTCTTTTCCTAGGTCCTTTAGATGTAAGGTTAGGTTGTGTATTTGAGATTTTTCTTCCTTCTTGAGGTAGGCCTGTATTGCTATAAACTTCCCTGTTAGAACTGCCTTATTGCATCCCAGAAGTTTTGGATTGTTGTGTGTTAATTTTCATTTGTTTGCATGTACTGTTTAAATTTATTCTTTTATTTACTGGTTGACCCATTTATTGTTTAGTAGCATATTGTTTAACCTCCATGTATTCGTGGTCTTTCCAGATTTTTTCTTGTGCTTGACTTCTGGTTTCATAGTGTTGTGTTCAGAAAAGGTACATGGTGTGATTTCTATCTTTTTGAATTTGTTAAGCTTTGTTTTGTGGCCTAATTGTGATCTATTTTAAAAGAATATTCCATGTGTACCTGAAAAGAATGTGCATTCTGCTGTTTTAGGATGGAATGTCCTGAATATATCTGTTAAATCCATCTGGTCCAGTGTGTCATTCAAAGCCATTGTTTTCTTGTTGATTTTCTGTTTAGATAATCTGTCCATTGATATAGGTGGGATGTTAAAGTCCCCGACTATTATTGTATTATCATCAGTTCCTTTATATTTCTTATTGTTTTATATTTCTTATTGTTTATATTTCTTACTGCTTATATTTCCTATATTTCTTATTAATATTCTTAATATTCTTATTGTTTCTTATTGTTTATATATTCTTATTGTTTTACCCAAGTACTTGGGTGCTTTCATATTGGGGCCATAAATATTTACAATCATTCTATCTTCTTGATGGATTGTCCCTTTTATTATCTAGTGTCCTTCTTGGCCTTTTGTCACAGTTTTTGTTTTAAAGTGTATTTTGTGTGTTGTAAGTATTGCTACCCAGCAGTCTTTTGACATCTATTTGCATGATGAATGTTTCTCCATCCCCTCGCTCTCAATCTTAGGTCTAAAATGAGTCTCTCGTTGTTGTTGTTTATTTTAGAGAGCGCGAGCAGGGTAGGGACAAAGGGTGAGAGAGAGAATCTCAAGCAGGCTCTCCACTCAGCATGGAGCCTGATGGTGAGGCTCAATCCCGTGACTTTGGGATCATGACTTGAAACAAAATCAGGAGTTGGACACTCAACTGACTGAGCCACCCAGGCGCTCTGGGTCTTGTTTTTTATCCATTCTCTCACCCTGTGTCTTTTGATTGGAGTGTTTAATCCATTTACAAATGGAGTGTTTAGTCCACTTACATTCAAAGTAATTATTGATAGGTATATATTTATTGCCATTTTATTATTTGTTTTGTGGTTGTTTCTGGAGATTTTCCCTGATCTTTTCTTGTCTTTCTCTCTTTCATGGTTTACTGGTTTCCTTTAGTGATATATTTGGATTTATTTGTCTTTATTCTTTGCTTATTTATTAGTGGTTTTGGATTTGTGGTTACCATTAGGTTTTTATAGAACATCTTCCGTATGCAGCAGTCTGTATTAACCTGATGGTCATTTGAGTTTGAACCCATTCTTTATTTTTCTCCTCTCCACGTTTTAGGTATATATCTTTACATCTTTTTATTTTGTGAATTCTTTGAGTTTTTATAGAAATACTCATTTTTACTGCTTTTGTGTTTCCTACCTTCATACTGTCATTTTTGGTCTTTCCACTTAGGACAGTCCTCTTCAATATCTCTTGCAGAGCCGGTTTAGTGGTCAGAGTCCTTTAGTTTTTGTTTGTCTGGGACACTTTTTATCTCTCCTTCTATTCTGAATGATAGCTTTGCTGGATAGAGTATTCTTGGCTGCGTATTTTTCCCATTCAGCACTTTCAGTGTGTCATTCTACTCCCTTCTGGCTTGCACAGTTTCTTTTGAAAAATCTCTTGCTAGCCTCATGGGTTTTCCCTTGTAAGTTAATGACTTCTTTTGCCTTGCTGCCTTTAATGTTTTTTCTTTATCACTATATTTTGCCATTTTAATAACAGCATGTTTTGATGTGGATCTGCTTTTGTTGATTTTCATGGGGGTTCTCTGCTTCCTGGATCTGGATATTCACTTTCTTCCTCAGAGTAGGGAAGCTTTCAGCTAATATTTCTTCAAATAAATTATCTGCCCCTTTTTCTCTTTCTTCTTCTGGGACTCCTGTAATACGAATGTTACTGCATTTGATGGAGTCACTGAGTTCCCTAAGTTTATTCTCGTTTTGCATAATTCTTTTTTCTCTCTTTTGTTCAGCTTGATTACTTTCCATTACTCTGTTTTCCGGGTCATTAATTTGTTCCTCTGCTTCTTCCACCCTGCCGCTGTTCATTCCATTGGGTGTGTTTCTCATTTCATTTATTGAGCCCTTTATCTCTGCTGTGTTATTCCTTATCTGCATTAATGGCCTCACTGATGATGTCCTTCATTTTTTCCTCAAGTCCAGTGGGTATCTGTATGATCATTGCTCTAAATTCTCCATCAGGCATATACTTCTATGTATTTCACTTAGGTCTCTGATCGTGGCCTTGTAGTGTTCTTCATTTGGGACAAATTCCTCTGTCTTCTCATTTTGTTTAAGTCTCTGTGTATTAGGAAAGTCAACTATATTTCCTGTTCTTGAGCATAATGGCTTTATGAAGAACAAGTCCCATAGTACTGCGCTGTGCAGTGTTCCCTGGCCCCCAGGGCCTGGCACTTCCAGGAGTATCTCTGTTGTGTGCTGTGTATGCTCTACTAATGTGTCCTGGTCTTTTTATCCTTCACGCCAGTTGTTTGCAGAGGTTTTTTTGGTTTTTTTTTGCCTGTTGTGAGCAGGGTTTGTTCCCTAACCTGAATGTGGGATATTTTACCTAGGTGTGCTGTGGTCTGCTTGTGAAATGGGACCTCTTGCCACTGCCCCTGGAACCAAGGCCCTGTAAAACACCGGCTAGGGAGATGAATTGTGGGCAGGGGGTTGGGCTGGTCTTCTCCTAAGGGGGGCCCATCTCGCTGGACTAAGGCAAGCATGACTGGGAAGGGCGGTTCCACTAGAGTATAGGCAGGGCAAGGCTTGGTGTAAGAAGTTAGGTAGTGAGTGTTGGAGTGCATTGGTTCCTGCACATGGCTCTATGTTTATGCTGAGGGGTGGGGGAAGGAAATGGTGCCAGCCAGTTCCCTTGTTCCCTTAGGGGTCTCTTTGTGAACATAGTCTCTCTGGGACACATTTAACCTCCCCGCTGTGTGGTCCAGGCAATTTTCAGATGACTGTTTCCACACTGTATGTCTGCAGGCTGTTTGCCCTGCCTTTTCTCCAATAGCAGGTTCAATGCCCTCTGAGCTCTCCCAGAGCCAAGCATGCTGACCTTTAAAACTCCAGGCTTTAAACCCCACTGGTTGCAGGAACTCATAAAATTCAGGCCTTCTCTATTTCCAAGCCAATGGCTATGGGAATTTGTTCTCCCTGTGCATTCCCCTATGTGTTGGTCTGTCTCTTGCCCTTTTCTGCGACTGCAGCTTTCTCCCCACCAGAGTGGCCACTATTGGTTTCTGTCCCGAACCATGTCTCTGCCTTTCTTACCTTCACTGTGACCTTTTCTCTACTTTTAAGTTGTGGAGTTTGTTTTGCCAGTCTTCAGATCAATTTCTGGGGTATTTAGGATGATTTGATAGTTACTTAGTTGTATTCATGGGACAAGGCAAGCCTAGGGGCCTATCTCCCCACCAGCATCATTCCTCTCGGCATTTCAAGTTTTTCATCTGTATTCTAATTTCTGTTCATGCTTCTGATGGCTATTATATCACCATAATGTTTAAATTAATATTTAGCTCTTTTTTTTTAATTTTTTTAATGTTTTTATTTATCTGAGAGACAGAGCATGAGCAGGGGAGGGGCAGAGAGAGAGGGAGACACAGAATCCGAAGCAGGCTCCAGGCTCTGAGCTGGCAGCACAGAGCCCAACATGGGGCTCGAACTCACGGACCGTGAGATCATGACCCGAGCTGAAGTTGGACTATTAACCGACTGAGCCACCCAGGTGCCCCAATATCTAGCTCTTTTGATAATAACTTCCTTCAGTTTTGTGTTATAACAGAAAAACTTTCACTGGGAGTCAGGGAGATGCAAATGTTTGCTGCTAAGTGGACCAGTTTTGTCCAACTGTAAATATCCTATGGTTATCATCAAAGTTGACCATAACAACTGCTTTGTTAGGAGAGGATTCTCTTCACCCATTTTTTTCACATTTCAAAAGTATGTGTAGTTTGTATTCCTGAAATAATACTTAAGGATTTTCTTAAGTATTTTATTTTTGTGATTTAGTATTTTTAATTCTGAACTGTAAGTTTCATTTAATTGCCTAACTAGGAATTTCCCTTGTTTCCCTAGCCATATCCTGCAAACGAGAATTCCAAACTTGCTTCTGAGAAGGTGGATGACTATGAACATGCAGCAGATTACATGAAAAACAGTCAAGTAAGGTTACCTTTGGTAAGTGTTCATTTGTAGCATGTTTTATAGAAAATGAAAAAAAAAAGCATATAGTATATGGAGACTTACGAAATTATTTCACTGGTTTACAAATCAGATACATGTTAGTCTGTTTCCCCTTTTTATAGGCATAGAATATAAAATAAAATGTATTTCAGTACTGAGAACTGAGTCCTATTTCTGAGGCAGTAAGGATGGGGAGAAAGTTGTAAGCTTGGTTGGAGAGTTCCTTACTATATCATTATATCTTAACCTGGGCACTGCTGACTCACTGTGTTCCCAAGGTAAAATTCAGGGGCTCATGAACATTGATGGAGAAAAATTACATCTCCATTTTCAATGACTTCTGCATGCAAGCTCACATTTCTTTAATTAAGAATGTAACAGTACCACAGTGGTATTAGATATAGCTGTGATTGTCATCAATAGAAATTACAGATATTTTCATAACACGTTTCTGCTGAAATCTTAGACTATTGTTTACATTTATCACTTCTTCAAAATCACATTAATTACTGGAATGGCTACTCTATCTTGTTAGTCTAAGGACATGGACAAAGTAGCACATATATTACTATATCAGTGTGTTTTTTAGTATTTTAGTAACTAAAATATAATTTATTTCTTTTGTATGATATGTATGTTGTGATTCCTTTGTAAAAACACAAAAATCTTATTTCTTCCTACAATGCTATTGGATGTTCAAGAGAGGCTTTTTAATGTTTTCATTTTCCACGTTAAAAATATAAAATTGATGCTTTTTCCAATTATACACACACACGAATACCCTCTTTACACAGATTCACCCTTTGGTTGAGAATCAGTAGTTTAGAGAATTAGGCAGGAGAGCACAATTGAGAGGATAACATTAAAGTCTCATTGACTTTTTTGATATATTTAGATCACAGTAATATTAACAGTAAATTATGTATACAGTTGACCCTTGAACAATGTGAGGGTTGGGTTACTGACTCCCCATGCAGTTAGAAGTAAGCCTATAACTTTTGATTCCCCAAAATGTAACTAACAATAGCCCAACTGTTGACCAGAAGCCTTACCAGTAACATGATCAGTTAATACGTATTTTGTATATGTATTGTATACTATATTCTTATAGTAATGTAAGCTAGAGAAAAAATGTTATTTAAAAATCATAAGGAAAACATGTTTACAGTATGGCATTTATTGAAAAAATCCACATATAAGTATATCTGCACAGTTCAAGCTTGTGTCGTTCAAGGGTCAACTTATATTTATAGCGAACTAGGGTTGTTTGGGCACTTCTGTCCATTGTTGAAAAATATGTGTTTATGTACTTCCATATTCAATCTAAAATGTTCTTTCTTTTTTTTTTTAATTTTAGGGAACCTTAAGTAAGTCAGAGTGGGAAGCCACAAGTGAGTATATCATCAGTGTAGATTTACAAAGATTGTTTCAGAGTGATTGTTAAAATTTGAAAACTTTGGAATTTTTTGATATATGTTAGTATGTGTGTGTGTTTTATGTTTACACAGAATCCCTATATGTGTCTAACTCACTTTTTCTTGCACAGCTATTTAGTGCCAAGAGAAAATATATGCGGGGCGTTCCTTAACATAAACTTTCATGAGCATTATTTTTTTTTTTTAAGTTTATTTTATTTATTATGAGAGAGACAGCATGAGTGAGGAAGGGGCAGAGAAAGAGGAGAGAGAGAATCCCAATCAGGCTGTGTGCTGAAAGCCTGGTGCAGGGCTCCAACCTGCAAAGCCATGAGATCATGACCTGAACTAAAACCAAGAGTCAGTCGCTTAACCGACTGACCACCCAGGCACCCTTAACATTCTTAAACATTTTCATTACCTAATTGTTACTACATAGGCATCTGTATTTGCTGTTTTTACCTCAGATTTCTTTGGAAATTTTGGCTTATGGAACACTTCCATGTATTTTGTTTCTAGCCACTCTGATGTTGACTACAAAGGCATAATTAATAAGTACTAGAACATTTAGTGAAGCAGCAATGAGCAGGATATTTTAGAGGGATGTGTGATTGGGAAGGGCCTGGTACAAAGACATTCTGAAGTGAGATACCTGTCTTTGGAAGAGAAGTCAGAGGCCTGGCAAATCTGTGAAGTCCGTGGTTCTTCAGCAAATGGATGCTGAGAAAGCATCACCCAGGGCCTCTGTGTTAAGATGATAATACCCTAATGTGGCTGCCCTGAGGACATAAAAGGTAGTTCCCACTGTTGATTTAAGTATTTGTTGATTATGTTGAAGGCATAAGTGGTAATCGGAGACAATCTATTTGATAAATGTTGAGTATTAACTTACATAAAGTTCTGTGAAAGGGCTTTGGGGGATAAACAGAGTAAACAGTTGCAGTCTCTACTTCCCAGATGTTTGCAATCTAATGGAAGAAACAGACACAAATAAATGCAGTGCTAGGCAAACTGTTTTAAGTGCTGAAGTTTCTATAATAGGGAAAATAGCTGTAGGAGAGCCTAAGGAAAAGTAGTAAAATCTGGGAAGTAATAATAGTTGGTATAATTGAATATTTAACATGTGCTCAAGCATGACTGGAGCCTTTTCATATGTTGTAACTTATTTAATCCTCACAACTTTAAGGGTAAACTAGTCTCACTAATATCTCCTTTTCACAGATAAGAAAGCACTTAAATAACTTACCTGAGGTCACAGAGCTAACCCAACTGATTCATACTTGTACCCATGGCCTCATGGAAGCCTGTGTGAAGGGATTTTTCTTAGGACTTGCTAAATTGGAGAGAGAGGAAAAGGAAAAAATACAAATAGAGCCAACATGTTGAGCCTGTTTGTCCCAGAATATTGGTGCCCTTAGTGGAAATGGGATTAGAGGACCATCAGACTGAGAAATGTGTGCCTAAACTTGTACTTTTCCCAAAGTGGAGACTTAGGTATCTTAGACATCCTGCCAGTCCTAAAGTATGATGTAAGGAAAACTTTGGTCAAATGTCGTGATGGTGGTACTAGGTATAGTTTAGAACTGTGTTTCTGTACCTCAATGTGGACTTTAGTGATAGCATGCAGATGAAGAATTAGATGCCCCCAGACAGTGGAGGGAGAGATAGGTTAGAGATGTGAAAAGCAGTAGGAAAGGAGCAGTGGCCACATTGCAGCCAAACTCTAGCATGTCAGGATCAGTGTGGTCTTTCATGAATTACACTATTCTAAACTGGAGGATTTGTGGGCTGGAGTCACAGTCTGATAAGTAGAAGCTGTACTTCAAACTCCTACTCATCTAATTAAACTCCTATTACCAGAACCTGTTGCTCCTCTAGAAGATTCTTTAAATGTGAAAATAAAGTAGAGAATTGTTGCTTAATTGCTTTTATAAGAGGTTCAGGATTTATTTCTTTAAATTCCAAGTGAAGTGCCTACACAGAAGGCATTTTAGAGAGGAAAGAAAGTTATTAATTGTCGATCTGAAGTCAGACACTGCATCTGAGTGATTTTAAATGACCTTAGATTTAGGGAAGGTCAGGATTGTTGGATTGTCTGCCGTAGGTACCAGTGTGTTTGGGGTGGGTAGGACTGGAGACAGATCACTTGGAGTGTGGGACAAGCTAAATAACACTGCCTGCTCCTAAGTCCTGTGATGTACTTACAGATATCTTAGACTGCTTTGCTTCCTTGTCTTCTGGAGGAATCTGATGTGTTGCTATGACCCTGACTGTTCTCTGTCTGTCTATATACTGTGTTGCCAGCAGTATTTAATTTCTTTCTAAGTTTATTGATTTTGAAAGAGAGAATGAGCAGAGGAGGGGCAGGGGGCGGGGGACAGAGGATCCAAAGTGGGCTCTGTGTTGATAGCCGATGTGGGGCTTGAATTCACAAGCCGTGAGATGATGATCTGGGCTGAAGTCAGATGCTTAACTGACTGAGCCACCCAGGTGCCCCAATATTTCATTTCTCCTAAAAGAAAGTAGGAACTAGTAGGTAAGAAACAGAGAATAGTATTGCCAAAGTAGCACTTGGAAGGACTGGTGTGGTACTCCTGGACAGCTTGAGTAAAAAGCTAGAGGATCAGGAGGTTTTCACATGGTCTGTAGATATTCATCTGTACCCTGTTCAGAAGTTAACTCATGAAGGGAGGACACCAAGGTACATGGCCTTCTATCTTGACTTGCTGGCTGAGTGTCCCAGTGTATGCCCTGAGCATCCTTGTGATGTTTTGAGGATTTTTCTTCTTTTAGATGTTTGCTCACCATAAAATCTACTGGTATCTTAGAAGATATAACAGATTTGAACTTCACTGTGATCCAGAATGAGGAACCGTAGATGCACTTAGGTGTCTTTGAGTAAACACGTGCCAAAACAGGAAACCATATTTAGAGGAGAGTATTCTTGGGGCTGGAATATCACTGTTGGGCCAGATAAATATCTCTAAGCATCAGTTATCAATATCTTAATTATCAGTTATGTAGCAAAAGCTACATAGCTTTTGGCTCACTTTCCTTATCAGGCCCTACAACACAATAATTGGGTAGGTGGATGAATTTTAACATGCACGTCATGTATGTTCCTTATAGTATGTTCCTTATAATTCTTACTAGTGTTTTTTTGAACAGAAAACCTAGAGAGTCACTGCCAGAAGTCCTCGAGGTAGTGCAGCTATCCTACCCATCTCGTTCCAGATAGAAAGAATTAAGTTGTAAGATTTTTTAATTTTAATTTTCTTGGTTTTATACTTTTAATTTTTCTTATCTCAAACTGTTTTTAGAGGTGTTTAGAACTGTTGAATTGGTTTTCTCAAGAGATGTAATGTCACTATTATAGTAAGTGGATATATGTTTTCAGGTAAACAGATGTAATCCCATAGCTACTTACATATGACTCAAAATAATTGAGGACCCTTAGAAATAATGGGATTTTTCCCTTCAGAAGCTTGAGAATTTTCCCCAAATTATGAACAGGACTAAAATTGTACTGTTTAGCATGACGATATGAGAAACCAAACTCTAATTTCTATTACTTTCTTTTTAGGTATTTACTTGGTCTTTGCATTTGAGAAGCAGCAGTGAGCACATATACAGTAGCCCCAGGACAGCTGTGGCCTGTCTTGTACAGATTTGCGTGATCCATCCTAGATTTGACAACTTCCTGTTTGTTTGTTTTAATTAGTCTAAATGTGCAGGACGCTGCCGGAAACTCCAGTGTATAAATTCAACATTTGCTGTCTGTGACAGATGAACTTTTGTGTGTGTATATAAGAATGAGTTGGGACCTTTGTCTTTAAAAGTCTATTTTTAAGTAATGTTCTAAGAATTCCATTTGCCTCTCTACTCTCTTAGCGCATAAAAATTATAATATGACTTGTTAAAGCTGCTGGACCCTTTCCACAGTGCTCTGATTTGTTTAATGTTTGTTTATAGTATTAAATTTATTGTAGTTGTAGAATTGATGAGGGAGCATACTGGTTTGCCGGGAGTGTGTGCTCATTTCTGTTTTGATGTATAGTGTTTTTCAAGATTAAATGGATTGTGTTCTGTACAACTGAATATGTTCAGTATACATCGCTAAAGTTACAAGTTTAAAACAAAATTGTAGATGCTCATAAAGTTATTTACCTAGAATTGTAGCCAGTTATTACATTTTACTGTAAATACTAACTGTTTGCTAATACGATCTAATTTTGGAACTGGTTGGAACGTTTTAGATGCCAGCATAAAATTGTTTTGGACTTTAGGGGCTTTATCTTAAGAATTTCCTTCCATAACAATTAATGCTTCTTGTTATCAAGAATGTATTTAGACACATTTCCCTTTCTTCATTTAACAAAAATGCCATAGCTGTTTTTCTCAAAATTTAATGAACCTGTCCCATGTGAACCTGTTGCACATTTTCCTCAGACTTACGTATGAAACTGCAATAGGAGGATGTGACTAAAGGGAACTGACAAGCAGACTTCAGATTAATTCTCCCTGATGTCAGAGAGGATACTGGCACTGTGTGCTGTATAGATTTGTTACTCCCCTTCAGCCCAGAGAGAAGCAGTACCGGTTCTTCTATTACAGTGTTGTACTTTGCACAGTAGGGTCCAGCATCTCATCACCATTCAGAATTTGCATTTGCCATTTCAGAACCGTTACTGTTTTCAGCCCTGGCTTCTTGCTTGACTCCTCTTCCAACAGACACCTAGGTGAACTGTTGTCTTTACTTTACATCACTGTTTAAAAAACTTGCCAGTGTTTAGATGTAGTGAAAAACTTACAGAGAACAAAGCAGAGCAATTGTGTATTCTTTTAAAAATCATTTATTTAATGCATAGGTCTAAAGACATTACTTTCTATAACTATCCAGAGTACTTGTTTAAAAGGTAAAGTTTCTTAATTTGTTTATATATGTAGATTATTCATGGTGTTGGAGTAACAGACCTTTTAACAAGAGAACACGGGTTACCTAATTTCTGTTCCTTGTGCAATCTGTCAACCTCCAAACTGTTACCGGTTTACAAAAATGAAGTCTTTTTGCCTTATGTGGTGGTTTGCCATAAGTCATTTGGAGAAATAAATAATAGTACTTCTGACTGTGGTGGCTGCCATTAACTAACAAAGTTTTGGTAATGGTGCTGGGGAGGTAGGGATGGTGAGCTCTTAGTGTACATATCCAGGTTCGTTTTAATTCTGGGGCAGGTACCAGAAAATGTTTTGATAGTTTGATAGAGGATGTAAAGCTTCTTTATCATTTCCTATCATCATTTTCATTTAATGGTCTTAGTTAATTCTAAGCAAGTAATAAGACGTCTTTAGCCTCCTGCTCTTTAGGATCCCACTGAAGGATGGAGTGTTTGATGGTGATACAAAGCAGAAAAGGAAGGTGGAGTCCCTGGAGCCTTCACTGAAGGGGTAGAAAGGAGCAAAGAAAACACGAGTGTATTGAGCAGATCTCTTCAGTCTGAGCAAGTAAGCTGTTGTGTGTGCAGGAGGCTTGCAGAGCCATACCAGGAGGATGCAGAGTTCTAGTGTTTCCCTTGCCCCTGAGCTCTGTTGGTCTCATGGCTGCGTAAGCTCTTCCCCCCATTCCCTGATGCGTTCCTGCTGCAGCTAAGTGTCTGGGCAGTGACTCAGGGATAACTGTTAAGAAAAGGTGGATCCTGCCCATCATCTCCCATCACCACGGTAAAAGCTGGGAGGACTTAGCACCCCTCCCCCCCCACCCCCACATACCCACAGTCTGAGAGTTTGGGGATTTTCCATTCGAGACTTGTAACTTACGAAGAGGACATGGCTCTTCACTGTCAGGTCAGTGATGTGTGAGTAGTTGTGGGAGTGACTACAGGCACTCCAATTTGTCCTCCAAGGATGAAAGTGAAATGATCAAACCAGCCATTTGTGAGAGGACACAACCTAAGGATTGGGAGGATTGGTCAGGGAACATGGCTGGATTTTGGCATAACAAGAATACTCAGGTTGAAGTCTTTGGGCCTAGAATACACTAAAGGAGAGGTACTGTGTAGCCACAGCGTTCAGGGAGACAAACCGACCATTTCCAGCTGCATCCAACGCGAAGGGGTCCTAACCTGTACACTATAGCCATCTGCGGGTAATGATTGCTCTTCCAGTTCCCACCAAGCCTCTGGTTCCAGTGTTACTCCCCAAAGAAATTTGACTTCTGTTAAGTAGTATGCATGATGACTCTGAAAGGTAGGTTACCAGTACAGAGTTTCCTAGCCTCCCTGGTCCCCAAACTTGGAAATTGAGGAAATGTGATTGCTATTTAAATTATGATAGCATTGATAGGCATCAGAGCAGAGGTGTACCAAGTGACGGGCTATGAGACGGTGCAATGTTGGTCAGCAGTGGAGATGCAGAAAAAGCATTGTCCACTATCGGAGGTCCAGATTTCCAGTCTCATTAGTTCTTCTGGGGATGTGTTCTTTGGCCTGTTTATTGCAACTAAGTTATTTTTTGGTAGATCTTCAGGTATCTTTCTACTGAAGATTTGGCTTCTTCTGTAGGTCTGCCTAACAGGAAATGCCAGTGTGAATATTCTACCGACTGATTATTATTTTGCATTGTGATAAACTGACTTTTTGTTGTCTACCTCAGGCTTTGTATGTATTGTGAGCCAGTCACTGCCAACACTTCTGCATCTTCAAAGTAAAGGCCAGATCCAGAACCCAGGGCCCTAAATAAAAGTTGTACTAAAATGCCTGTGGTGTTTACTGGCCCTTTAGTCAAATAGGAAGTATAGGTATATGGAATCACCACCTCCCTAGATGCTGTTATGTCAGAACTACACACCTCATTTCTCACCCTCTGACAGAGCAACATTCCTGATTCCTTGAAGGCAGTCAGTGCAGAAGCTCCTACACTTATTTATTTATAGATATACGTGACTAGGCTGGGGGGACAGCCAGCTCTTTACCTTCTCAATTTCTCCTCTGCTCCCATGTAGCCCTGAAGCATGGGTACTCCTCACTGCAGTACTAAGCAAGTGTGGGATGCCCAAGGAATGCCCTCCTCAGTTTGGGGAGATTTTTGGGTTAACCCCAAAGCCCTCATCTCTAGATTCATCCCAAGCCATGCTTGGGGACAGCATACCTTGGATAAAGCCAGGTTGACAACTAACATTTATTGGGTCAGTTATTTTTCTAAATCTTTTATATGTGTTAATTCATTTTGATTCTAATAATGATTTGAAGTAAGCACTAATCCCTATTTTAATAATGAAACTGAGGCACAGAGAAGGTACAAATTTGCCCAAGGGAGAAGCCAAGATTTGAACACCCATATTCCTCAAGTCCAGCCTGCACCCCAATCTCCAGGGGTGTTAACAAAGACCCAGATGACTTCTCACCCGTGCACTACCCACAACTTGAAATGTTAACTGGTTGGTGCTCCAACCTTTTGGTTCAAACCTTTGATATTTAAATGTTCCCTGAGAGGAGCATTTATCTGAGTAAGAGGATTTGGGGCAGAGAGAGTAGAAGAGCATTTGAGTGTCCTAGGGGAGGAGGGTAAAAAGTGAATAATCAACAGGCAGGAGGGCAAAGATCAATTTGGACTTCATATTTTGGTAGACTTGCTCCTTTAGCAACCAGCCCTGTAGCAAATGTAGTTTAGTCTGCATGTTAGGGAATGGGGGATGGTTCTTTTCCCACCCTCATCATTTGGAAGTGGCAGGAGGTGGTAGCATAAGTGTGAGAGAGTGTAGCCAAAGGGAGAGGTCAAGAAAAAGAATCACTTCAGTCTGAGTTGATTAAGCAGAGGCAAATCATTTTGTTTTAAAATTTTTAAGTGAAATGTAACATATACCAGTCGATTTTTCACAAATGGAACACAAATACAGTCATCACTTAAATCAACAAACTGTTACCACCAACCCAGATGGCCCCTCATGTTCCCTTCCAAGTACTACCTCCCCAAGCATAACCACTATCTGACTTCTAAGAACATAGAGTAGATTCGTCTGTTTTTGGACATCATATAAATGGAATCAAATAGTATGTATTCTCTTATATCTGGCTTATTTGCTCTACATTATGTTTGTAAGATTTTTGTTGCATGTATTTATATGTGGTTCCTTCTGTCTGTATAGTACTCCATTGTGTAAATAAACCACATATTTATCCAATGGATGTTTGGTTCATTCCCAGGTTCGGAACTATTATTGATAGTACTGCCTCAAATATTCTAGTACATGAATTTTGGTACACATAGGTACTCATTTCTGCCTAGCATTGTAATTACAGGGTCCCATTATGTACATTATATTCAGTTTACTGGATACTGCCAAACAGATTTCAAAAGTTCCAATTGCCCGACACTTGGTAGTGTCAATCTTTGTCATTTTATTCTGGCAGGCATGTGGTGGTATCTCACTGTGGCTTTAGTTTTCACTGATTATTAATCAGATTTCATTTCACCTTTCATATAATTCTTGCCTTTTGATTATCCTCTTGTTAAATATCTGTTCAGGTTCTTGCCCACTTTTCTGTTCGATGGACTATCTTTTGTATTGTCTTGTGGTTTTCAAAAATATATCGATTTCGGATACATGTCATTTGTTGAATGTATTATGTTGTGAGACTATATGAAATATACATATAATACATATGAAAATAAGCTGTTAATTTTAATACAGTATACCAGTGTTCTCTTTCATAGTTGGCATATTTTGCTTAAGAAATATTTGTCTGTTCTGAGATCATGAATGTGTCCTATGTTTTCTTCAAAATCTTTTTTGTTTTACCTTTTACTTTTAAATCTGAATCATACTGATTTTTTTTGTTAATAATGTGAGGTAGGGTTTAAGGTAGAAGTTTTCCTTTATGGATTTTTAGCTCTCCCAGCACCACTTCTTGATAAAAACCATCTTGTTTCCCCTATACCACTGTTTTTTTTTTACCTTTTTGATGTATAAGGTGATCATACATGTGTGGGTTTGTTTCTGAACTCTGTTCTGTTCCATAGGTCAGCTTATGTATCCATGCACCAATATCACACTATCTTAATTATGTCTTTGTAATAGGTCTTGATATCAATAAAAGGATACAAAGGTAGTTTTAGCTTGTTACTTAAGTTGAGCAAAGTGAAGAGTGTTACATGATGAATGCATAGAGATAGGCAAGGGTGGAAAGAAACCTAGATATTCTAAAATCAGTGGAAAGCCACAAGAGGATTATATCAGTGTGACAATCTTTTAAAAGATAGCCCTGATCAATAAAGATAGAAAAGATTTAAACAACCTTATCAATGTCATATATATTATATTATTATATATTATATTAATATAAATTAATATATTAATATAAATGTCATATATTATATAAATGTCATCTATAGAACACTTAAACAATAACAAAATAGACATTGTTTTTAGGCATAAATGAAATATTATTCAGGGTAGACCATAGAACAAATGTCCATAAAATTAAAAGGATTAAAATCATACAAAACATTTTTCCTACCACAATAGAATTAGAAATCAAAGGCAGAAGGAAATTTGAGAAATCTACAAATACTTGGAATTAAACCAAAGGACTTTCTAAATAGCCCATGGGTCAAAAAAGAAATGACAAGGAAAATCAAAATATTTTGAGCTAAATGAAAATAAAAACACATCAGGATGTGTGGGATGAAGCGAAAGCAGTACTTAGAGGGAAATGTATAGCTATAAAAACCTATATTGGGAAAGAAAAAATAAAAAGATCTCTAGTCAATAACCTAAGATTCCACTTAAGAAGCTAGAGGAGCATAGGCACTGGGGAAGAATAAGCATATTAAACCCAAAGCAAAAAGAAAGAAGGAAATAAGAATGAAAAAGAAATAGAAGACAGAAACAATAGAGAAAATCAAAATAAAAAATTGATTCTTTGAAAAGATCAACAAAATTGACAAACTGTTAGATGATGAAAAAAAGATAACTTAGCAAAATGAATGAAAGACGAACTCACTATCCAAAAAAAAAAAAAAAAAAGGATTGTAAAGGAATAATACGAACAATTTTCTGTTAAGGAACAATTTGTATTCAGACAAAAAGGACCCAAAATACTGAAACTGACTTAAAAAAATAGGGAATCTGAATAGTAAAAAAAAATTGAATAAGTACTTAAAAATCTGTCCACAAAGAGAAACTCAGGCCCAGATGGCTTTACTGGTGATTTCTGTGAAAAATATTTAAGGAAGAAACAATACTAATCCTTCATAAACTCTTCTACAAAGTAGGGAAGGAGGGAGTATTTCCCATCTCCTTCTATGAGACTCTGATACCAAAGCCAGGAAAAGACATCACAAGTAAAGAAAACCAGTATCTCATGAATATAATTCCAAAAATCTCCAACAAAACACTAGCCAACAGAATCCAGCAGCATATAAAAAAGATTATATACCACAATTAGGTAGGATTTATTCCAGTAATGCAAAGGTGGTTTAACATCTGAAAATAAAATTAATATCACTCACCATATTAATAAAAGGAAAAACCACATGATCACTGCAATAGACAAAGTGTTTTATAAAAATCTGACATCTCTCATGATAAAACTCAACAAACCTGGAATAGAAGGGAACCTCTTCAGCCTGATCAAAGGCATCTGCAAAAACCAACAGCTAACATCATACTTAATAAAGACAGATAAAATCAGGAATAAGACAAAGATATTCACTCTCACCACTTCTATTTAATGTTATACTGGAGGTTGTAACCAGTGTAATCAAGCAAGGAAAAGAAGCGAAAGACACCCACATTGAAAACGAATGAGTGAAACAGTCTTTTATTTGCACACAACTATATATAGAAAATTCTAAAATATTCACACCCATAAAAAATTGTAGGTTCAGCAGTTACATGATACAAGATCAATATACAAAAAGTAGGTTGTCTTCCTATGTACTATCAATGAACAATTCAAAAATGGGATTAAGAAAAAATTCAGGGGGCGCCTGGGTGGCGCAGTCGGTTAAGCGTCCGACTTCAGCCAGGTCACGATCTCGTGGTCCGTGAGTTTGAGCCCCGCGTGGGGCTCTGGGCTGATGGCTCAGAGCCTGGAGCCTGTTTCCGATTCTGTGTCTCCCTCTCTCTCTCTGCCCCTCCCCCGTTCATGCTCTGTCTCTCTGTCCCAAAAATAAATAAAAAACGTTGAGAAAAAAAAAAAAAAAAAGAAAAAGAAAAAATTCAGTTCACAAATAAAATACTTAGGAATAAGTTTAGCAAACAAAAACCCTAAGGTTTGTACATTGAAAATTTCAAGATATTGCTGAGAAAAATTAAAGACCTAAGGAAAGAGGCATTTCAAGTTCATATATTGAGATACTCAATATTGTTAGGATCACAACTTACCCCCAAATGGTCTATAGATTCAATGCAATCCCCATAGAAATTTCAGTAAGCTTTCTTCGCAGAAATTGACAAACTGATCCTAAAATTTATATATTACTGCAAAAGACCCAGCAGCAAATTTTTAAAAGAACAAAGTGAGAGGACTTAACACTTCTTGATTTCAAAATTTGCTATAAATATATAGTAATTAAGACAGTGTGGCATGAGCATAGACATACAGATCAATGGGAGAGAATGTAGAGTACAAAAATAAACTCATATTTAAGTCCATTGATTTTCAAGAGAGATGCCACAATATATAGGGAAAGGGTAGTCTTCTTGACAAATGGTGATGGTGCAATTTTGACCCTTATCTTACACCATATGCAAAAATTAACTCAAAATGGATTCAAGACCTAATTTAAGAACTGAAACTATAACACTTTTAGAAGAAAACATAGGGAAAAGTCCTCATGACCCTGGGTTAGTCAAAGATTTCTTAGATATGATACCAAACTCATTCATCCAGTAAAACATGATTGATAAATTGGACTTTATCAAAATTTAAAATTTTGTGCACTAAAAGACACTGGTTAAAGAAATTAATAGTCTACAGAATGGGAAAAATATTTGCAAATCATATTTGTGGCAAATGACTTGTATCCAGAATATACAAAGAACTCTTAAAACTCAATGAGGCAAACAATCCAGTTTACAAATCGGCAAAGTATTTGAACAGAGGTTTACAAAAGAAGACATACAAATGGCTAAAAAGCACAGGAAAAAAATCATCATCATTAGTCATTCGGAAATCCAGTTTAAAACCATAACACAGTACCACTTTTCATCCTCTAGAATGGCATAACCAAAATGAACAGAAAAGTGTTGGGGAGGACATGGTGAAGAGAGAGCCCTCATATGTTGCTCCTGAGAATGCAAAGCAGCATAGCCACTTTGGAAAGCAGCTTGACATTTTCGTAAAATGTTAGACATAAATTTACCATATGACCCATAAAATCTACTCCTAGGGGTCTACCCAGGAAAAATGAAAACATATGTCCACACATAAGACTTGTATGTCAGTGTTCACAGCATTATTCATAGCAGCTCAAATGTGGAAGCAATCCACATATCTATCAACTGTGAACAGATAAACAAAATGTGGTGTATCCTTACAATGGAATATTCAGCAATAAAAAGGAATGAACTTCTTATACATGATACAATATGAATGAACCTCAAAAACTGTATGCTGAATGAAAGAGGTCAGATTCAGAAGAGTATATATTGTGTGATTCTATGCATATGAAATGGCCTTTGAAAAGGCAAGTGCATGGACAGAGGTCAGCAAAAATTTTCTGTAAAGGGCAATGCAGTAAATATTTTAGGCTTTGTCAGCCATACAGTCTCTTTTAACGAAGCTCTGCAGTTGTTGGGAGAAAGCTGTGGTACACTGTAATGTAAATGAATGGGCACGGTTTGTGTTTCCAAGAAACTATTTACAAAAACAGGCCACAGGCTAGATCTGGCCCATGATAGTAGTTTGTAGACCCCTACTATGGAGGCAGGAAGTAGATTAATGTTTGTTTGGGGCTGGGAGATGAAATCTGTGAGTAACTGAAAAGGGGCAAGAGGGGTATTTGGGATAAGATAGGGATCTGCAAACTACTGTTAAAAAATTTTAAAGGAATATGCAGCACAGACCGTATGGGCCCATAAAGCCTAAAATATTTACAACAGCCTGGACAATGTGGAGTGATTGGTTGTATGACTAGATTACTCTGGAAGTAAAAGACTTGGTTCCTGTTAATAAGAAGTTTATAATGTGTACTGGAAAATGTAAAAAAAAATATGAAGGTAAAGTTTCTGGAAATCTAGAAGTTACCTCTAACCACAGAGATTTGAGTGGATAAGGTTGTATATTGTTCTGACATCAAACCTAGAAGATGACCAACAAAGTCATTTTTGTGAGAGTTCTTTGCAAACACTGCTAGAACAGAAAGCACTCCTATTCTTCTCTGCCTCACCTTTACTCCAACTGCTCTATGAAAACAACCAATCCACACAAAACTGAAGTTGCTCTTCCTGCTTGTGAGATTGAGGAAGATAAAAGTACATTTTAATGACTTTTAACAGTGATTTCCTACCACAGATTGTTGCAATTTCTTTAATTATCCAGGGCTAAACTGGCATGCTAACAGGAGATATTTCCTATAACATTTACCTTTGTGTTATTAATGCAACAAATGGTCTTCGTTAGCAGTTGTCTGAAGCTTTAAATTTCCTTATATTTCATCCATAAACGTTGGCAGTGAATCCCCACACTTAAAATGAACAGAAGCATTAGCAAGAGACCGAAACCCCTTCTCTTTGGGTTTCTAGTGGCTGAGGTTCCTTAGCTGGGAATTCCTTCCAATTCTCCAGCAGGGTATAATCCAGACTTCTCTACACCCTATGGGTGCCCAATAAGTAATGTAGACATGTAAACTTATTGTATCCTGTGGCAGCCTTTTCCTGCATCTTCCTCCTCATCCTGCACTCCATTTACTTGTCTTCCTTCCAACAAAAAACTACTTTTGGGACATCCCTTTCAAGGAGATACAGAGAAAAATTTTGTGGTTTAGCGGATAACTATGCATTGTCTATATAGCACACTCTTCTAGGTTATTAGATCCTAACTCCATTCATTGTAACTCTATACATGATGGTAACTGAAGGATATGCACATTATGCCTTGTTTGGTGAAGACCACCTTTCTGCTCCCTTTCCCCCCACCTCACACATACAGTGTAAAAACCATTTTTGGTCCCTACCTGCAGATTGGATTGGATCATGTCACCTTGTCCAAATTGTTAATCATTATCCAGTTTTTAATTCTTCCAGTTTCTGTCAGTATCTGGCTACAACCCTCCAAACAAATCATTGGTTCCAACTTTCCTCCTTCCCTCCTGACTCTGACTGCCCAGCTCCTAGGCCACCTCATAATCCTTACGCCAGGATCTGGGGGCCCCTGTGAGCTTAAGGAATGCAAAATTCTGTGACAATAGGCAGCTGAGATGAGAGGCAACAGTGAGAAGTAAACCCTGAGAGGCTGAACATACAATGGACAGCAGACCATAGATGACCACAGAACTCTGACCCACTCCCTCTGCAGTAGCCAGCCCTTTAAGCCATGACCTCTACAGCCATGGCTCAGAACAGCCAGGACTTGGTCAGTGACTCTCAGCTTCCCTATCTTTGTTCCTACCTCCATTTATGACCAACCAGAGAAAGCCAAATATCCTCCCCCAACCAATCATGATTGGCCTGCTTCCAACAGGCTGCTCCAGCTTCCTAACACCACCAACTTCCAAACTGGATTATCCTTTTTTTTTTAAACTTTCTCCCTCCTCTGGCTGCTCATGAGTGTGTCAGAGGCCCGTAGTGGTGCTGACTCCCTTGCTCCAGCAAGTTCTGAGTAGATAGCTTCTACTTATTCTTGTGACGGGGGCTTTCATTTATTTCCATAGATCCCAGAGAACAACTATGAACTGGAAGGGAAGTTACTAACTTCACACATTATTTGAGATGTCTCTTGAACCATACTTGTTCAAAGGCTGAAGAAAAGGTTTCAGCTCAACGTGTGAAGAACTTGGACCCTCCTGCTTTCCTCTTTAAGAACTTTTGTGATTATATAGAGCCCACTGGATAATAAGGATAATCTTCCCACCTCCAGATCCTTAATCACATCTGCCAAGCACCTTGCCACAGGTTCTGGAGATGAGGATGTAGACATCTTTGGGGGCAGGTGGCATTAGTTATTCTGTCCACCACAGACATGTGACCCAATGCTGGTTGATGAAATACAGGGGAGTCTATTTAGGGGTTTCTGAGAAAGGCTTTAGTCCCTAATAAAAAGTCATAAGACTGTCCCTTGTCTCTGACATTTTGGAACAAACTGATGTGATACCCATCTTGCAACCATGAGGGAACAAGCCTAAGCACAAAAACAGAAGACAAAAGGAGCCTGGATCCATGAAAACAATTTTGAGTAGCTCAGTTAACCTTGACTGGAACCAGCTACCACAGGACATCTTGTTTTATGAGTTCTCTTATGGGATGGGGACAAGATTGAAATTTTATATAGGAGTAGACACTATTAATAGATATTGAGTCTTAATATACATGGAGTCAAGATATATCCCTCTTTAAATATAAAAAAGGGCAGTGAGAAAGTTTTTAAATTTGGTGTGAGGTATGGGTCAGTGAAAGAGCCTAAAATTAAGAGAGATTAAGACCCAGGGCAAGATAGAGACCTATTGAGAGGTCTATTTGCCAGACTGGATTTACAGAAGAGTTGTTCAAGAAGACCAGTATGTCTCCTAATTTAACTCGTGATCTGGGACCTATTAGGAACATGAAAGTTCTAGTGAAGGCCTTTTCAAAGAGCACAGCATTGTTTTTGAGAAGTGAAATATGTGTCTTGGTTACTATTAGTAATGTCTGTAACTCTGAAAGGAATAAGGAGTGTCTTGGCAAAGCTTAGTATTGTGGCCTTAGTACATGTAAAGACATATGCCATTTTGATTTATAATTTTGTGTATCTGTGAGGTAAGAGATTCCCAGGTTCTTTACCCTGAAGGGGACAACTTTTAGGTAATGACCCAGCAGTTTATAATAAATGTGAAGATGGGGACACTTGTTGGCTGGGGCATCTGGTACTAAGATGACTGCCTGAAGTTTGGTCTAGTGTGTTGTTTTGGAGTCCTGTCCTTATTATGGACATCCTGGCTGAGGGGAACGTAGCACATTCTGCTGGTGGTTAGCACTGTCACTTGTATGGTTCATGAACTCCCATTGTTGTTCACTCAGTTAATCCCAAGGGATGCCCTAGGTAGCTGAGGAGTCTGGGGAAGGGGTGACTCCTCTAGAAAGACACTGAGGACAGGGAAGACCACCCCCTCCTGCACATGGAATATGCCAGAGGGGCCATGTTTAGCTCCATCCTATCTCAAGGAGACCTCAGTTGCTGTGCTGTTTCCATGACCCAAAGCACAATGGGCAACAAAATGGAGAGTCACAGGCTCAGGGTCTATGAGAGTCCCTATTTTCAGGAAAGTCCAGTATGTAGATATTTGTAGTTTTAAGGGTAGAACATGAGGTCAAGAAGGGCAGTTTCTTGAATTAAATGCCCTTGGACAATTTTGGCCATTTAAGTGAACTTGAGACTCCAGGAGACTGGAAAAGAAGTTGCCAGAGCCTCAAGAGTGAAGGGTTTTGAGGGCACTAATAGGAGTGTCTGTTGATTTTAATTTGAAATAAAATTTGTAAATGAGGAAGTGTTGCCACCAGAACCCCAAAGAATGAATGAATATTAGAGTTGTGCAACTGTAATGAGTGTGTCAAATGGTCTTGGAGGAGGAAGTCCTCAATGTAATGTCATACCTGTGCTCCTGGAGAAAGGCGCATGCAATGAATACCTTGTCTGCGAAGGTTGTGTGCAGTGGTGGAGACACTAAGGTGTCCCATGGGTAGAGAAAGGTGTATTGTATCCCTTCAGAGACAAAGACAAATTGCAGCTAAGAGGCTGTTGAAACAAGTATTGAACACAATATATTAACCAAATCCATAAGAGCAAAATATTGATAGGTTGTTGATTGGACAAAATCAGTAATTTTAATAATATTGGCTATTGGGAATGGGACTTTAAGAACCGGGAGCCACAGTATTCAGGTTGTAGTTGTCCCATGAGCCACAATTTATTTTTTCTAGGTTTAACAATAGGCACAGGGTGCCTGGGTGGCTCACTCAGTTAAGCCTTCAACTTTTGATTTCCACACAAGTTACTCTTCATCCCCTTTAGACAAACCTATTTCAGAAATGGATGTTGCCAATTACCTTATACACACCAGACGGACCCTGAGTGCTCTACCAACATGGAGAAAAATGGAGAAATGTGTTGAGTGACCCCTGAGTACTCAGTCCCAGATACCTGACACTCCAGCTTGTGTGACAGCTAGAGGAGGATTCAACTTTTGGAACTCCTCAATTTAGGATCAGGAATTTATGGCAAATCTGAAAATAAACCCCAGTACAATGCAGTGGGTGTTTTTTCAGGTACATGGATGTTTATGAGTGTTTGTGCATGTTTTTTAACACTGGTTTTAACAAATTTGTGATGTTTTCTTGTTTCTTGTTCTTGGAGTTCATTGAGCCTCTTGTGTGTGTGAGTTTATTATCTTACTAAATTTAGAAAGCTTTCATCTATTATTTCTTCGAAAGGTTTTTCAGTCTCCCCAGTCTCATCCCCTTTGGAGGCTCAAAATATACATATGACCTGATATTGTCCTATAGTTCACTGAAGTTCTGTTCATTGATTTTCACTCTTTTCTTTTTCTTCATTCCATTTTGGATAGTTTCTATAGCTATATCTTCAAGTTTACTAATTTCTATTCTGTAATGCCTAATTTGCCATTAATTTCATCTAGTACATACTTCAGCAATTCTGTGGGTTCAGATCCAGACTACTGCAATAAATAAATAAATAAATAAATAAATAAATAAATAAATAGTGAATATCACAATGAAGTGAGTCAAATGAATTATTTGGTTTCCCTGTATTTGAAAAATTATACATACATTGTACACTATAGTATAGTATAGTAAGTGTACGGTAGCATTATGTCTAGAAAAACAATATACATACCCCAATTAAAAAATACTTTATTGATAAAAGTGCTAACCATCATGTGAGCTTTCAGCAAGCCTAACCCTTTTGCTGCTGGAGGGTCTTGCCTCAATGTTGATGGTGGCTGACTTATCAGGGTGGTGGTTGCTGAAGGTCAGGGTGGCTGTGGCAATTTCTTAAGACAACCAAGAAGATTGCCTCATTGAGCAACTCCTTTCACAGCTGATTTCTCTGTAGCATGTAATGCTGTATGATAGCATTTTACCCACAGTAGAACTTTTTTCCAAATTGAAGTCAGTTTTCTCAAATCCCATCAATACCTTATCAACTAAGCTTATGGAATATTCTAAATCCTTTGCTGTTGTTCCAACAATCTTCACCAGGAATAGATTCCATCTCAAGAAACCACTTTCTTTGCTCATCCATAAGAAGCAACTCCTCATCTGTTCAAGTTTGATCATGGGATCACAGCAATTCAGTCATATCTTAGTCTACTTTCCTTTCCGTATAAATTTGGGACCTCTTTTTCATATACTGCTATGCCACATCTCTGAGGCCTGGCCAGAATACTGATAGATAAAATATTGTGACTGGGTTTTTCCCTTCCACCTGTCTCATGATGGGGTCCTGACCCACTTACCCAAGGAGCTGCACATGGTTCAGAGATTTTTCAAGAACTAAGCTGCTAGCTATTTCAGACTCATGTCTTACAAACTGATGAAATACCGTTAATACACATTTTCAAAACATGTCTTCTATTTGCTTTTCCTACAATCTAGTCTTTGGTCTTCTAGCAAAGAGCTCATGGCTCCCTCCCTCCCTCCCTCCCTCACTGGATACTCTAGCCTGAACCTGAAATGTCTTTCTTTCTTTTTTCTTTTTTTTAAAGTTTGATGCTATTATATTTTAAGTTTATTTATTTATTTAGAGAGAGAGATGCAGAGAGAGGGAAAAAAGAGAGAATTTCAAGAAGGCTCTGCACCATCAGTGCAGAGCCCAATGTGGGGCTTGAACTCAACTGAGTCGTGAGATCAATACCTAAGCTGAAACCAAGAGTCGGACACTTAATGGACTGAGCAACCCAGGAGCCCCTGAAAGGTATTTCTTAAGTGGGAAGACTTGAAAGTCAAAATTACTTGTTGATCCATGAGCTGCAGAATGGATGTGTGTTTGCAGGCATAGAAATGACATTAATCTTGTTCATCTCCATCAGAGCTCTTGAATGACCAGGTGCATCGTCAATGAGCAGTAATATTTTGAAATAAATCTTTTTTTTTCGTGAACAGTAGGTCGCAGTAGTGGGCTCAAAATATTCAGTCAACCATGTTGTAAACAGATGTGCTGTCATTTCAGCTTTGTTTTTCCATTTATAGAGCACAGGCAGAGTAGATTTAGCATAATTCTTAAGGGCCCTAGGATTTTCAGAATGGCAAATGAGCACTGGCTTCAATTTAAAATCACCAACTGCATCAGTTCTAACATGGAAAGTCAGCCTAAACTTTGAAGCTTTGAAGTCAGGCATTGACTTCTCTCTAGCTCTGAAAGTCCAAAATAGCATCTTCATCCAATAAAAGGCTCTCCTTTCATCTATACTGAAAATCTGTTGTTTTGTATAGCCATCTTCATGAATTATCTTAACTAGATTTTCTGGATAAAATGCTGCAGCATCCATATCAGCACTTGCTCCTTCACCTTTTACTTTTACGTTATGAAGATGGCTTCTTTCCTTAAACCTCACAAACCAGCCTCCGCTTGTTTCAAACTTGTTTTCTGCAGCTTCTTCACCTCTCTCAGCTTCATAAAATTGAAGCGAGTAAGGGCTTTGCTCTGATTAGATTCAGTTTGCTAATATTTTGTTTAGGATTTTTGCATCTTTGTTCATGCATGAGATTGATTTGTAATTTTCCTTTCTTATGACACCTATCAGGTTTGGTATCAAGGTTATACTGGCCTTAAAAAGCTCACAGAGAAGTTTTATTTCTTTTTATATTTGGTAGAAGGTTTTGTGAGAGATTGGCATTATATCTTCTTTAAATGTGTGACAGAATTTGCTGGAAGCCATCTAGGCTTGGGATGTGTGTGCGTGTGTGTGCGTGCATCTGTGTGTGTGCACGTGTGCCTGCATGTGTAAGTACATGCACATTTTGAATTGTTATATATTTTCCATGAATTGAAAGTTTATAAAATAAATAACTCTAGTAATAATTTTTGCCTTAAATTATTCTTTGTTTGAAATGAAATATAGTTACTGTAGACAAGCTCTTTTAGTTTGTGTTTACATGGTATAATTTGTTTCTTTCTTTTACTTTCAACCTTCCTGTGTCCTTACATTTAGGATATGTCTCTTCTAAGCAGTATATCATATTTTTAAAATCTTGTCTGACAATCTTAGCTTTTAACTGGAGCATTTGCTCTATTTACATTTAACATATTTCCTGTGTAAGTCTATGTCTGATAACTCCACTACTGGATCCCATCTGACTGTGTCTATTATGTGCTGATTATTTGTGATTGAGTGCTGGACATTTTGTATGAAAATTATAGAGATAATTCAAGGCACCTGCCGATGTTACCTTCCTCCAAGGGGGATTTATTTTTACTTCTGGTAGTCGGTTTCACTAGAGGCAGTAAGTATTCAAAATCATCCTTATTTGATTAGGATTTGAGATAATTCAGGTCTGAGTTTAAGATCCTGTTGGTCTATTTCTTTCTAGTTTACCCTTATTCCTAGGATATACCTCTTCAGGATCCTAATACAAGTGGAGAGTAATTGGTTACCTAACCCTCATTTTTGGCTAGCCCAAACTCCAGTTTCCTCCAAGCCCTGTGACACTTTGAAAGTTCTACTCACATTTACAGCCTCTCATTAGCCTATTCCAGAATCACCAAGTGCTCTGGGGTAAAAGCTATTCCAAATGCAGGGTTTACTTCTCAGAGTTTTTTTCTTCTCTCAGGTTTTGGACCCATAACTTTCCTATGACTTCATAAAAAATATTTTGTCTAGCTTTTCTAGTTCTCTGTAGGTAAATTGTTCTGAATCTCAGTCTAGCATGGTATACATAGAACTCTTCCCATACATTTTATGTGAGATAACAAATCCCTTATTGTTTATATTTCTTTGGCTTGTCTGTTACTTGCTACCAAACACATCCCAGTAAGTACCAATGCCCTGTGAAGAAAGTATTTTCAGTCTAGTAAGTCTGAAAAACACCATGTAGTAAATTCTCCACTTAGAAATTCATAGTATACATCACATTAAATATCAATGAAATATTACATAAAGAAAATTTGTTTAATCTTCTGCCTAAAGACATTACATGAAGAAACAATCCTTTTAAATAAAATCACCTATTAAACCCTATGGAATTAGGCTTGTCTTCTGTTGGCTTGTCAACTACCTTTTTTTTTTTTTTTTTCTGAGCATGAAAGTTAACTATTCTTGGGGAATTAATCTGACTTCCCATTCAGAGACTAAACTCCATCTTAGTACTCCTGAAACTACATATAATTTTTTGTGTTTGTGTTTGTGTTTTGTGTTTGTTTGTTTACTTGTTTGTCTTTCTCATTAGACTGTGTGCCCTTGAGGTAGTTGGTGGGGTGCACCTTTATTTAGTGTGACTCCAGTGCCTGGCATTTTAATTTGACATTTAATAATTCTTTTTTTTAAGTTTATTTATTTATTTTTAATGTTTATTTATTTTTGAGAGAGAGACAGAGTGTGAGTGGATGAGGGAAAGAGAGAGAGAGGGGGACAGAGGAACCAAAGCAGGGCTTTGGGGCTCAAACTCATGAACAATGAGATCATGATCTGAGCTGAAGTTGAACGCTCAACCAACTGAGCCACCCAGGCACTCCTAAGTCTCTTTCTTTCTTTATTTTGAGAGAGAGAGAGAGAGAGAGAGAGAGAGAGAGAGAGGAAGAGAGAGCACTAGAAAGGGAGGGGTAGAGAGAGAGGAAGAGACAGAATTCAAAGCAAGCTCCATGCTTAGCATGAAGCCCCAGACAGGGCTCAATCCCACAAACTGTGGGATCATGACCTGAGCCAAAATCAAGAGTCAGGCGCTTCACTGACTGAGCCACCCATAACTATTCTTATTCAATCATTTGTCAAGAATTATTAAATGTTAGAGTGCCTGGGTGGCTTAGTCAGTTAAGCACTAACTCTTGATTTTGGCTTAAGTCATGATCCCACAATTCATGGAATCGAGTCCTGCCTCAGGCTCTGCACTGACAGTTTGGGATTCTCTCCCTCTCTCTGTCCCTCCCCTCATCTCTGTCTCAAAATAAATAAATAAACATTTAAAAAAAAGAACAGTTATGGGACACAATAGCTCTTTGGACAGATGAACTACAAGGAAATGTTTGGGGTCAATACAAAAGAGAGGTTCTTTTTTTTAAACCAGAAACAAATTTTTATTACCCAAGTGTTATCATGTAATTGAATATTTCTCTACTTTGTACACAATTATTGTTGTTTTCTACAGAAAGGCTGTTTCTTAGCTTCTCATCTGATGATGGCAAGTATTAAAATCCCGATTTTAACAGAATAGTTAAATGTGGTAAAAATGCCTCAGTGATTTAAGCTGAAAGCAGTACATTGGAACACAGCTCTTGTACTCAGTTATCAGGAATGTACAAATGTCTTTTTATTAGTGATTTTCTTAAACATCATCCATCTTTTTCTTTCGTCATTTCCTTCAATTGACTTCTCTGAAGTTATCGTTGAGGAGCACTATCTTGAGCTTCACTACTTCATTACTAATGGTAAAGCACTATTCTAGGAATTAGAACAATCCACCTGCCATTCCACCCATTCTGCCTATTACAGAATCCTTCTCTTCCAAAGAGAGTTTCTTAACCTGTGAATCCATGGAGAAGCTTCCCCATAGTCTGTGAGCCTCCTCAAATTGCAAGCAGAATTTCTTGTGAATAGGCTAATTGGTCTGCAGGACTCTTACTCTTCCACATGGCTTTTCCTTACTTTTTTCATTCAGACTTCTATAAAGTGGAACCTACCTCCACTCTCCAGCCCCATTATCCTGCTCCTGCTTCAGCTTTTTTTCTGAGATTTATCACCATATGGCATTGATAATGGTCTTCTCACCAGCATGAGAGTTTCACAGGGATGGAAACTCTTATTTATTTTACTGCTATGCCTATAACAATGTCCTGAACAATACCTATGCGGTCAACACATTTGGTGTGTATAATCATACACTATTTTCTCCCCAAAGGAGAGGCCTGCCTGGATCTGACCTTATGCTGAATTTACTATGCAGACCTGAACAGATAGTAGAAATGAATTAGTCTGGAAAATGACAGGTGGGTGTGGGGAGAAAAGTTTGCTTTTCTATGTCAAATTTTTAACCAATTCTATGGAGACTTCTAAGCTGTATAAGTCTATTTATTTCCATTTTGAACGTAAAAAGATGTTTAGAATGTTTGAACAGAGAAGACTTGCTACACACATGTTTTTAAAGGACTTTTGGAAATTTCTGCCTACAACAGAAGAGATAAGTATTTTATACGTAGTCAAATGAAAAATAAATATGAACTATCCAGGTGTCTCTTTCCTGCCCAAGTTCTCTCTGACCTTCACGGAATACTCTAGTCAGCATGCAGCTTATTGAGTCTTTGGAGGGCAGGAAATACTCTACATATTTAAGCCATTACACATGTCCAAAAGGAGGGGAATGGGGGAATATTTACATCAGTTACTTGGATACAGTCCAATTAACTAGCAGAAACTGCATTTTGAAGCACTATTCCCTTGAAGCTGCATAAATGTGTTTTTAATAATATAGAGAGGCAAGCAGATAGTATCAGAGTTGCAGATAGGAGAATTTTAGTCTTTTTGCAGTGATTTATTTTGAAAGAGTCAGGGGACCACAAAGGACAGGGAAGATATTTCCCCACACAGGAAAGGGGGTTCTATCAGCACATCAGACAATGGCCAGAGATGAGGAACCTGTCCTTTTCCAATCACAAAACACACATACTCTTATGGAAGCAGAGCTATAGTCTGGGGCCAATGAAGCAGGGGGAAAAGTGTGAGTGATACAAACCCAGGATTCTTGAATCCACAGGGGATTCACCAAGGAGCTCTGGAAATAGACAGGCACAGCAAGGGGTCACAAAAGTATTTAGCTAAAAATGCTCTGAGAGCATTGCACCCATAAGGGGGCTCTTTGGTGGCAAAAGGTGTTTTATTCATTGGTAGCATGATTCATCTTATTTTCAGGAAAAAGAAAGTCATTTACACCAGGCTGGTAGAATACCCACCTAGCATTTGTTATTTTTCCAAATAGGTTTTAGTAGGTAAGAGTGTCAACCTTAATTCCTCAAGTCTCCTCCACCCCAAAACAATGAGCCCAAACAGACAATCTCTTGTCACTGTGCCCTCACTGCAGCAATTCATCTAGGCCACACATATCTACCTTGCTCCCACTCAGTTGCTTTCCTTTATCACCAAGGTTGTTGGATAGACCTATGCTGCATGAATAAAATAAGGGTTCTGATAATAAAGAAGAAACAAAAAGCAAGTGTGGAATTTGGCCACTTTCAGGGTCTGCCATACTTCTGTCCACTTCTCAGCCACAGCAATATGGCTTCCACCACACATGACACAGAAACTTCTCTGTCAAACCTACCAGTGCTTTCTTTGTTGCATCTCGCTTAACTTTTTTTGGGCACTGGTCTATTGAGCCTTTCCTCCTCCATGACACCTCCTTTTCCCTTGGCTATTGTGGGGCCACTTTCTCCTAATTTCTCTTTTCTGTTTCCTCCACACACACAGTAAATTTCAGCATTCCTGAGGTGCTGGCCTAAGGTTTCTGCTCTTCCTCAGGATACCTGTTCCATGTTACTTCATCCAAGCCTTTGGCTTTAAGGGCCACCTCCTGCTGATACTCTCCCTCCATCCTTCATCTCTTTATTCAGACCTCTATGCCCAGTGCCCTTCTGGACAGCCCCACAGTAATGGCTCACAAGCACCTCAGACTTAACACATACAAAACAAGTTCCTCACTTTTTATGGTAAGCTTGCAATTCCATCTATGTTTCTTCTTTGAGAAATGGATCCATCATCTCACACATTTCCCAGGTAGGAAACCAGGGCACCATTCCTTTCACTTAACCTCACATTCACTGTAAGAGATGCTATTATGCCCGCACTATGGGGCTGGCACACCTGTTAATCAGCTGCTTGCTGCAGAGATTGATTGCTGGTGATCCCCACACTTTCACTCTTTTCTGGAGGACAACTCTTGGCTGAGCTGTCAACTGTAAGGTTCCTAGGGGATTACATTTCCTCACCCCTGCATGGCCTGAAGCCAATACTGACTGAGGTAGAAGGTATGGCAGCCCAGCCCTCTCACCCCTGGACAGGACAACCTCTGGTGGAACTTAACTCCACATCTACTCTGAGAGCAGGCTGAAACCAGACTTACCATGAAACCACATTTGTGCCCAGGTTCTTCTGCCCTCACTTGCTTTCCTCACTTCTGCATGGATTGTTCTGAGACTCCCCCATAAATTGATTGTGTAAGGATCCCCATCTCAGGTTCTGCCTGAGGTACCCTGGCCAAAGGTCTCAGATTCCATTTCCAGGTTCCGTACATCTGTGCACCTGTCATCTGCCACTATCTTAGTCATACTGCACTGGTTTCCACCTAGCCCAATGCCACCAATAGAAACAGAAAGCGAGCCAATGCAGCATTTAACTTTTTCTAGCAACCACATTAAAAAAGAAGAGTGGGGTGAATTTAATTTTGGAAATATATTTTATTGAAACCAGTATACCCAAATTAGTATCATTTTAACATGTAATCAATGTAGACATTAAATAAAAATTATTAATGAAGTAGTTCAAACTCTTTTATTTATCAAAGTTTTCAAAATCTAGCATATGTTTTACTCTTACAAGCACAATTCATATGCTGAATTTTCAAAGAAAATACTTAATCTTTAGATTTAATAAAATTCAGCTGGAAAAAGATTCACATACCCAAATTGTTTTCAAGCATATATCAGTCTTCCAATCACTGAGTTGTGTATCAATTTTAAAAACTTAAGTTAATTAAGATGAGATGATATTAAGAATTCAAGTGCTAAGTAGCCAGTGGCTACTGTATGGGGAAGCACAGGCCTGGACCTTCAAACTTGCATTCCTTAACTTCCTTGCTCCGGATGCCAATCTGTCTTCTACAGTCACTGTGCTATTTTAACTATGCAACTTACAAAGGAAAGATCAGTAGCACTTATCCTGCCTTTATTCAAATATTGATAATTTATTCATAGTGTACTTTTGGTATTAATTTTGATTTTTTAAAATAGTGCATTACCATATTAAGTTATCTTGATTACAAGGGCTTGGCACTCAAATTTTGTGTCTGAGTGAATGCCTCATTTGCCGCTCTCTAGTCCTGGCCTTGCATAATGTGATTCCTGCTTATGTCCTTTCAAAGTCTCCCCATGGGGACTTTCTGGATCAAGTCCATGATGGACAAAATATCTCCTGTGGGGGCCTTCTTTCCTGCTCCCTTACAGACACTTTTCACTAATGGTGGGTGAAAACTGATCTGGAGCATGTCACCTTCCTACCATCATTCACCCTGTTTACTTTTCTCAGAGACTCACTTTTCTGTTTTCTTTACCTAATTCCTACTCAGTCTTCAAACCTCCTCCCTGGGAGCAGGTTGGGGACTATGCTGCAGTAAATTCCCCCACAGTCTCCACCTTCTAGGCTGCACTGGGTAGTCTACACATGCCTGCCCTCACAGATCCCTCTTCCTGGAGGGACTCCTGGGAAGGAGCTGGCAGGAGTTGAGATGGGAAGAGAGAGTGGCTGCCTGGATCCCAGCTCTCTCCCTGGGTTCTGACAGAGACCACACCCAGCCCCATCTCCTGCTGGCCTGGGTGCTTGCCTCTCCCTGGGCTCAGATCAACCTCCCCTGCCCCACAGACCCTCATGGCCTCCCCCCTGTAAGTGGTCCCTCCTGACTGTCACCCACCCTAGTCTAACCATCTTCACAGAACTCCAGATTCTGCTGGGATTTTGCTAAGACCTTAGACACATGCCTGTTTCCCCCCACCCCTCAACTCCTATAATTGTTAGTTCTTCTGAGTTTCCCTGTCCTCCTCCTTTTTTCCCCCTCCTCCTCCTTTTCCTCTCCTTCTCCTTCTTTCCTCCTTTCTTTCTTCTTCTCCTTTCTCCTTCTCGTTCTCCTCCTTCTCCTTCTTCTTTCTTCCTCCTTCTGCCTTCCCCCTTTTTCCTTCTTCCCTCTCCTTTTTTCTTCTTTCTTACATCCTGGGTTATATAATCATCACTCCAGACTTATCTCTTTCTGCTTCACTTGAGTATAACCTCCCTGAGCATGAAACGGGACTTCCTGATCCTGATGTCGCTCATGAAACCCAGCACTGAGCCATTTGGCAGGGGCTCTGGCCTTCGTAAAGAAAGGGCAAACATTGAGTTGTTTAATTCATAGATGTTTGTATTTTTAAATAGATCATCCATGAGACCAATACTCAAATTATTCTCAAAGGGGTTTTAATATGAGACAATGCTTTCTGAATATTACTTCTTTTTTATTTTGTCTGGAAATAGCCTCTTCTTGATATATATTTTCTGAAAATAGAAATCCATGTCAAGATACTACATTACTCAACTGATCTATCATTTCATTCCACAAAAGCCTTGTAACTTCAATTGGAGATGGGCATGCCATTTGAACTCCTGTCCACATGGATTAGAACCTGTTTATACATGGATATGGCTGCTGTTGCTTCTTAGAGTCATACAGTGTTTCATTTAAAAACAGATTGTTCCAGGTAACATAAAATGGAAAAAATGAATGGTGAAAAGGAAAGTGTTTTTAGAGTTCCAACTCATCCCTTTTAATTTTTCTTTATTAGAAATTTGTTTTTACATAAGCCACATTGGAGTTAGACTTGTAAAATCCTAGTGCCACCACTTTCTAACTGTGTGGCCTTGAGCATATTAATCATATTGAACTTCAGCTTCAGTATCTGTAAAATGAGGATAGCCCCTTCTTTGTATATGTACAAATGTATGTATATGATGCATATACCATATACCATATACACAATATACAGTTATTCTCAAATTTTACTGTGTCTAAGATAAGGAGCTACTTAAAGCCACAGAATCTTAGGCAAGTCTCCCAGAGTTTCTGATTCAGAGGCCTGAAAGATCCTCTGAAATCTGTATTTGTAATAAGCTTCTCAGGTAAATCTAATGCAGATGGTTCATGGTCTGCACTTTAAGAAATGCTGCCATAGATCCTAAGTTCTTTGGATGATAAACATATTTCTAGGAGTTTCGTACTTCCCATGACCTGCTCATGACATGCGTGCTGTAATACAGCCTTGTGACATCAAAGGTCATGCTCATCCTTTCCATGCTGCTCTGTGATCTATCTACCTTGACATTCATGCCTCTCTGGGCTGTACAAGCATGGTTGGCAGCTGAACACTAGGACTCCAGGTCCGTGTAGACTCCAGTCAGATTCAAAGCCCTAGAGAGAGAATCCATTGGCCATCTTATGTAATGAGCTGACCTCCATGAAGAGAAGGAAGGTCTGGATTGCAGGTGGGAATTTCTTCTCTTTTCACTCATATAAATTTGCTTATTCTTCACATTCTCCATTATGAAAATAAAACCTTGGGCAGTAGAGCACCAATTCAGGGAATTGGAAGGAAGGGTAAGAGCCCGTGTCTCACAGGTAATGGAAACCTTAGAAAATACATTCTCAACACCTTATGTTTGGCATATTGTTACTCTCCAAATCTCCAACCCCTTTTCTTCCTTAGTTGGCCAACTTTTCTGCCCACTTCCCTCACCACATCGTATTTCTAAGGATTATTTCTTTATATATTATGGTTTTTTTTTCCATTTCCCTCCCTATACCCTAAACTAGATTCTATGAGTTTAGAAAGGGGTAAAGAAGAAATGTCAGGGTGGTGTCTCCAGTATTTAGATTATAAAGAGGAGGAAGATTTGACTTCTTGCAATTGGCAGTTGAAATTGGATACAGTTATGCCTGATTTTCTCAAACTCTTGAGTTTTCTGAGAAAGGATTTACAGTATGGCTAAAATTTCTATGAATCATTTAAAAAATTCATTTTTTTAATGTGTGACTGAGCTGGAATATGGAGTACCCATGGCCTAGAGGATCTCAATTGCCCAGGTACTTTCATCTAACTGCTCATCTCATACCCAAACACACATATAGAAAGAGAGAGAAAATCTTGATTATTTCTCTTCTCCCTACCAAGTGACCAGTAGGTAAGTCAATTTTGGAAAGAATGTTTTGATAGTTGTCTCTGAGGTATTGGCAACCAGGAAAGATAGTCAATTGTTAATAGACTCTCAACAAGACTTTTCTTTCTCCTCCCCCCCCCCCCCAAGATTACACAGAATGGAATATTGAAAGAACTGACTTTGGTTTCCAGTTCAACATGCAAAACTTTAGAAGTTGTCACTCTCATCTTTACAACAAGAAAAAAGCTGAATAACACCAATTCATGATAAAAACTATCAAAAAACTAGGAATAGACCATGTTATGCTATATGTTAGCTAATTAAAATTTAAATAAAAATTGAAAAAAGAGAAAACTAGGAATGGAGGGCAACTTCTTCAGTTTGATAAAGAACATCTACAAAAAACTTACTGCTTACATTATATATAATGGTGAGAGACTGGATACTTTTCTGTTAAGATTGGGAGAAAGACAAGGATATTCCTTCTCATCACTCTTATTAAACAACATACTGAAAGTCGTAGCTGATGAAATAAGACAGAAAAGGAAATATAAGGTATAGAGATTGGGAAGGCAGAAATAAAACTATCCTTTTCCTCAAGTGACATGATTGTCTGTGTAGAAAATCCCAAAGATTTGACAAAAATACTCCTGGAACTGATAAACAATTGTAGTAAAATAATGTGAGGTTAATATACAAAAATAAATCACTTTCCTATATACTAGCAATGAACAACTGGAATTTGAAATGAGAAACACAACACCATTTACATTAGCACCAGGGAAAAGCACAAATCTAACAAAATATGTATACTATGAATTGAGTTATATCTTCCCAAAATTCATGTTGAAGCCCTACCCCCTCAATGTGACTGTATTTGGAGATAGGTCTTCAGGAGCTAATTAAGGTTAAAAAAGATCATAAAGATGGGGCTCTAATGCACAAAGGATAGGACTGTGGCCTTAAAGAAGAGGAAGAGAGAAATATCTGTGTCTCACCACTGTGTAAGGACACAGCAAGAAAGTAGCTGTCTACAAGGCACGAAGAGGATTCTCACCAGAAACCAAATCAGCCAGAACCTTGACCTTGGACTTCTGGCCTTCAGAACTTTAAGAAATAAATTTTGTGTTGTCTAAGCCACTCAGAGTGTCATATTTTGTTATTGCAACCTGAGCAGACTAGGACAATGTACAAGATGAATATGAGGAAAACTACAGAACTTTGATGATGGAAGTCAAAGATGATTTAGATAAGTTGGAGAGAAGTTCTATTTTCATTAATATTGTTTAGATGCCAGGTCTTCCCAATTTGATCTATAGATTTAACACAATTCCAATCAACATCTTAACAACTTATTTTGTAGATCTCACCAAATTGATTCTAAAGTCTTTACAGAAAGGTAATATGCCCAGAATAGCCAACACACTACTGAAGAAGAACAAAGTCAGAAGACTGATTTTACCTGACCTCAAAACTTAACTTTATAGTTAAGTGATCACATTGTGGTGTTGGTGAAAGAATAGATGTATTTGTCAGGGTTCTCCAAAGAAACAGAACCAAGAAATAAACCTACAGAAAATATACTCAACTGATCTTTGACAACAGAGGAAAGGCAGGTCAATGGAGAAAGGATCATCTTTTCTTTAAAAAATTTTTTTTAATGTTTTATTTATTTTTGAGACAGAGACAGAGCATGAGCAGGGGACGGTCAGAGAGAGAGGGAGACACAGAGTCCGAAGCAGGCTCCAGGCTCTGAGCTGTCAGCACAGAGCCCAATGTGGGGCTTAACTCACGAACTGTGAGATCATGACCTGAGCTGAAGTCGGACGCTTAACCGACTGAGCCACCCAGGCACCCCAGGATCATCTTTGCAACTTTTCAAAGGATAGTGCTGGAACAACTGGATATCCATATGCAAAAAAATGAATCAATATATATATATTCATATAAAATGAATATATATATAAAACTATATATATAGTTAATTTATCATATATATAGATGGTTATAAGTATATATATACAGTTACGTATATATAATACATATATTATATATATATATGGTTTTGTTTATACAGATATAGATATTATGGAGGATGAGAAATCCCATGATCTACCATTTTCAAAGAGGTGGCTCAGGGAAGCCAGGGTGCAGTTGCAGTCCAAACCCAAGAACCTGAGAACCAGGGGAGCCAAGGTGTAAATCCTAATCTGAGTCTGAAGGCCCAAGAACTAAGAGTGTTGATGTTCAAGGGTAGGAGGAAATTGATGTTCCAATTCATAGAAAGCAAATACACCCTTCCTCTGCATTTTTTGTTCTGTTCAGGGCCTCAGTGAATGGATGATGCCCACCAGCATTGGTGAGAGTGGATTTTCTTTACTTAGTCTAGGATTCAATGCTAATCTCTTACACATCCAGAAATAATGTTATACCAGCTATCTTGGCATCACTTAAATTGACACATAAAATTAATCATCACAGTAGACAAATAGATCAATGTATTCAATGTATTCAATCACAGAGAAAAGGGGTCAGAAATAAACCCACACAATATATACTCAACTGATCTTTGACAACAGAGGAAGGACAAGTCAATGTAGAAAGGATTATCTTTTCAACTTTTCAAAGGACATCCATATGCAAAAAAAAAAAAATCAAGATATTGAGTCTACACCTTTAAAAATCAACTCTAAAAGTATAGGTCCAAAGGTAAAATGATACAACTTATAGGAGATAATATAGGAGATGATCTAGATGACTTGGGGTTAGCAATAAGTTTATAGATATATACCAAAAGCATGACCCATGAAGGAAAAAAATTGATAAGCTGATCTTCATTAAAATTAAAAACTTCTGCTCTGCAAATGACACTGTTAAAGAATAAAAAGACAAGCCACAGGCTGGTAGGAAATATTTGCAAAACTTGTATCTGATAAAGGACTTGTATCCGAAGTGTCTGAAATATACAAAGAACTTTGCATAAAAAATATACAAAGAACTCTCAAATTTCAACAGTAAAACAAACATCCCAACTACACAATGGGCAAAATGTCTGAACAGACATTTACCAAAGAAGATATATAGATATCAAAGTATATCAAAAAGATGCTCAACATCATATTTTATGACATATGCAATTAGGGAATTACAAATTAAGACAACAATAACATGCTACTACATACCTATTAGAGTGACTAAAATCCAAAATACCAACAACAAATGCTGATGAGGATGCGAAGCAACAGGAGCTCTCATTTATTTCTGGTGGGAATGCAAAATAGTGCAGCCACTTCAGAAGACAGTTGGATGGTTTCTTACAAAATTAAGCATACTCTTACAATAGAATCCATCGATAACACTCCTAGGTGTTTACCCAAATGAATGGAAAACTTATTTCCACACAAAAACCTGCACAAACCACACAAAAACAAATGTTTTTTTTTTATTTTTAAGTTTTTATTTAAATTCTAGTTAACATACCATGTAATATTAGTTTCAGGTGTACAATATAGTGATTCAACACTTCCATACAACACCAGATGCTCATCACAACAACGCACATAAATGTTTATAACAGCTTTATTCAGAGTTGACAAAATCTGGAAGCAACCAAGATGTCCTGCAATAGGTGAATGGATAAACAATTGTGGCATATCTATACAATGAAATATTATTTAGTGATAAAAAAGAAATGAGCTATTAAGCCATGAAGAGACATGGAGGAAACAAATGCATATTCTTAAGTGAAAGGAGCCAATCTGAAAAGGCTCTGTACTGTATGATTACAACTCTATGACATTCTGGAAAAAGCAAAAGTATAGAGATAATAAAAAGATCAGTAGTTACTAGAGGTGTAGGAGTGGGGAATGAGGAATACATGGAACACAGTACATTTATAAGGCAGTAAAACTATTCTGTATGGTACTTTAATGGAGGGTAAATGGCATCTTACATTTGTCAAAACTCACAGAATGTACAACATCAAGCGTTAGGCAGTGGTGGGAGCCCAATAAGTTCTCTGTTCCTCTAGAGAGCCCCTTTTAAGGCATTGACAACAAATAAGTAAATGAATTTCTGCTAGTTTTAGAGGGTGCACATCCATAGTTCTGTGCTTCAAAGACACGCTTGGATGAGCAAGTCATTGACACATGAGCTATCTGCCACCTGGGATTTGGATCACATAGGCCTTGGGACTTCAATTGCAATAGCAGGAACCTATGTAGGTTCAGTTCCATAATACTTAATAATGACATTTTTTTTTTTGTCACGAACGATTAAGCGGCAGGTGCTATTAGACCAGTGTCTAGAATTTGTTAATGTGTGTTGGACATTCAATCAAAAAATGTCTGATGAGTAATATGTAGAAACAATATCTATTTGTACTTGGCACATCAAACTTGGTTCTGTCCCAACCTGAGCCCTTCTAAAAGAAATAAACTTTTTCCAATTCCGCCAATAAAAAGAACCCAAAGAAGCTCTATCTGGTACCATGTTCCTGCATTTGCCAAATTGCCACTCCCTTTATCAATTTGGCCTCCCATCCATTTTCTAGCCAGGAGGACCTAAGGTCAATTGTTGGACTTTTCCTGGATTCCTGGTGTTTGAATGCTTGTGCTAAATATTCAATTACTTGACATACTTTAGACAATTTCTTGTAACAAAAAACAGCTTATCAGAGAGCATCTATGACAAACATTACACCGCACAAGGACCCAGTCAAGAAAGTAGATGGGAGTCGAAGTCAGTCTGCTTCTCAGGCTGTCCATCAGTGTTGGTAGGGGTGAGGGGCTATCTTCCTGGAAGGAGGGATGGCTTTTTCTGATTTCCACAAAGCCATTGTTCAATAACCAAGCTATGTGTCAGTGTGGCTGTCTGCCCAGAGGAGACCCCTTTTCCTAATTTGTATCACACCATCATATAAACTAGCTATGATTTGGTGACATATTTAAGGATGGGAAATTTGATATGGTACCCTGTTCAATATATTACAAAAATCTGACTCAGTATGTAACTTTATTAGATTGCACTATCTTTTCAGCTTTTGTTTGAAAATATCAGGCTATGAAGGTGCTAGCTCAGGGAAGTAAGTCTTCCCCCAAGTTCTTCAATGGGATGAAAGAGAAAGAAAACCATTATTAGAAGCTGCAATGGTTAATCTCTGAACTGAAAATGACTGACATAGATGTAGTTCGAGTAGGATTGGACCCAGGAGTGTTGTTGAGCCATATACTCAGAAATTTATCCCTCTGAAGCAGTCTTGTATTTCAGAGACTTCAGAAGATTCCAGAAGTTGGAGCAGTTTCCTGGGATTTTTAATGGCTCCCACCACAGATATCTGCAGAGGATGCTTTTTCCTAGCTTCATAGGTAAGCGCAAACTTTGAAGCACTGAACAAAAGTAACAGCCTATGGGTGCTGTGGATGCTAAGATAGTAGGAATCAGCTCTTCCCAGGGGCTTTTTTGCATGGCAGCTTTTTTGTGAATGATTGTCTTTGCTCATTCACAACATAGTCATGCACTGCCACAATGGTAAAAATCATGCACATCTTGAAGAACACAGGAACATTAGCAACTTGGGAAGAGAGCTATGCCATTTACAATGAATTCCACCGCAAGCCAAAGGAACCTTGGCTCAGGCTAGCTTAAGAACAAGAAATTAATGATCTCCTATACAAGTTGTCCAGTAGTGGAATGGGTTTAGAGTTGGTTGACTCAGAGGCTAACCAAATTCCCAGGTTGTTTCTTTCTCTCTCTTCTACCATACACAACGAAGACCTCACCTTCATGCTTACTAGAAGTTGCTTCAGCAGTCCCAGAGTTTCATGCACACTTGATGCTGCCTCCCAAAGAAAGAAGAACCCTGTTTTGTTTTGTTGCTGTTGTTGTTTTGTAGCTCTCTTAGAAGCCGTTCAGCAGATTCTTCTCCTATTTTATTGACTAGAATTAGCAAAACCATGAGGCCCACTCCTGGGACTGGGTATGGTAGGGAGACAGCTTCCTCTGAGGAATGTGGTAGGCAGTGGGTGGGGGGAATGGATCCCTGAACACAGTCCAGAATCTATAGGGAAGGATAAAGGATGAAAACCCCCAAACTCCTAAGCAAGAAAATTTAAGTGCTGCTGTGGAAGATTCCTATACCAAAGCTAATGCATCAGTGGATTTGATTTCCATCTCATTCTCTAGCCTTTAAGAACCACACTGGAAAAGACTGGACAAGATAGTGCCTGTGAGAGCTTAAGATCTCCTAGTGTCACACATTCAGAGTTTTAAAAATAGTTCCTGAGCTTTACTTTCAGTAGAATCTGCACTTAACATTCTTACATCTGCAGATAGACTTCAAGTATTTAGATTTCAGGGTTAGGACAGAGACTATGAAATCCATACCTGATTCAATTTGTGAAATTTAACTCTTAGAACAATTATTGGGTCCTGAAAGTTGCACTTCCACTAATCCCTAAAGTTCTGAATGTACCAGTCTTAGGTGAAATAGTGATGAATAATAATTTTATTAGGGAAAATTAGACTCCCAACTTTCCAGGAATGCAACATGCTTTTTGTTCAGCTACTTTGTTATCTCCTTTGTTTAAGATAGAATAGAAGGTTCTCAGAAAATGAATGCTAGAACTCTTCTTCCTAACTTCCCGGTTTTGTCTGAATATTTGGGAGATTTAGACTTTCATGGGGCTGCCTAAGTAGTGCCATCTGTGATCAGGAGAGGGCAGCAAAGAGTCATCTGAGTCAGGCCTCTGAGGGCCAGTCTGCCAGTCTGCCCAGGAATCAATTAAGGAACCAAGGGAAAATCCCAGCCTCAGTTGATACCAGCAGAAATCAGGGAAGATTTAGAGCTAAAGCAGAGTCCAAAGCAATGTGTATTGCAACAGGGTTGAGGTTAAATGGTGCTAGAATCCAGGAGGAATAATCGCATCAGGAGGGCCTTATATTTCCAAAACAAAAACTGGTGTTAGCAAAGTGAAAACTGGCAAATTTGAGTCAGATAGAAGTCAGGCCAGAGGGATTGGGTTGGATCAGAGAGTTATAAAAGGTTAATTACATTGATGGTTTGAGGTGAGATGCAACATTTTTATTTTAAAAATACTGGGGTGCCTGGATGACTCAGTGGGTTAAGGGTCTGACTCTTAAATTTGGCTCAGGTCATGATCCCAGGGTTGTGGGACCCAGCTCCACGTTGGGCTCTGCATTGAGCATGGAGCCTGCTTAAGATTCTCTCTCTCCTCCCCTCTGCCCCATTCCCCTGCTCACACACTCACTCTCTCTCTAAAATAAAAAAATAAATAAAAATAACATTTGTAGTTTATAATTACAAATATAAAATACCTTCACTATAGAAAATCTGGAAACTAGAGAAAAAGACACAGAAGAAAATAAAACTCATTTGCAATTGTTAACTCATCAGAGATAACAGTGTTGGTATATATTCAATCAGTTAATCATGTATTTGCCCAAATAAAATTGGGATCATGCATGTAACCATATACTATCAACATTTCTCTTTGCTATTAAATATTTTTCCAAATCATTTTAAAAACTGTCTTCATAACATTCCACCATATGGATGTGTCATGAAGCGTTTAGTATGTGCTGTCTAGTCCTCTGGAGGTCATCCTGGAACTGCTTTGCACTGATTGATGTCAAACCTCATCAGATGCTCCAGATCAGGCATGATAAAATCAATACATTCAAAGCTTGGGAAATTAAGAAAAAAACAAATCATTCCTGAGCCCAGTACCCTAGTCCATTTTTATTTTTGTATATTTCCTCCTAGTCTTTGTCCAAATGCATAAATATTTTAACATGATTACAATCATTATATACCTTTGAATCTTATTATATCATAAACATTTTAAAGCTGATTAATGATTTTCTAAATTTTTAATGACGGGGTAATATTTCTGTCAGTAGACACACAATGATTCAATTAGTCATTATCCTATTGCTTCTTTTTGGTATTATGAATAATTCTTCAATGAACATCTTTATGATATTGCCCTTATCTTTTATTATTTGGAACATACCTTAAGCAAAGTCTTTCAAGGGGGTGATAGAGTCTGCTTAAACTCTAGTAGTAATGTAAAATTTCTTGACTTAGACATTGAGAGTGGATCAAAAAAGGTTTTTGACAGTGGATTTGGATTGATTTTGTTACTCAATTATTTTTTAAATTGATTTCATTTTTATTCCTAGAAAACATGTCAATTGGATAGAGGCACAATTTAGAAAAGAAAAAAGCTGATTTTAAGTGAGATGAGACAGTGATTGATTTTTACAGAGGTATTTTTGAGTAGATGCTCTTTTCCTTCCATATGCAGCCATAGAGACTTGAGAGGACTAAGACACACTCATAAAAAATAACTAACAATATACTTGGCAAAGTCTTTTCACATTAGGTTTTCCTTATGTGTAAATTTTTAGTTTTATTTATTTTTACTTTTTAATGTTTATTTATTTTTGAGAGAGAGAGGAAGGGAGAGAGAGAGAGTGGGGGAGGGCCAGAGAGAGAGACAGAGACACAGAATCCCAAGCAGGCTTCAGTATCTGAGCTGTCAGTACAGAGCCCCACGTGGGGCCCAAACCCATGAGCCGTGAGATCATGACCTGAACCAAAGTCGGACGCTTAACTGACTGAGCCACCCAGGCGCCCCTCCCTTATGTGTAAATTTTTTAATTTATGTGTAAGTTTTTAAAGGCCAAGACCAGTTTTATGTGTGTACTAGATTATGTGTGATAAATAAGGAAATTCAAGAAGTAAATGGAAAACTATGAAAACTCTTCCTTAGTTTTATATATCTCTCCTTGGACTAATTTATGTTCAGTACTGTATTTAGTAAATGATGTTTGATAGGATGGGTCCAAAAGCTAAGATCCTAACAAACTTTTTTCTGTAAGAATTCCCACAAAAATGGAAAGCACAAGCCACAGAATGGATCCAGAATGCTTTTGGCTCATTGTCATTGCTCACATTATCTATTGCAATAGCAATTATAAGAGACTTCATGGCTAAAACTTATCAAATTAATAAACATAGTTTCTAAAAACTTGTAAAATATATAACAACAAAAACCAACAGGTAAAATATATATTTTTAAATTTTAATTTATTTTGAGAGAGAGCATATGTGAATGGAGGAGTGGCAGAGGGAGAGGGAGAGAAAGAATCCCAAGCAGTCTCCATGCCCAGTATGGAGCCCTATGTGAGATAATGACCTTAGCTGAAATCAAGAGTTTGATACCTAATTGGTTGAGCCACCCAGGTGCCCCACTGAGAAGTAAAATCTTAATAACAATGACCACCTTGCTGTAAAAACTGAGGAAAGATATTCTTAGCATCACATCCTGATTTTTCTCTCTCTTATCACTTACCTTTTCTTCACATCTTTCCATGCTCAGAGGAGGAAAGCTGATGTTAAATTTGTCCTATATTTTTAGATTTATATTAATTTTCTATTATTTATTCATGAAACCATTGATTTCTTAGAAATTAAACATATTTTCAAACATAATTCTTTCAACTGTTCTCCAGGTTACAGCCAAAGTAATACTGCCACATGCACTGAAACTTCAATGTGTGGCTTTCAAAGGTCAAAACCTTTCCCTCCTTTTCAGATGTGACCAAAAGTGTGAATGAAACACTTCATGGCCATTGCCTAGAGTATATCCTCTTTCTGAGTACTGCATGCCCCCTCCAGTCCTAGTGGGAAGGTGTGGGGCCCTACTGCCAAGCTTGTATCAAGGGAAGACCTACCTGGCCAAGGCTGATTGGCCCATAGCTAGACCAATGATCTATGTGCTGGGCCAATCTTATAAGGTTTTGAATTTGAGTACAGAGACTAGTTATGACATTCTACATCACTGTTCAGCAAATATTTACTCCATTTCTCTTTCCCCTACATTCTGATACTGAGCGTGACCATGCAATTTGCTTTGGCAAATGGAATATTAGCAGATGGGTTACAATCATAGGCATTAATTATGTTTGCATGTCTTGACTTGTTAATGTTTGCATGTTTTGACTTGTTTCTTACACTCTCTGGTGGTAGGAGGCCATGCCCAGGTCACCACTGTGCCTTCATCTTGACCTCAGGATGAGGTAGGGAGATATTCATGGTAGCCAGTGGAGCAAGGACTGAGCAGAACTGAAAAACCCTCTAGTCTGAAGTCTTGGAGCCTGATGTCTGGTGTAGCCTGGTGGGGTTGCAATTGAAGTGAGCATGAGAATAGGTTATTTTTATTTTAAGCCTCTGTATTTTAGTGTGCTTTATTATGTAGCATTATTGAGACAATAACTGACTCATAAACTAGGAATTATTTTATTGTGTTTTTTGGAGATAACATGTCATTCAGCCTGGGCTTGAAGTGGCCATTTTGGGACCTTGTAAGCTAGTGAACAAGTAGAGAGAACTGCAGCTATCTCTTGTTCCTTTCTCCATTGAAATGTATTCCTTGTTTCTTGGGGACTGATTTTTAAGTGGTAGAGAAATAGAACTGACTCTTAGTCAAATGTATGATGTGAATTTTTCCCCAATGTCTTTTAGACATTATTTTTCCATTAGACTGGAATTTTGTAATGCAGAAGACCAGTATCTTGAGTACACTTTGTTGGTAAATGTAGGGAAGGACTATATAGTGATTTAATGGAAAGTGGTACTGGATTTAAATGTTCATAATAAATTCAAATTGGTTTCCTTTCAAAGTAGTCACAATGTAAAATGAGAACAAAGTGAAATCTATTCAACTTGAAAGCTGTTGAAGTTGTTAAATGCTCAGAGAATATTGTAAAAAATGCACTTTCCTGCTTGCAGATGTACAAAAGGACTTCCTGGAGATTCATGAAAACATAACAGTCTACATTGATCAGTGGGCTTATTGGTTAGTTGAAAACATAGTCAATGAGCTAGATGGAATCCCAGTCTTCTTGATGTGAGAAAAAGATTTTTTCCATAAATGAGTTTGTATCACTGTATTTATGAAACTATCAATGTACTTATACCTTTTATAAAATGTCAAAACAGAAAAATCCTTGAGTTGCTATGTAAGAATTCAGATGTTCTGTGCTACTGTAGGATAGTCAAGACAAAAGAGAGTGTGCAATAGAATTTTAAGGATGGTAGGATCTTTTTAGTTGCAAATGTAAGAAAGCCAAATCAAATTTATCTAAATAATGAATATAATGTATTAACTCATGTAACTGAAAGTCCTGAAAATGTTGGTCTTGAAGAAGGGCTGGACCTGGTCAGTCAACATCAATCAGATCCTGTTTGGGCTCCTATCGTTAGGCTCAGTCCTAAGGCTGGCTGTCTGTCCTTGGGTTGGCTGTCCTATTAGTTAACTATTAATAGGACTACATAGGGCTTTAAATCATACTTAGCAGGGGAGATAGAGTGCACCTTTTGTGGTAGCTGCCACCAATAGAAAATAAAATTCCTTCTCAGAAGTCCCTGAGAAACGTCTGCTTTCCTCTTGTTTTCCTGAATTGGGTCACATGGTTAGTCTCCAAAGAATCCTGTGGCTAATGGTTAATCAAGGCCACACTGAGTTCACCTGAATGGGAAGAAGAAAGGGAAATGTCAGGCTAATGCTGATTATGGGGCCACGGAGGAGAGTCCTGAAACCAGGAAGTCTATAGTCTGCTAGGGAAGATGTCAGACAGATAATTATAATACAGGGAGATCAGAAGGGGGCAGCCACTTGCATTGTAAGGATATCTTTGCAAAGACTCTCAGCAGGAGGTACTGGTCTGGATCTAAAAGAATGAATAAGAATTTAGTGGACAAAGGAGGAGAGAAAGAAAGAATTTTGGGTAGAGGGAGCATCATGTTATAAAACAAAACAAAACAAAACAGTTTTATTGGGAAGCCTGAAGTATAGAAGAAACTTCTTGAATAAAAATTGGCATGGTAGCCACAAGAACAGTAAGAAAAGATTTAAAAAGTGGCAGAGGCCTTCCTCTCAGATCTTGTGGCTAACTTCCTAATGATTATCTGAATGTTGACCTAAGAAATCTCTATATGCCCCTCCAGTGAGCAATACAGTATCTTACACACACATTGAGTGAGTTGTTTGTTCATTAGGATTTATATGCTTCTAAAAGGGGAGAACTTTCTCCATTCAGTTTTTTCTCTAAGATCCTTAGCTTTATACCAAATACAAAGATGGTTATTAAATCTGGTTTAAGGTTGAGACGTACATAGGATTTTAAAACTTACCCTCCTCAAGGACTTACAGAATCTTGACTTACATAGCTTGATGTGACATGGCATTACAGAGACCATGTCTTTCTGGTGGTCAGAACAAAACAAACTTGAAAACAGTAAAAACAAACAAATAAAATTTAAAAGCCCCAAACTCCATGTCCTCCCTTTCTTACCTGAGAAGGAACGTGGTAGTGTTGGTGTGATAAGCATTGTACTGTCCAGTGTCTCTTTGTTCAGGGCCATCTTTGGTTTTCAGTCTTGGTGTGCAGGGGGGTCTACAGGATGACTTTATAATTTTGCTGCTACTGCAAAGAGTTTGGTCCAAGCAGAATCAGCCCAATCACAGGATACTGGGTGGATATAGAGACACAGCCCAGGGACCTATCTGTCTTATTGTGAGGCATTGCCACTGACTTGCAACCTTCTTCACTCTTGAGCTCCTCTGGTTCCATCTTATGACTGTATTGATGTGCTTAGGACTTTGCAAGGCTTCCTGTTGCTCTTAGAATGAGGTCCTAAGCTTTCACCACAACCTACAAAATAATGCATGGTCTGGTTCTGCTTCCTCCCCAGCACCTCAGGCTCCAGTCACCTGGAATTCCCCCCAATCCTCAAAGAAATCAACTCCTCCAATCTCAGTGCATTCATGCCCTCTGAAGTGCTTCCTTGCACACTATGCTCCCACCTATGGCTGTCCTTACCTACCTACCTCTGCCCATTTGCCTCTCACCCACTTTGCTCAAGTCCTCCCTCTTCTCTTCTCTGGCTGGCTTCTGGAGTCCTGAATTTCCTACTCTATAGCATGTGACTGAGTCACAAGATTGAAGACACTAGACTCTGTGTTAAGCATAGTTGTGGTTAAAAACTGGATTCAGGTCCTGATTTTATCATCAGTTGAAGAGTCAGTCACACAACTGCTCTGAGCTTCAGTTTCCTCATCTGTAAGATGGTGCTAAGTATATTGACTCCCAGGTTTCTGGGAGAATTTGCTGAGAATCTGGACATGCAGAACATGGTAGGCTTTCAATAAATGTTTCAATAAATGTAGGAAATCTGGTGCATATTTAGGACTCCACTGTCTATTGTTCATACGTGAACAGGGGAATGTGTGTATATGCAGGCATGAGCTTGGGAGCAAGAAGACCTGGCCTCAACAGCTGGTACCACTACTTATTAGCCATGTGATGTCAGAAAATTCATTTAGCTTTTCTGAACCCCAAATTCCCCAACTATGGAAATGGCAATAACATTAATAACTCCCAGGGTTGCTATGAGGATCAAGTGAGTTAATACAGGAAAATGTTTTATAAACCTTGAAGTTAAAAATACTGTAATCTACATTTCTGTAATTATTCTTTGTTCTATCAGTGTTTAATCAGGTAAGTTTTGTCTCTGTAGAAGGACTCTAAGTCCCATTGGCTGGACCCATGATGGCATTTAACATGGACCTCAGCACAGCGATCATATACAATAAGAGTTTGCTGAAAATCTAACCCACAATGAGATATCATCTCATGCCTGTTAGGATGACTATTGCCAAAAAGACAAGAGGTAGTAAGTGTCAGCAAGGATGTGGAGAAAAGGGACCCCTTGTGCACTGTTGGTGGGAATGTAAATTGGTGCAGTCCCTCTGGAAAACAGTGGGAAAAACTGTCTCCTAGTTTATTTAACAAAGCCAAGGTAACTTAAATAGCAAAATCTGATAAAGACAGGAAAAAGAAAAAAAAAACCTGCAAAGCAAATCCAACAGCATTTTAAAAGATTAAGCCTGGAGAGGGGCCAACATGGAGAAGTAGGGGGATCCATACTTCCAGTGTCTCTCAAACAAAGAAGGGCTGAAGCCAAAGGACTTTGAATCTCAAGAGTCTGGGAGGAAAAGAGACAGAGTCTACCAGGGAGAAACTGGGACAACCTGATGGGCCAGAGGTGGGTGATTGTGAACTGGGGAGGGGGGGGGATAAAATGGACTGCACAGGCACAGAGGGGAGGGATCCCCTTCTGCGGAGAGACAAAGGGAAGAAAAGAGTGGCTGGGGAAGCGTAGGACTATATCTGGACAAGAGAAAAAAATCTCAGACTGGGACAGAGAGGGATCCCATCTCTTACTGCAGGGCTTTCTTTGGACTGAGGCCAGCTGCCCTATTCACACACCTGGGGATGAGGGGAGCCACCTCTGGGTTTGGTGGTAGGTCAGTGGTGCAGTCCACAGCAGAAGAAACAAGTCTCCTCCCCTGAAGTGTTGTGGCACAGAACAAAACCAGCTAGGACCACATATCCAACAGCATCAAGAGGCACTTCCCCAGTACTGGGGCGCACAGAGCAGGAGTTTAAGTCCCAGCCAACGCTGGGGCACAGGAGTCTCGTCTGCTCCCGAGGCACAGTGATGATGGCTCCAAAGGAGTGATTTGGGACACTGGGTTGTGGAGAAGAGACTGGGGGGGTTGCCATTTTTCTCCCCATCACCACCAAGGTGGGGCCTCAGAGATCAGTCCGATGGACCCACAATGGAGGCGGGACCAGCCTGCATCAAACCACACCCCTCCATGCCAGTGTATCTACTGGAACAGGATAGACGCTGTGGAACCAGATGGACTCCTCTTCCAGACCAGTGCTGCTGCATTGCCTGGATCAATTCTAGAACAATTCTTCTCATATAGATATAGTCTCCTTTCCATTTCTCCTTCTTATCTCTTTCCTCCTCTAGGCTGGGTACTCTGGTTATTTGTTTGTTTAAACAGACACATTTAATCCATTCTCTTGATACATGTTCCACTCCTTCTTTACTTTCCTTTCTATCTCTGGAATAATCAAGCCATATAGTTTGTCTGGGTAACTTTATCTCCCCCTCCTCCTTCCTTATTTTCCTTTCTCTCTCTCTGAATTAACCTTTTTAGTCTCTCTGCCTGGTTAATGTTTATTTTTTCTTTTTCCCTGCCCCTGTCATTTCTCTCTTTGTATGTGCTCTTCCATCAGCACCGCCTCCACCCTGTTCTTGTAGCTGTTGTTTCTGGTTTTTTGCTTTTGTTTTTAGTCTTTTAGTTTTTGTTTGTTTTATTTGTTTGTGTGTTTGTTTGTTTATTTGTAGTGTGTTTTTGTTTCCTGTTTGTCTGTCTGTTTGTTTTCCTTTCCAGGGCTACTTCAAGGAACAAATCAAAGCATACCTTGTGAAGGGTCCAAAACATCACTACGAGCAGGGAAATAAAAAACTAAAGTCACGACAACAGAGAGCAAGTAACACTCTCCAAAAAACACCTCCTGAAGGGCTAGGCCCTGGACAATGTATGAACACCCTTTAATATGGCAGTACTTGCAAGTGAAGAACATATAACAAGCTTTTAAAACTCATAAGGGACAGAAAACTAGCCAAAATGACAAAACAGAAGAATTCTCCTTAAAAGAAATTCAAGGAAGAAGTGACGGCTAAAGAATTGATCAAAACAGGTATAAACAACATAACTTAACAAGAATTTAGAATAATAGCCATAAAATTAATCGCTGGGTGTTGTAGACTCTAAGTCTAAAGTTCTCTTTGGCAGCAAAAGAGTGGACATAGGATTAAAGCAAGACATGGCTAATGTCTGGGAAAAGACAAGAGTCCCAAATAAGAGTCCTTTGCCCGTATTTATTAAGATCAGAAGGCTTACAAATGTGATGAATGTGTACAAAGAGACAAAGAAACTGGGAACATTAACTTGGGGACATGAAGGGAAAGGGGAGTTTTGAAGATGTACGGTGTTTGGGGTTTGGGTCAATGTAAAACAAAATCCTGGCACTGGGCAGATGGGCAGATGGCTATTAATGGCAGACAGGAGGCGCTGTGTCTATTTAACTTAGCTATCCTAGGGGATGAGGCAGATAGGGGGAATAAACTCAGGGTTAACAAGACACCTTTTCTTTTGTTAACCATTTCTGCTCTGGGCTGCTTCACATCCAGTGCAGTGGTCTATAGTCCAATTCACCAGTTTATGTAACTTGGCACTTTCCTCCTGTGAGAGCAGATTTTCTGCTATAGTACTAAATTGGGGGGCATTTTCACCCTGCATGCCTGATCTTGCTTACCTCAATATATCCTTGTATTGGGAGCCTTTGCTCCCATTCCTATTTTGGGCCTTTGCCCCTCCCTTTCTATCCTGGGGTCTCTGCAACCCCTTTATATGTTGGAGTGCCAATCAGGTTTACCCAAACTTGGGTGTGAGCATTCTATGGCTTTGTATTTCTTTATGCCTTGTTAACCCATTGTTTTATGCCCAGGGGATTACTAAGCTTATCACCAACAGCTGGGCTTGAAAAAAGCCTAGAAGATAGCAGAGAATCTATTGTTGTAGAGATAAAGGGACTAAAAAATCATCAAGATGAATTTAAAAATGCTCTAAGTGAGGTGCAAAATAAAATGGAGGCAGCAACAGCGCAGATTGAAGAGGCAGAAGGAAGAATAGGTGAATTAGAAGATAAAATTATGGAAAAACATGAAGCTGAGAAAAATAGAGATAAAAAAAATCCAGGATCACGAGGGGAGAATTAGAGAACTAAGTGATTCAATCAAACAGAACAATATCTGTATCATAGGAATTCCAGAAGAAGAAGAAGAGAAAGGGGGTGAAGGTGTACTTCATAGCTGAGAACTCCAATCTGGGAGGAAACAGACATTGAAATCCAAGAGGCACAGAGAACTCCCTTCAGACAAAACTTGAATCCATCTTCTGCAAGACATATCGTAGTGAAACTGGCAAAATACAAAGATAAAGAGGAAAATCTGTAAAGCAGCTAGGGATAAACAGGCTCTAACTTACAAAGGTAGACACATAAGAGTAGCAGCAGACCTATCTACTGAAACTTGGCAGCCCATAAAGGAATGGCAGGAAATCTTCAATGTGATGAACAGAAAAAAATATACAGCCAAGAATCCTTTATCCAGCAAACCTGTCATTAAGAATAGAAGGAGAGATAAAGGTTTTCCGAAACAGACAAAAACTGAAGGAATTCATCACCACTAAACCAGCCCTACAAGAGATCCTAAGGGTGACCCTGTGAGTGAAATGTTTCAAGGACCACACAGTACCAGAGACATCACTACAAGCATGAAACCTATAGATAACACAATGACTCTAAACCCATATCTTTCCATAATAACACTGTAAATGGACTAAATGCTCCAATCAAAAGACATATGGTATCAGAATGGATTAAAAAAAGAGACCCATCTATTTGCTGTCTATAAGAGATCCATTTTAGACCTGAGGACACCTTCAGATTGAAAGGAGGGGATGGGGAAATACCTACCATGCTACTGGAAATCAAAAGAAAGCTGCAGTAACCATACTCATATCAGACAAACTAGACTTTAAATTAAAGGCTGTAACAAGAGATGAAGAAGGGCATTATATAATAATTACATGGTCTATGCATCAGGAGGAGCTAACAATTATAAATGTCTATGCGCCAAATACAGGAGCCCCCAAATATATAAAACAATTAATTGCAAATATAAGCAATCTTATTGGTAAGAATGTGGTAACTGCAGGGGACTTTAATACTCCACTTACAACAATGGAAAGATCATCTAGACAGAAAATCAGTAAAGAAACAATGGCCCTGAATGATACACTGGACCAGATGGGCTTGACAGATATTTAGAACTCTACACCCCAAAGCAGCAGAATACACTTTCTTCTCCAGTGCACATGAAACATTCTCCAAGATAGATCACATACTGGGTCACGAAACAGCCCTCAATAAATATAAAAGAATCGGGATCATACCATGCACATTTTCAGATCACAATGCTATGAAACTTGTAATTAACCACAGGAAAAATTCTGGAAAACCTCCAAAAGCATGGGGGTTAAAGAACATCCTAAAGAATGAATGGGTAAACCAAGCAATTAGAGAAGAAATTTTAAAAAAATATGGAAACAAATGAAAATGAAAATACATTGCAATTAAGGCCTAACTCAAGAAACAAGAAAAATACCAAAAACAAAATCTAACAGCACACCTAAAGGAACTAGAAGCAGAATAGCAAAGAAACCCCAAACCCAGCAGAAGAAGAGAAATAATAAAGATCAGAGAAGAAATAAACAACACATAATCCAAACAAACAAACACTAGCACAGATCAATGAAACCAAGAATTGGTTTTTTGAAAAAATAACCAAAATGTAGAAACCTCTAGCCAGGCTTCTCAAAAAGAAAAGAGAGAGGACCAAAGTAGATAAAATCATGAATGTAAATGGATTTATTACAACCAATCCCTCAGAAATATAAGCAAGGAGTAATTATCAGAATTATCAGAAATATTATCAAGGAGTACTATGAAAAATTGTATTCCAAACAATATCCAAACTGGATAACCTGGAGGAAATGGACAAGTTCCTAAACACCCACACACTACCAAAACTCAAATGGGAAGAAATAGAAAATTTGAACATTCCCATAACTAGTGAAGAAATTGAATCAGTTATCAAAAATCTCCCAACAATAAGAGTCCAGGACCAGATGGCTCCCCTGGGGAATTCTACCAGACATTTAAAGCAGAGTTAATACCTATCCTTCTCAAGCTGTTCCAAAAAATAGAAAGGGGAGGAAAACTTCTGGACTCATTCTATGAAGCCAGCATTACTTTGATTCCCAAACCAGACAGAGACCCAGAAAAAAAAAAGGGAACTACAGGCCAATATCCCTGATGAATATGGACGCAAAAATTCTCAATAAGATACTAGCGAATTGAATTCAACAGCATATAAAAAGAATTATTCACCATGATCAAGTGGGATTCATTCCTGGACTGCAGGGTTGGTTCAATGTTTGCAAATCAATCAATGTGATAGATCACATTAAAAAAAGAAAAGATGAGAACCTTATGATCCTGTCAATAGATGCAGAAAAATACAACATTGACAAAATACAGCATCCTTTCTTAATAAAAACCCTCAAGAAAGTCGCGATAGAAGGAACATAACTAAACATCATAAAATCCATTTATGAAAAGCCCACAGCTAATATCATCCTCAATAGGGAAAACCTGAGAGCTTTCCTTCTGAGATCAGGAACACGACAGGGATGTCCACTCCCACCACTGTTGTTAAACATAGTGTTGGAAGTCCTAGCATCAGCAATCAGACAACAAAATGAAATAAAAGACATCAAAATTAGCAAAGATCAAGTCACACTTTCACTTTTCGCAGAGGACAGGATACTCTGCATGGGAAAACTGAAAGACTCCACTGAAAGGCTGCTAGAACTGATACATGAATTCAGCAAAGTTGCAGGGTATAAAATCAACGTACAGAAATCAGGTGCATTCCTATAGACCAATAATGAAGCAACAGAAAGGGAAATGAAGAAACTGATCCTATTCACAATTGCACTAAGAACCATAAAATACCTAAGAATTAACTTAACCAAATATATAAAAGATCGGTATGCTGAAAACTATAGAAAGCTTATGAAGGAAATTGAAGAAGACACAACGAAAGGGAAAAACATCCCATGCCCATGGATTGGAAGAATAAATATTGTTAAAATGTCAATACTACCCAAAGCAATCTACACATTTAATCCAACCCAATCAAAATTGCACCAGCATTCTTCTCAAAGCTAGAACAAACAATCCTGAAATTTTTATGGCACCACAGAAAACCCAAATAGGCAAAGTAATATTGAAGATGAAAATCAAAGCAGGAGGCATCACAATCCCAGACTTTAGCCTCTACTACGAACTGTAATCATCAAGGCAGTATGGTACTGGCACAAAGACAGACACATAGACCAATGGAATAGAATAGAGACCCCAGAATTGGACCCACAAATGTATGGCCAACTAATCTTTGACAAAGCAGGGAAGAGTATCCAATGGAAAAAAAGACAGTCTCTTTAACAAGTGGTGCTGGGAGAACTAGACAGCAACATGCAGAAGAATGAAACTAGGCCACTTTCTTACACCATACACAAAAATAAACTCAAAATGGATGAAGGACCTGAAGAACCTGAAGGACCTGAATGTGAGACAGGAAACCATCAAAACCCTAGAGGAGAAAGCAGGCCTCAGCCACAGCAATTTCTTAGTTGACACACCTCCAAAAGCAAGGGAATTAAAAGCAAAAATGAACTATTGGGACCTCATCAAGATACAAAGCTTCTGCACTGCAAAGGAAACAATCAACAAAACTAAAAGGCAATCGACAGAATGGGGAAAGATATTTGCAAATGACATATTGGATAAAGGACTAGTATCCATAAATCTATAAAGAACTCACCGAACTCCACACCAGAAAAACAAATAATCCAGTGAAGAAATGGGCAGAAGACATGAATAGACACTTTTCCAAAGAAGACATCCAGATGGCCAATAGGCACATGAAAATATGCTCAGCGTCACTCATCATCAGGGAAATACAAATCAAAACCACACTCAGATACCACCTCACGCTGGTCAGAGTGGCTAACAGAATAAATCAGGAAACTATAGAGGCTGGCAAGGATGTGAAGAAATGGGAACCCTCTTGCACTGCTGGTGGGAATGCAAACTGGTGTAGCCGCTCTGGAGAACAGTGTGGAGTTTCCTCAAAAAATTAAAAATAGAACTACCCTATGACCCAGCAATAGCACTGCTAGGAATTTACCCAAGGGATACAGGAGTGCTGATACATAGGGGCACTTGTACCCCAATGTTTATAGCAGCACTTTCAACAATGGCCAAATTATGGAAAAAGCCTAACTTTCCATCAACTGACGAATGGATAAAGAGATGTGGTTTGTACATAAATGGAATACTACTTGGTAATGAAAAAGAATGAAATCTGGCCATTTGCAGCAATGTAGATGGAAGTGGATGGTATTATGCTAATGGAAATAAGCCAGGCAGAGAAAGACAGATACCATATGTTTTCACTCACATGTGGATCTTGAGAAACTTAACAGAAGACCATGAGGGAGGGAAAGGGGGAAAGAAGTTACAGGGAGGGAGGGTGGCAAACCATAAGAGACTCTTAAATACTGAGAACAAACTGAGGATTGGTGGGGGGTGAGGGAGAGGGGAAAGTGAGTGATGGGCATGGAGGAGGGCTCTTGTTGGGATGAGCACTGGGTGTTGTATGGAAACCAATTTGGCAATAAATTATATTTCAAAAAATAAAAAATAGTAGTTGAACAACACACAGAAAAACTTGTTTACAATAAAAAGTTTTTTCCACAAAAAAATAAATAAATAAAAATAAAAGATTAAGTCTGGTAATAACCGGGGTTCCTTGCACTGGGCATCAAGCTGGGGAATTGCTTGGACTCTGGACTCAGACTGCCAGGGTTCTTGCCTAACTGTGCTTCCTGCCAGTGTCAGGAACTTGAGTTTGCCATGTCATCTCTCTATGCATTGTGAAACAAGACTGGTAATAGGACCGACTTCCTAGTAAAGATTAAGGTAATTCATGTACTGAGTATCTGCGCATAGGCTTAGAGATACCATATGACCATCATCAAAGACAGCCATGCCATGTAGTCCAGACAATTATCTTTAATAGAAACCTCTAGTTTTACTATTTTGTTGGGAAACCAGGATCTTTTGAACAGCCTTCTGTGATCTAGAATATGAGGGACAAATAGAGAATGCTTGAATCTTATGTTTTGTCATCCATTCCCTTTGTGGAAACAAGCACTACTATTCTCAGCAAAAGAAATCTCTTCACAAAATTCCATCCTATGGCTCTCAAAATGGCACTAAGACACTAGTGTCACTGGACCACTTAGTTTGTGGCCTTGTGTTCCCTGTTGGAAAGGTTGTCTGATCAAGCGTGAAGCTCTAGTCACATTTCTGGTAGTAAAGCAGCCCTGAACATTTCAGCCCTGGGCTTGTCCTGGCAGTACTTGTGCATCTTTCTCTTGGGTTGTGTGATAAAGATCCTTTTGAGAGAAGAGGTCAGTGTTTTAGGTAGCAGAGGTCTTGAAACCATTGCCAAAAGCCAGGATATTTGGCCAGAGGAATGTCTATTTTCTTCTTTTCCTAGTGGCAGACAGTCTTGAGCCAACAAAGGGGTGTGTAATCAGAGTCACAATTGAGGGCTTCCTAGACTCTGGTTTCTCAGTGATAAGGGAGCCTCAGGTCGGCTGAGGACAAAGTGCAAGCTAGGGCAACCTCCTCCCACCCCCTGCTGCTAGGTGAGATGTCTGTGATATTCCTCAGGCACTCTTGGTTGCCCAAGGCCAAAGAAAGGAAAGAAAACAAATGGCGAACTGACAGAGATCACAGTCACACAGGACATGGGTCTCCATCAGTTTACAAATATCTTAATAAATTACAAGAAAAAGGCAATCTTATCAATTGCTTAATCTCCAGAAACCTATAAACTCAGTTTCCTGGAGTCCCAACATCACCCCTCCATGATATGGGGAACAAAGGCAAGAAGGAAATGACAGGTAAAATTAAGTTTCCTCATAACCTGCAGCCCATTGGTAGATACTTGAGGCTGGCAGAGTAAAAAGTTTCTCCAGGAACTCCCTACTGTCTTAATTTAATGTTTTGCTACAGGGAAAAACAACCTTAGCTTGACAATAGCTAGGACTCCAGTATCTTGTGAATCTTCCTTAGCATATGAAAATCCCATTGAAAATTTCCCCTTGACTTTACCTCCCCCAACTCCCACATATATAACCACAGGGTCCGATGCAGCTCTTTCTGCCCGCAGGTCCTGTCCCATGCCTTAATAAAATACATTTTTGCACCAAAGACGTCTTCAAGTATTCTTTCTTGGTCCATTGGCTCCTGATCCCCCACTATCACTGCAAAAATCTCATCACCCGGGACTGGCTGTCCTGGATAGAAGGACTTAACAGGGATGGGAGAAGCTGAGCTGTCACACTTTCTGACAGCATTTGCATCAGTGCATAAGAGAAAAAGAAAAAGAAGCAATGTCAAAAAGATCAACTAGCTAGAAAATACATCTGAACACACTTTGGGGGAAAGATTATCCACAAATAGGAGAACACTGTTCTATGCAAGTGTCACCAGAGCTCCAAAGGCCAATGGCCAGAGCTACCAGGAGGGGCATGCTCTGTCTCTGACCACTAGGTGGTAGCTCAGCCCCTGACTGAGAAGAGAGAAGGCACAGACTCCCATCTAGAGGAGGCGGCGACAGAGAGGCGGGCCTGCTAGGCTGCATAAAGGCAAGGGAACTGTGACTGAGGCTCAAGCTGCCTTAGCACTTTGTTCAGAAGATCCTATCCTAGGGTGATGGCATTTAGCCTGTGGATGCCAGGTACCCAGGCTGAGCTAGCGTCCCCAGTGAAGAGCCCAAGGGCTGCTGTGCAAGAGAAGAAGCACGAGGGAGCACTGGTAAATAGCCAAACTTTCTATTAAAATTGCCTTGAAAGAAATGCAAAATCATGTCTAACCTACATGTAGGAGGCAGGTAACTGGTTATTTAAACAATCTGATATGATGTTTAACATAATAATACAATTGGTCATTATCTCTGAGATAGAATTAGACATAAATAACAAATGATTACTGTTCAAAGCCTACTTTGTATCGATGATGAGAATGAGAATGCTGACAGAAATTCTAACTCTCTCCCTAGATGTGGTCTGAGTTTGGAGGACAAAGGCATTTGTGAATATAAATCATGGGAGAGAAACTGAGCAATAAAAGAGTGAAGTATCTTGCTCTAGGATTTGGCAAATTTAAATCCCTTGTTTCTTTGTACTGTGTTTCTGGGAATTTTAAATCTGTTAATCACACTTTGTGGAATTTCAAATGCAGAAGTCAGGGAAAATATTTATAAAGTTAAAAACAGCATTCTGTGAGCTCCAATTTTAACACATATGCAATCTAAATTTACGTATTGAAGACAGTAACTTTTTACATGTAATTAGGCTCAGATTAACAGATCACAGTAGTTAGTCTTAGTTACAAGTAGGGAGACTGAGTCCTAGCAGGTTTTAGAAGTGTGTGAGGACAAACGTTGACAAGACACCTGTCTTTTCTCTCTTAAGAGAACGTGGGCCTGTATATCATTTAGAAATCTGTGCTCGCTTGAGAAAAATGCAGTCCATAGCCTCAGAAATGTAAAAATCAGACTGGAAGGGACTTTGTAGGTTATGAGTTTGGTACACTTTTAAGAGAAAACTTGGGTGCCAGGACAACAAGCATAAAAAGTGAAACCATTCTGGGCACACTGAGATGTCTGGTCATTCCAGTAAGAGGTATGTGAAAGAATGGAAACTCAAAGGCAGAGGAGGATGGTGAAAATTCTAAGCCTGTGTGCATGTTGGAGAGACACTATTCCAGGGTTCCAGGCAGACTGGGACACACTAGCCTCATGCTAATGTGTTGAGCCTATTCAACCTCATTCTTAGGTTGTGCTAGCTTTTGGCAAGCTGTTGTACTTCTTTGGTAGACTGTTGACCTCTCAGAATCATGGATTAAAACCTGTTTTACAGGGGCACCTGTGGCTCAGTCGGTTAAGTGTCCGACTTCTGCTCAGGTCATGATCTCGCAGTGAGTTGGAGCCCTGAGTCAGGCTCTGTGCTGACAGTTCAGAGCCTGGAGCCTGCTTGATTCTGTGTCTCCCTCTCTCTCTGCCCCTCCCCCACTTACTCTCTGTCTCTCAAAAATGAATAAATGTTAAAAAATTAAAAAAAAAACCTGTTTTACAGTAAATTTGTTGCCAAGAAGAGGAGCAATGAATTCCTCATTTCACGTGCTTTTCTTGGATCTCAACCTGAATGCCACAGAAGGCAACTTTTCAGGACCAAATGTCAAGAACAAATCTTCCCCATGTGAAGAGATGGGCATCGCTGTGGAAGTGTTTCTGACTCTGGGTCTCATCAGCCTCTTGGAGAACATCTTGGTCATAGGTGCCATAGTGAAAAACAAGAACTTACACTCCCCCATGTATTTCTTTGTGTGCAGTTTAGCAGTAGCTGACATGCTGGTGAGCATGTCTAACACCTGGGAGACCATTACCATATATTTAATAAATAATAAGCACCTGGTGATAGCAGATGCCTTTGTGCGTCACATTGACAATGTGTTTGACTCCATGATCTGCATTTCTGTGGTGGCCTCCATGTGCAGTTTGCTGGCCATTGCAGTGGATAGGTATGTCACCATCTTCTATGCTCTGCGCTACCACCACATCATGACAGTGAAGCGTTCTGGGGTAATTATTGCGTGTATCTGGACCTTTTGCACAGGCTGTGGCATTGTTTTCATCATTTACTATGAATCCACTTATGTCATCATTTGCCTCATCTCCATGTTCTTTACCATGTTGTTCCTCATGGCGTCTCTATATATACACATGTTCCTCCTGGCAAGGGCTCATGTCAAGCGGATAGCAGCTCTCCGTGGATACAGCTCCGTGCGGCAAATGACCAGCATGAAAGGAGCTGTCACCCTGACTATGCTGCTGGGCATTTTTATCGTGTGCTGGGCTCCGTTCTTTCTCCATCTTATTTTGATGATTTCTTGCCCCCAGAACCTCTACTGTTCTTGCTTTATGTCTTACTTTAATATGTACCTTATACTCATCATGTGTAATTCTGTGATTGATCCTCTGATATATGCCTTCCGCAGCCAGGAGATGAGGAAGTCCTTTAAAGAGATTATTTGTTGCCATACCTTCAGAATACCCTGTAGGTTCCTTGGCAGGTATTAAACAAAAAGTTTTTCTCCCTGTGGCTCTCTTTTATCCTTCATTTACTTTATGACAAAATCAGTTGGTACAGCCAAGGAGTAAGCCAGAAAACTAGAAATCAAAAATGTGTAGAACTGTTTCTCTTTTTTCTGTTGAATTTGTGCTTCACTTTTTCCCCCTGTGGCAGTTGTTAGGTCAGACATGCATATGTTGCTTTTAAAATTTGGGAATGGGGTGTGACAATTTTTTACTGTCCTGTTTTCCTCTTACTTTTTCTTCTGCTCCCACCCATTTCTGGTAGTCCAATCTATCCTCCATCTAGTAAGTGTGTGCTCAGGGAAGATAAAACATCCTGGGTGCAGGTCTCAGTGTGAGGAATAGCTATAACTGAAACTATAATTATAACTGAAAGAAAGGCTGTGTCATTGCTTTCTTTCCATGGAAGCAGTTTCATAATTTTGCTTGATGCTCGTGGGAGTCATGCATGCTTTTCAAGGCAGAATTGAGTGGTCAAATTCTTTGCATTTGAAATTTCCATTTCCATTTCCATTTCATTTGTTATAGGATGACTCTACAGCTCTCTTTTTCTGAACTTTTGATTTTATGGCTTATGTTCATAATTGTCCAAGAATGGAATTTCCTTACCTACACTCTGTCAATCATGTTTTTGCACTTACCTGGACATAAACCTTCATGCTACAAACCTTGCTTCATGTAATGTGAAAGTCTCTGTGACCCTTTCTTAATTGTCTTATTCTGATTCACTCCAGGGTTTCCAAATGAGTGTTTTGGGGTCATGTCAGGGACTCTAGATGCCCCCATCCTGCATGTAGCACATGCCCATAGCCATGTTATCTTTGAACTTCTCAGAATCTGTCATGGAGTCTGAAACCCCCTCACCATATTCTTTTCACATTGCAATCTAACTCCAGCAGCCGGAGGTCAGGTGCCTATCTTTAACACAGGGAGTCTTGTTTTTTCCAATGTAGAATGGAGGGAGAAAATTTGAGTTCAGGTCTTAACTTTGCCACCAACCAGCAATGTTACCATAATCATCTCATTTCAGATTCCACATCTGTGCTGACCTCATAGGATGGTCATGAGAACTGTATGGAAAAAATGTGAGAACACTTTGAAAACTTGTGAAGCACCATAAAGATTGATTATTTATTTTAAAGAAATGTTGCACATAGAATAAATACTAGGGAAAGATGCACCAGTCAGTGGTTGGAGGAATGGCCCAGAAACCAGGAGGCCTGCTTTGCCATAGAGCAGTTCTGTTACGTTGGGCAAGTCTCTGACCACTGGGTTGCAATGTTCTTATCTGAAGTGAAGAGCTTGGTCCGTACAGCTCTCATATTTTTGGTATTAATACCTTCTCTTTTGTTTTGGATATCCATGTCTAGACTGTTCCCAATAAAGGAAATAGTATAAATAAAGCTATGGTCCATTAGGGTCACATAATGATGAACTGTCAACAGCTCAGGGGCAGAGGAACTTCTTGGGTATGGCTCACATAAATAACTTATAGACATGATCCCCACCCTTGACAGCTCAGAGTCTAGGAAAACAGAACAAAACAAAACAAAACAAAACAGTGCTGGTACAAGCAGGAAAGTGCATAAAACATCCAATGCTTTGGAAAATAGCAAATTAGCAGGTTGTTGACAACTGAGGTGTGAAGGGACAGCTAGCTCTTCAAATGTTTCTGGTCCTTTTAACTGAACAATCTTGTGTGTATCCATTAATGTAAGTGATCAGTATGCAATTATGATGGGAAACCACAGTCCATGTTTTACATGGGACATCTCAGGAACCTAGGTTCTGTGAAAGCTGGCTCCTCAGCCTATATGCTCATCTCTGTGGTCCTGTTGTCTGCAGCAGTTTCTGGTACAGAGTAGGCACTCAGGTGATGTTTGTTATTGTTGCTAAACAAATGTGTACTTAATCTGCTGCTCAATAGCAGATTGCCTGGTAGCATTCACTGAGTGCTAATTGAGGTCACTAGGTCTCTGATCCTTGGGTATAGTCAAACTTTGGCTCTAGAGGTTTACATTGGCTTCACCTGGGAACCCAGTACTTGTTAGGCTCACTCTCTGCTCTGGTGCTTCAGGGTTTCAAACAAGGTCTGACCTTTTCTATAAGGAAATGCTTTAAGGAAATGCTCAAATGTCTTAATATCTATATGAATGAGACAGAAATAACCAGTATTGAGATGTGTCTTCAGTTGGAAGGAATACATGTATATAGTGACATGGTAAATATCTGTAAACAAGCCAATCCCTAGAATCCCAACACAAAGTCCCACTGCCCCCTCCTCCCCCCCCCCCGCCCAAAATAATCTGTGTAACTATTGTATGGTACTATATATTAACTTTTGTTGCTTATGCAGGGACTTTATATGATGTAAAAATATGTGTTCAAAGAAATGGTTAATAAAATGGAAGGACCAGACCACTCATTTTAACTGGTCATTCTGATGTGTGATATTCAGAGTATTTTTGGTCTTCCTGCCAAATTGTCAGTAACTGCTGCAAAATGAGAAGGTACATTCATTGGTGATGAAGTGTCCTTGACAGTATTTATCATCTGTAGGATGGCCAATTTCTCAGTTCCAAATGATTTAACTCCTGAAAATAAAACAAAATTGTAAACTTGACATTATATACTGTCCCCAAATCTGTTTTTTTAGTAAACAAATAAGAATTTTTGGGGATATCAACTATTAGTACTCAGTATGGGGCTAAAACCAGTGGCCATTAGATAATGTCCACCTCTGCTTATGAGGCATAAATTATTTCAAAGTGTGAATATTTCAAGATACATAGAAACATTGTCCATAGTTCAAGATGCTGCACATAAGTGTGAATTTATGAGGCCTTGTCTCTTCTAGGTTGTAATGGCAATTTTCGTTGGTGGAATGTGGGGTGCACATCAGAGTTTTGGGGTGCAGGAATAACTTTGAAAAGGTAAAAAATGTCTCTACATCAGGTCCAGATGTGGCTCCTCTTGATCTGGAGACCAATAAACCAAAAGGACAATTTATGTGATACCTTCCCTCAAGCCAGTGAATAATGGTGGAATAGGGGACCACACAGATACTCCCATTCAAGAATGAGAAGAATAGGAAACAGGCATTATACTTTCAGGGCTCACCAGCACCCTGTGGCTACTGCCACCATATTGGACAGTTCAGATCTAGACCTATTTCTTAGGTTTGTTGTATATTTCTCCTTTTGCCTCATGACTTGTTCTTTCTTTCTTTCTTTCTTTCTTTCTTTCTTTCTTTCTTTCTTCCTTCCTTCCTTCTTTTTATTCATGTATTCTTTGAGTCTAACAGGCTTTGGGGGAGACTCATGCATTTAGTCTATTTTCCTTAGATATTTTGTCCAGCTAAAGTCCCTGACTCTGGATTTTCTTGAATCCTTTCTTTTTCTTTTTTCTTTTTTTTTTAAGATTGTTTCTTTGTTTGTTTTTTGAGAGAGAGAGACAGAGAGACAGAGAGAGAGAGAGATGAACAAGGGAGGGGCAGAGAGAGAGAGAATCTCCAGCACGGAGCCTGAGGTGGGGCTCGAACTCATGACCGTGAGATCATGACCTGAGTGGAAACTACCAGTTGGACACTCAACCAAGTGAGCCACCCTGGTGCTCCAAATCCTTTTTTTCCTTAATGATGGGTTCAAATGTGTCACTAAAGAATCTTATTTATTTCTAACTTTGTGATAAAATACATATAACATAAAATTTGCCATTTTAATTTTTAAGTCTACAGTTCAGTGGCATTAGTGCATTCACATTGTTGTGTTGTCCTTTTGAATCCTTTTTATTCGTGCTTGTATTCAGTCACTTCTTTCTGTAGCTCATCTCTTTCTTGTAGTATCTCATTAAATCCAGCCAACAGTAACAAGCACACACTACTGATGTCCTGTTTTTCAATCTTTCCCTGTATAATTATATGTTTTCCATCAGTCAAGCTCTCCTTTTTTTCCACCACATAGCATGCACTGCCATCCTTCCTTGCTCTCTGTGTACCATTTTAAGTTTTGATTCAGCCACTTTTAAGTTACAATTTCTGTACTTGTCAAGATAGTCTTGGCCAGTTTTTCTCAAACTTCAATAACCATATGAAACATGAGGAAAGCTTTTTAGAATCAAATACATATCTAGTGGGTCTTAGGTAGGAAATGAGATTTTCCATTTTGAACAAGCTTCCAGGTGCTGTTTGTCCAAAGGCCACACTTTGGGAAGCAAGGATATCCTGTAGAAACAACAGATTCCAAGTGTCAGTGACTTAACATAGCAAAAGTTTATATTTCCATCATGTTACATGCTTAGTGCAAATTAGCAGGGAGTCTCATAGTTACTCAGGGACCCAGGATGATGGAAGCCCCACCCTGACATATGAGTTTCTATTTCCACTTACATTTCCATTGTTAAAATAAGTTCCATGATCTAACATCCAAGTGAGCTGGATAAATCAATCCTACTCTGTACCTGGAAGGTACATAGACATTGGTGAATAGCACCTATCATATGCTCAGCCATAATGCCAGGAGTGTGGCCATTCAGTGTTTTTGTCCTCAAGTATCAAACAGGCCAAGGCCAATTATAATAGGCATATGTATATGAAAGTACATTCCAAGTAATTAAAAATGAACTAGTATGGCATAGTGTGATATTGTGATGTATAATAAAAGTATATATATTTGGTCTGTATCCCTATTCCCGGTACAGAGTTCTTCAAACCTTTGGAATTTCCTAAGCAATAAGAGCAATAAAGTTGTTTTTTGTTATGTCAATAATGTGGCTTTTAGAATGCCCCTAAAGGATTTGTAATCACCTAGAGCTGTCATCAGAGGAACTGACCATGTGATTAGAAGGTCAGAATCTTCAGTCCCACCCCCACTATCACCCCACTCCCTGACCTCCAGGAAGTGGGGGTTGCTGGATATTGAGTTCAATTGCCACTGGTCAATGATTTTATCAGTCAGGCTTATGTAATGAAGCCTCTATAAATACCCAAAAGGATAAGCTTTGGAGAATTTCCAGGTTAATGAACATAGGGAGATTTGGGGAGAGCAGTTTGCCAAAAGAGCATGGAGGCTCCACACCCCTTTCTCTGTATGTTGTCCTGTGCATCTCTTCCAACAGGCTGTTCCTGATTTTTTACAATAAACCAATAATCTAGTAAGTAAAATGTTTTTTCTGAGTTCTGTGAGCCTTTCTAGCAAATCAATCAAACTGAAGGAGGAAGTTGTGGCAATCTCTTGTCTATAGCCAGTGGGTCAGAAGCACAGGTGATAACTGGACTTGCCATTGGTGTCTGAAGTGAGGTGGAGGCAGTCTTGTAGGAACTCAGCTCTTGCCTTGTGAGACCTGATGCTAAGTCCAGGTTGGCAGTGTCAGAATTGAGTTGAATTGTAGGACACCCTGCTGGTGTCAGAGAATTGCTTGGAGATGTGTGAAAATATATACACATTGTAACTGGTGTCAGAATCAGAATAGTATATAACTTATTTATAGCAATGAGGAATGAGGGATATGGTGCATTCTCATATCAGTAGCACTAAAACTCACAGATGATTGTGGGCACACAGCAGAGTTTGGGGATGGGAGTAGGGGGATAAGTTTGGAAAAGGCCCTAAGGTGATTAGAATATACTTGGCTCTTTCCTTCTTCATCAGGGAATATCACTATGTAAAATTTGAGAGAGGAAATATTAGATTTAAAATTAGTAAAATCAAGGGAGATTAATACATGAGTATGTTTATAAATCTTTGAAGGGTGGAGGAAAAGGGAACATAAGATGTAAGAAAGCAACAGCTTTTACTTGAGTACTCGTTAGTGGCAAAATAGTCTGACTACAGCCAAGAGCATATGTTGAGGTTAAGAGTGGAAAATCCCTGATACGTATTGGGAGTGATAGAAAGCCAAGGAGAAGAATCTATTTCACTTTTTTTCTTTTTTCTTTTTCCCTTTTTGGTGGAAACTAGGGGAGCCATTGAAAATTTCTCTTTCTTTTTTTTCTTTTAATAAACATGGCCATGATCCGGTAAAATATGTGCTTGTAAATTAGCTTGATGGAAAATGTGCATTTATGTTGGGAGAAATGGGAGGGAGGCTGTCACAATCAGACAGGATGCAGGCCTGAGTCTTGGATCAGGTGTGCAATTGAATGTAGAGAACAGAAGTCATCTACAGGAAGGATCCCTCTGCTCAGTGTCCAATTAACTACCAAGTTTTACAAAAATGTACTCAGATTCTAGTTTGCCAATTATTGCTACTGTCTTCTGACATTATGTTGGTTCCTCTCTCAGTATCCAATGAAATTATGTTTAGAGTTTTTGACCTCTAAATTGAGGGTTAACTCTTATTGTCCTTTTCCTGATATCTTTCAGATCACAATTTGCTCTGTGTCTGTCCCATCCCTCCTTCTTCACCCCCCTTCCTGGTTTTTTTGTTTTTTGTTTTTCGCTTGTTTGTTTGGCATCACTACCCTTACTTGAAGAACAAATACACTTTTAAGTCAAGTTAAAAAAAAAAAAAAAAAGACTTGACTACATGTTTTCCACATATTGACTTTGTCCTTACCCGTGATATGCATTTTAGGTAGAGAATAATGACATTCTTATGTGTTGATTGATGTATAAAGAAGAGAGGCTTGACCCTTCTTTGCATTACACTAGAGCATGCCTCAATCATATCAGCAGAATTCAAAGCAGGAACCTATAAAAAGACCCTTAGAAATCTCCCAACAGAAACGTGATAACTTCTTAAGCTAGTTCTCTATTTTTGTCCTCTGCTTTTACCACTAAACTACTTTTCTTTTCTTTTTTCTTTTCTTTTTTAAATCTTGGGCTATTTTTTAAAATTCTTTTCTTTTTTTAAGTTTACATATTTCTTTTGAGAGAGAGAGGGAGGGAGAGAGGGAGAGAAGGAGTGAGAGAGAATCGCAAGCAAGCTGCCTGCATGGAGCCTGATGCCGGGCTCGAACTCATGAACTGTGAGATCATGACCTGAGCCAAAATCAAGACTGAGCCACCCAGACACCCCAGCCTACTTTTCCTTTCTATCTGAGGACTGCAGGGCCTGACAGTGTGTTGTCGGCTCACAGCACCCTGCTGAAGTACTGCTGATCAATTTCAAACACCTTTCTCAGTCTCCACCCTCTTTACCTCTTTTGCAACCTTTAAAACTATCTTCTGCTTCTTAAAGCTTCCTTCATTAGCCTCCCTAATAAATGCTCCCTGTCCTGTTCTGGGCCACCTCTTTGTGCCAGTGTTCTTACATTCTTTCTGATCTCTTCCATTTTCCACAGTTAGCCCTGCCTTAAGATTGTATCTTTAGAATTTTTTCTCCTCCTTTTAACTTATATGTTTTTTAAGTGGTCTCATCAACTTCTGTGGTTTTGATTTTTATCTCTGAGGATATGGCCTCCAAATCCTTTATCTCTAGCCTTAACTTCTCTTCTAAATTTCTGCAAGTTTGGGGGGAAATGCACATTAGGCATCTCTACATCTGCCTCATAAGCTCCTCTTCCCACCTCTCCTCCATATTGGCAAAACCATTTCCCTGGTCCCTAAGTCCAGAGACCTTGGCATCATCTTTGGCTCCTTTCTCTCCCTTGACCTCTCTATATAGTCATTTGGAAAATCCTGTAGAATCTACTGACAAAACGTCAATGCCTTAATTCCTTCTTTCCATCCCCACTGCCATAAAAAGGGGCCTATGTTTTTACCTTTAAGTTTGGATTTTTGTATTAACACCTAAATTACCTCTAGTCTCTTCCTGTGCTGACCTCTCCTAAAGTGCTGTTCTGTTAGTATAATTCCTTCTATTCAGAAACCTTCAAAAACCCAATACTTGCCTAATTAAGTACTCAATCCTCACCTTAACCTTCACTGAACTCCAAAATATTATCTAATCTTCCTATCATCTTACATGTTAATAAATTGATACTCCTCTGAATATGACTTGTGGCTTTCTGCTTCCAGATTTTGTTAAGGCTGCTCAATATGCTTGGAAAACCCTCTCTACATCCATGTGAGCTTTATTTAATGTGCATCTCAAATGCCTCTTCTTCAATGGATCAATTTTGATCACATACTATGGCACACATTCTGCCAGGAACTTCAGAGAGTAGGCAGGATTTATGTCCTTTACCAGAACATAAGAATCTCTGTGGGAAGGGACTTGCATCAGTTAGGGCAGCACTATCCAACAGAACTTTCCACAATGATGGAAATGTTTTATATCTCCTCTGTCCTCTACAGTAGCCAGTAGCTACATGTGGCAATTGAACATTTAAAATGTGGCTAGTATGACTGAGGACCTTAATTTTTCATTTAATTTATATTTACATTTAAAAACCACATGTGGTTAGTGACTACCATATTGGACAGTACAGAATTTAAATTTGGTTCATTGCTTACAACAGAACATCTGCAAACACCAGGGACCTAGTTAAGATGAAACTTTATTTCTCCTTTACAGAAAAAAAGCCCGAGGTAAGCATTTCAAATCTACACTGGAGCTCTAGGGGGCCATAAAGAATCAAGTCTGTATCATTCTCAAGGTAGATCCATGGTCCGAGATGACTGTTGGAGCTTTAGCTATCATGTTCAATTAGACATGAAGGAAAGATAGGAAAGTCAGATTTCCATTACAAATGTTTTTATTCAACTCTGAGAAATTATCTTCTATTATTTCTAATTATTTTTTGTCTTTTCCTTATTTCTCTGTAACTCTTTTTGTAGCTCTTATTAGTCAGATGCTGGTCTATCTGGATTAATCCTCTATGTATCTTAATCTTTCTTTTCATATTGTCTTCCTCCTTTTGTCTTTTTGTTATGCATTCTGGAAGACTTCTTCAACTTTTTCTTTTTTCCTCCATGTCTTCTATTGAATTTTTAATTTGGCAATTGTATATTTTATTTCTATGACTTCTTATTTATCTTTTCATTGGCTTGCTTTCATAGCAAACTGTTTTTGAAGTCACGGATCCATACCTTGTCTAATCTTTATAAAGATAAATTCAATTAAAAAAATCTGTCCTCTTATTTGAATCACTTGTTTTTTTTCAAAAGTCAATGATTCTATTGATCTTGCTCCTTTCCATTTGTATGGCTCATTCCTCTCCAATGCTTTGTGAACCTACATTTTCCATTCATACATATAAGTGAAGGAGTGGGTGTGATTGGTTTAGTTCTTGGATAGGATTCCTTGATGTTTTCCTAAATGAAAAAGAGTCATCAGGTGGCTCTCTGTGTGTGGGTGGGGCACATAAATTGTCAGAAGTTACTTGAAGGGTGTGAGAGGGCAAATAGCTATGGCACATCTCCCACCCTGCTGAGCTAAAATGGGAGAGGATTGTTCTGGAATGCTGATCCTCAGTCTGAGAAATTAACTCCTCCTGGGTGACCTCCTGGATGCTTTAAGGAGTATTACTTTACATTCACTTTGAAGGCACTCTCAGTGGTGCAGTTTGTATGCCATGCCATTGATCTACAGATAATTCTTATATGGATCACCTCAATTTCTTCCTTTCTCCCATCCTAGCTTCCATCCTGCTGACCCTGGTGGACTCCTCTGTGAAAAACTGGTGGGCTCCATTCCAGGTTTCTCTCCTGTGTGTCTTGGGTTATGGTACTCCTTAGTCTATCTGTCAGTATGACCCATCCACCTTCCAGCTCCCTAAATTCATCACAAGTTTTAGTCCTCTGACATCTCCCATCCTGTTCTCAGTGCTCTTATGACTTTATTCCCTTTTATACTTTTTTTTTTTTTTTTTTTTTTTTACTGTCATTGCTGTGGATTTGGGGGAAGAAGTGGTGATAGATATTTGAATGAGCAATTTATTTGGGCTACACTTCAGAGATAGCAGGATCTGACTTCTATGCAAAATAGAAAGGCAAGAGATTGCCCAGAATCCAGCACCAGGTTCCAACTGTGGTTCTACTTACAAGGACATGGCCACACCAAGGACAAGAGCCTTTGCAACATTAAGGAGGCACGGGAGTCTTACCTCACTCTGGCACCTTGATCATTGTTTTGTCATCTTTCTTATCTTCACTCTTAATTAGAGAGTGCAAAGCAATTTGTCAAAGACCATAACCCAAGTCACAGGAGATGAGCAGAGTCCCTGAGGCATCCATTCATCTATTCAGCATTTGGTGGCCTTTCAAAGTTAATGGTCAAACTTTTTTTTTCTGCCAGTAGGTGGCAGTGAACATATCTCAAATTTTTTTCTGTCTTCTATCTAACTCTCTGACTAGTCAGTTAATGAGTTAAAGTAACCCCAGGTCAGAATTCTTCCCCAAGCTTAAAAACTACTCATTTTTGAGTATATGTTCTATGTATTTGGAAAGGAGTATCTCATTTACTCCTCTAACCACCATAACAAATAAATATTACCATTCTCAATTTAACCACGTTAAATTTTGAGACTGAAGCTCAGAAAATTAAGTTGTCTAAGATTGTACACCTAATAGGTAATTGTCTTTCAATTCAAAGTTAGAGGCTTCCAAAAAAATTACTGCATTTCTTTGTTGTAAGTCCTGGAATGCCTTTGCTTGCTTTGGGTTCCTCCTGCACTTCACATGGGCCCAGTTTGGCTCCATGCTCCTTCATGGGACTCTGCATTCCTGCACCATGCCACCCTCTGTGTGTGGGAGACAGGGTGGAACGGGGATGGGAGGTGGATAAGAGTGACTGGTAAGTTCAGATGCTGGAGGTAGCTGTAAAATTTTGGTTTAGACCCATGGTTCTGCAGAAGCTGATATGGCCTCAGTCAGCTTAGTTTTACATTCAAAATGGCACCTTGTGGCTAACTGTTGGGCATTGCTATGTTATGTGTTGTAGCCTAGAAGCAGCAGCATCTTATCAGCAGGGTCATATGGGAGAGTGGCACTCGGCCTACTCCAAACCCTCTTTCTGTGAGCACAGTGGCACAGGCTCCTCAAGCCCTTCACTGCCCAGATATGCATAATAGGAAGAAGACCCTTCATGAACTTGTGGGGCCACTCCATCCTCCATCATGTCAAGGGTGGCTGCTGGATGCACTAGTGGCTTAAAAAGAGCACCTCTTTCAAGACTTCCTTTATGAGCCTGTGTGAAGTACACTTGAAGACTGCTAGCATCTCATCCAAATATTCTCCCAGTGTTCTTTTGGAGTGCTGGAGTTCCTGCATTAATGCCACTTCTTTTGGGTAAGTCATTGTTTCCTAAGACCCCACATTCATTCATTTATGCACCAAACAATTATCAAGCTCCCAACACTGGGAACACAATAATGAATAAGTGGAAGTTCTTTCCCTAAAGGGTCTCATGGTCTATTATGACTCTAGCAATAAATGGAATTGGGAGAGTCAAAGCCAAAAGGGAAAGGGCCAGCATGCAGGACACATCTGTCATGGCCTGAGCTCCCACCAGCCTGAACCAGATGCTGGCTGGACGGGACTGGGGAGAGCCAATAACTGGGATACCAGGACAAAAGGGGGATGGAAGGGTTTATGGTTCTGCCTAACAAACATTTTATTCTTGCTCATAAGTGTTTCTGTCTCTTCTTTATTCTCTTCCTTCTTAGAATTCGAAGCTGAGAAGGTTTATGTGTGAGTGTGTGAGAGGGCTTCAGTTGCCAAGGGTATATTGTTGTGGTCCATCCAGAGGTACTTGGCTAGATGGTGCTTTGGAAAATTCACAACTGCCCTCTGACTTGATTTTCTCTTGTCAGACTGTGGTGTGCTGTCCTGAGATCCCAGAACCACTGAGGAGCAGGAGGGGAGATTGGAGACATTCTGGGATTAGACCCAGCAGACAGAGCATCTAATGTCTAATGAGAACTATGATTCTTCACCATATCCATCTGCTTCTGCCTTTCCACTAGTAATGGAAGCCAGCTCCATCTCCAGTAAATTTTGCCTTCATGCCTTCAAACCACTCACTCTTGTGGCCACATATCAGCCAATTCCAGAAACCTAGTAAAGTCTGTCCAAACCTCAGAATTCCATAAATGACTGGCAATGCTCTTCACAATTTGGTTTTTGCTTATCTCTTCACCTTCATGTCTTTCCACTCTTCCCTGTGCTTTGTGTTTTTGTCACATGGCCCCACTTTTTTCTCTCAGTTGGAACTGTGTTCTCAGTTTCTTCCTTTCAGACCTTTGCCTGTCTAGAACATCTTGTGTTCCTTTTTCCTTCTCCCCTTGGCTGATTCCTGCACACCCTCAACACAGTTCCCTGCAGGAGACAAGTCCCTTTGTCCATCCTCTGAGCTCCCTTATCCAGGTATTTTCCACTCAGCATTGGCACTGCTTGTTTAATTGTCTTTATTGAGCAGTAGACTCTAAGTTGCATGAAGAGGAAGAGCAGTGTCCTCACTGATTTTTTTGTTCAATAAATCTTTTGAGTGGCTACCAAGCACCAGATATGGTATTAGGCACTGGGGGTACATTCATAAATATACCTATGACTTTCAAGGATGTGCCTTCATTTTGTGACTCTGGCTTGGAACAGTTTGCAGGTAATAGATATTTGTGGATTGAATGAATCAATTTTCCCAAACGTATTTAGACCTACTTGTGATGCTTTAATGAAAAAGACAGTTCTCTATTTATCATTTATGAATTGTAACACAAGCCAAGACTTGTCAATCTTTTGCCAAGTCACAGTATCTAGCACACCCCTCAGCAAATGCATCTCACAGGTGCCAAGTGTAATGAGTCCTGGGAATATATTTTAACCAATAAGCTGACTGCAGTTCTCAATCATGGTGTAGTCTCCTGAGAAAAGAGGTGCATATGTAAAAACTCACAGAAGCCTTCTCTTTAGTAACTGTCCCACCTTGGGTTCCCACCTAGGGCTGGGCAGATTATACTGTTGGGGTGTCTCTAATTCTAGTACACACACTTGTACATATGTGCACGCATACACACACACACACACACACACACACACTCCTGACTAAAGTCACTATCGGTGGAATTATTTAAGGGTCAGGAGGCTAAGATGTCATACAAAGGCCTCAAAAGTATGAGTGCCAGGTAAAAGCAGAAGGGGCCCAGATTCTGGTCAGTGCTGCTCATGTGTATGAGTGCATCCCTCCATCATCCATAGCTGTAACACATAATGACTAGAACATTTGCTGTACTCTCTGGGCTATTCAATCTAATCATATAGTTTAAAGTTTTAATTCAACTCAGTTCAACTCAGTTGTAGTTATTAATACTTATACGATGGTCTTTTTCTGATTTTAATGCTAAGTTATATTTCCCCTTTTTTAAAAAATCGAAGGCACAGGTTAGCACAATACAAAATCTGTATCCCACTGGACAACCAACAATTAAGAAGCAAATCTCTAGGTTGTGCAAACAGGTAACACAAATATAGTAGTACCTAAAAAAATCCATGTGAGGTCTTGGACAGGCAAGTAGGAAAGATGTTTGGTAGTGGCTGGTTTAAAACAACTTCTGAAAGAATTTTCTCCACCCTGATCTGCTACTCTTTCCATTAGAACTAGCAGTTCTATCAAATCCAGCTGCCAGAGCTGTGGGGCATATTTTATAGGCAGTAGACAGCAAAGTGTGTTCACATTCTAATGCACTGATAGGAAGTCATGATGGAAAGAAGCAGTTCACCAATATTGGGCCTTGTGCATTCGCTGTTAAGAACAAAAACAACCGAAGCTGGTATATTGTGCATTTGAGTATAAACGTTCTGTACTTCAAATATAGACCTCTGCTTATTAAGAGACTGAGAACTCCAAGGCTCATATGAGAGTGACCAGAATGGGGTAGAAACACATCATAGACTAACATTAATTATTCCTAAAGATTAGAAGATGTATGATTACCTATGATTATTCATAGCTCAGAAAACAGCACAGTATAATTGAAAAGGAGGAACCAGCAACTACCCAAATACTTTTTTATCCCAGGCACTCCTGTCTAAGGACATCAAGCCTAGGAAGCAGGATTGAGTGGTTAACACCAGGCTTGAACCATAGTTTAACTACATATTATTTCTAAGTTATGTGCATGCAAACATTTATTGTGCATTTATAATTACTCCTGCCTCCAGCCATGTTCCCTAAAGGAAGACTTACTAAGACTCTTACCATGTACCAGGTACTATTCTAAGCCCCTGTCATGTAGAAACCCATTTAACCATTGTAAGAACCCTAGGAGGCAGGTACCATCATTGTCTCCATTGTAAGGATGAGAACATGGAGGCAGAGAGAAGAAAAGTACCTTGTCTGACTCACTTATCTGTTAAGTGGCAGACATGGGATTTGTGCTTCGACAGTCTAACTACAGAGTCTATGTCCTCCATTACTGTATATGTGTGTATATATATATATATATATATATATATATATATATATATAGCCTCTATGTGTCAAAGTATTAATTGGCTCTGTAGAGTCCATTGCATTTTGTAGGATTATTTTCTTTTAACCTAATCTTCTTGTTGACTTCATAAAATTCGGAGTCAGGTGTCTGTCACTTCCTCTGATCCTTCATCTCCTTGTAGGTGCCCATGCCTAGGGTAAGGAGGTGGAAAGAAAAGAGCAAGTCAGACCCAAGAGTTCCTTCCTCTGGGGTAGACTAGGTGTTGGTAGCACTGGGCTGGTGATTCCTGCAGAAAGAAGCAGTGGGATGGGAGGTGGTGTCGTTTCCAGGCTTCAGTCTCAGAGGGCAGGTGACTGCAGTGGCACTCAGCGGATGTCACTGGTGTGTGAACATCATGGAAACTAGCGGCAGAACTCCCAGTGGCAGGGCCTAGAGTCAAGGAACCTGAGGCAGCAGGCAGGTTTGGGCAAATGTCAATGCCCACATCAGGCATGCAGGACCCTGGGACTCTAAGCAAGGCCTGCTGCCTCTCAGAGTGGCAGTTGAGTGTAAGCAGGCTGGTGTTCTCAACAGAGCCTGGCAAGAGCCAGAGAAGTACTATTTTCTGGTTACTTATGGTGATTTAAAAACTTCAGGATTCGTTTAACCTGGAAAGCACAGTTTATGTGTTTGGTCACTCTCAGCTTTCAACAGTCTTGGATGAACCAGGTGGGAATTTTCTACTCTTTTGGATAAATTAAATTATAAGTCACTATTCTGTGACTCGAGCTACCTCTGCAAGTGTTTGTTTTTCCTCTGCTCCCTTAAATTTCTTGCTTTTTTAATGATCTCTACTAGGGTTGAAAATAGAGAGAGAGGAGTTTCAAAATACTGATTTTTAAGGCAACTCTTTGTTATTGGTTCACTGTTAGACTTTGGAATAAAAGAATTAGAAAACATTGATCAAAAAGATTTTGAATCACCTGTCATTTTCCCTTATTTATACTATCCATGACTTTTTTTCCCCTTAAAGTAATGGAAACTTCTTCTCATATGAAATATGTGGGAAGTTAATAAATCAAGTAAAAGAGTAGTATTCATATTGAAATGGGGTAGAGCCCTGAGCCCACTGAGTGGCCTCTTCTGATCTTCTCTTACTTTCCAGGGTAACTGAAACCATTTCTAAAACATGACATAGGAGGTCAAAGACTGAGGGGTTCCTGGCTGGCTCAGTCAGTAGAACATGTGACTCTTGATCTCAGGGTTATAAATTCAAGCCCCATGTTTGGTATAGAAATCACTTGAAAAAAGTTTTTTAAAAAACAAGAAGGTCAAGGACTGAATATGTTCCAAAAAAAAAATTAAAGCAATAATACAAAGCGATCAAGGGAAAACTGGTCTCCCTGAGGTCCAAATGCTGCAGTGGGGAAACCATGGCCAGATAGTTCAAATCCCCACCCTGATGCTTGCCAGCCCTGAGACCCCAAACATGTGGCAAAAGTTCTCTGAGTTTGAGTTTCTCATCTAAGGTAAATTCAGGTTTCTTATACTGTCAAATATTGTTTCATCTGTCATTGTAGGTGCTAGGTATAATAAAATATGGAAGAACTTGACACAGAAAACTCTCAATTAATAGATATTATAGCAAGGATTCATACATAATTATTCATCAGAAAACAAGCTGATCAGGTCCAGGCACTTCAAATTTTTGCATTCAGGGTGCTGCAGGCATGAACAGACATGATGTGTGTTCAACTGAGAGCTGGGTAGTTTAGTTTCTCTGTTGTAAGTGATCCATTAAGATTCTGTCCAGATGACTCTCTCTCTGTGGATTCAAAGTGATGAGAAGATGGAGATGAGCTAGATGCTCATGATTGGCCTGTTTCCCACCAAGGAGCAGAGCAACCTGGGGGATGGAGGGAACTGACCTGTGGTGGGCCTTATAGAGGCCAAGAATAAATCCAGCATCTGTCCTGATGAGTCACTGGAGTGGCAAAGCCATCTAAGACAAAAGGTACTGAAAACGGCATGCTCATTCCATAGCTTTTACTATACATATCAGCTAGAAAATTATATTGAATTGAGAATGGTGGTAATAATAGCATTTTGAAGGAATGCCAAGAGATTTCATCACCAGATTTGGCTTGCCTTTTCTGGTAACAACACTTTTAAGTATGAATGGAAGTCCTTGAGACCAAGAGAGAGGTGGAGTCAAGAAGTGGGGTAGCTGGTTCACTGTGGGTGTGGGAAGGTATAGCCTGGCACGTGCAGCCTGATGATTTCAGGAAAGGTGAGCACTTCCATAGGTTCCTAATGGATCAGGGAGCATATGATCATCTTCTAAGATCACTCTGTGGGGACATTATGGGAGATTACTGCTGATTTTCTCAGTGAAAGCAAAATATGTTGCAAGAAACTGAGTGGGAAACAAAATCATACATATGCATCCTGCACCCTGACAACTGAAGTCATAGTGGGAACAATGGGGACAGAGGCAATGATCAAAGATCAGAAGGACCAGAGATGTCAGTAGGTGCCAGCTAAGAGCTGTGGACAGACATTCCTTTGTCACCAGTCCCTTGCCATCTTCTGGCCTTTAGATGCTACTCTGAGAGGGAATGGTGATAAGGGTGAGGTGGGGCTAAGCCATTAATCCTCGGAGTGTAAGTCTGAAATGGTGGAGAAAACAGTGAATTGATCGAATCTATCTGCAATTTACCAGATTAAATTGTTGCATCAGACATAGTAAGTATGCAATTAGAAAGTAAATTTAGTTAAAAGACAATAAAATTACAATTTTGTACACCTGAGTGGTGTGAAATGTAATTGTAAAATATTGGGTCCATTAGACCGCCCATGAATTATTGGGTTCAACAAAGTGAGGAAATTATCTTTTTAAAAAATTAATTTATTTTTAAGTTAGTTAACACACAGTGTAGTCTCGGCTTCAGGAGTAGAACCCAGTGATTCATCTCTTACATATGACACCCAGTGGTCATCCTGAAAAGTGCCCTCCTTAATGCCTGTCACCCATTTAACCCCATTCCTACCCCCTCCTCCAGCACTCCTCAGTTTGTTCTCTGTATTTAAGAGTCTCTTATGGTTTGCCTCCCTCTCTGTTTTTATCTTATTTTTCCTTCCCTTCCCCTACGTTCATCTGTTGAGTTTCTCAAATTCCACATATGAGTGAAATCATATGATATCTGTCTTTCTCTGACTGACTTATTTCGCTTAACATAATACCCCCCAGTTGCATCCACACTGTTGCAAGTGGCAAGATTTCATTCTTTTTCATCGCTGAGTAGTATTTCATTGTATACATATACCACATCTTCTTTATCCATTTATCAGTTGATGGACATTTGGGCTCTTTCCATGATTTGGCTTTTGTTGATAGTGTTGCTATAAACATTGAGGTGCCTGTGCTCCTTTGAATTGGCATTTTTTTTATCATTTGAATAAATTTCTAGCAGTATAATTGCTGGGTCATAGCGTAGTTCTACTTTTAATGTCCGGAGTAATCTCCATACTGTTTTCCAGAGTGATTGCATCAGTTTGCATTACCACCAACAGCACAAAAACGGTTCCCCTTTCTCCACATTCTCACCAGCATCTGTGGTTTCTTGAGTTGTTAAATTTAGCCATTCTGACTTGTGTGAGGTGATATCTCATTGTGGTTTTGATTTGTACTTCCCTGATGATGGATGATGTTGAGCATCTTTTCATATGTCTGTTAACCATCTGGATGTCTTCTTTAGGAAAGTTTCTATTCATGTCTTCTGCCCATTTCTTCACTGGATTGTTTTTGTGTGTTGAGTTCGATAAGTTCTTTATAGATTTTTGATACTAACCTTTTATTCTGTATGTAATTTACAAGTATCTTCTCCCATTCATAGGCTGCTTTTTAGTTTGGTTGATTATTTCCTTTGCTGTGCAGAAGCTTTTTATCTTGATGAGGTCCCAATAGTTCATTTTTGCTTTTGCTTCCCTTGCCTCCTGATACATGTCAAGTATGAAGTTGCTGCAGCCAAGGTCAAAGGGGTTGTTGCCTGTTTTCTCCAGTAGGGTTTTGATGGTTTCCTGCCTCACATTTAGGTTTTATATCCATTTTGAATTTATTTTTGTGTATGGTGTAATAAAGTGGTCCAGGTTCATTCTTCTGCATGTTGCTGTCCCATTCTCCCAGCATCATTTGCTAGAGACTGTTTTTCCATTAGATATTCTTTCCCACTTTGTAGAAGATTAGATGGCCATATATTTATGGGTCTATTTCTGGGTTCTCTGCTCTGTTCCACTGATCTATGTGTCTGTCTTTGTGCCAATACCACACTGTCTTGAAGATTATAGCTTTGTAATGCAGGTTAAAGTCTGGGATTATGATGCCTCCAGCTTTGGATTTCTTTTTCAACATTACTTCTGTTATTTGGGGTCTTTTGTGGTTCCATACAAATTTTGTATTGTTTGTTCTAGCTCTGTGAAGAATCCTGGTGTTATTTTGATTAGGATTACATTGAATGTGTAGATTGTTTTCTGTAGTATTGATATTTTAACACCGATCCATGAGCATGGAATGTTTTTCCATCTCTTTGTGTCTTTTTCAATTTCTTTCATAAGCTTTCTATAGTTTTCAGTGTACAGATCTTTTATATTTTTGGTTAGGTTTATTCCTAGGTATTTTATGGCTTTTGGTGCAATTGTAAATGGGATTGATTCCTTGGTATCTCTTTCTATTGCTTCATTATTGGCATATAGAAATACAACCAATTTCTGACATTGATTTTATATCCTGCGACTTTGCTGAATTCATGTATCAGCTCTAGCAGTTTTTTGATGGAGTCTTTCAGGTTTTCCATGTAAAGTATCATGTCACTGCAAAGAGTGAAAGTTTGACTTCTTTGCCAATTTGGATGCCTTTTATTTCATTTTTGCTGTCCGATTGTTGAGACTAAGACTTCCAACACTATGTTGAACAGTGATGAGAGTGGACATCTCTGTTGCACTCTTGATATTAGGGGGATAGCTCTCAGGTTTTCCCCATTGAGGATGATATTAGCTGTGGGCCTTTCATATATGGCTTTTATGATGTTAAGGTATGTTCCTTCTAGCCCAACTTTCTTGAGGGTTTTTATCAAGAAATGATGCTGTATCTTGTCAAATGATTTTTCTGCATTTATTGACAAGGTCATATGGCTCTTTCTTCTATTAATGTGGTGTGTCATGATGATTGATTTGCAAATATTGAGCCAGACTGGCAGCCCAGGAATGAATCCCACTTGATCATGATGAATAATTCTTTTAATGTACTGTGAATTCAATTTGCTGGTGTCTTGGTGAGAATTTTTACATCTGGGTTCATCATAGATATTTGCCTATAATTTTCCTTGTTAGTGGGGTCTTGGTCTGGTTTTGGAATCAAGGTAATGCTGATTTCACAGAATGAGTTTGGAAGATTTCCTTGCATTTCTATTTTTTGGAACAGTTTTAGAAGAATAGGTATTAACTCTTATTTAAATGTCTAACAGAATTCCCCTGGGAAGTCATCTGGCCCAGGACTTTTATTTTTTGGGAGATTTTTGCTAACGAATTCAATTTCTTAGCTGGTTATGGTCTGTTAAAATTTTCTGTTTCTTCCTGTTTGAGTTTTGGTAGTGTGTGAATGTCTAGGAATTTTTCCATTTCTTCCAGATTGTCCATACTGGTGGCATATAATTTTTTATAGTACTCTCATAATTCTATGTATTTCTTTGGTGTTGGTTGTGATCTCTCCTCTTTCATTCATGATTTTATCTGTTTGGGTCCTCTTTCTTTTTGAGAAGTCCAGCTAGGGGTTTATCAACTTTGTTTATTCTTTCAAAAAACCAGCTCTTAGTTTCATTGATCTCTTCTACTGCTGTTTGGATTCTATATTATTTATTTCTGCTCTATTCTTTATTATTTCCTTCTACTGGCTTTGTGCTTTATTTGCTGCTCCTGTTCTAGCTCCTTTAGGTGTAAGGTTAGGTTGTGGACTTGGGACCTTTCCTGCTTCTTGAGATAGACCTGAATTGCAGTATATTTTTCCTCTTGGGACTGCCTTTGCTGCATCCTAAAGGGTTTGGACTGTCACGTCTTCATTTTCATTTGCTTCCATGTGTTTTTAAATTTCTTCTTTAATTTCCTGTTTAAACCATTTATTATTTAGTAGGATGTTCTTTAACCTCCATGTATTTGGGGTTTTCCAAATCTTTTCCTGTAGTGGATCTCAATTTTCACAATGTTGTGATCTGGATATATGCATGGTATGATCTCAATCTTTTTGTACCTGTTGAGGGCTGTTTTCTGATCCAAAATTTGATGTGTTTCAGAGAATGCTCCTTGTGCCTTCAAGAAGAATGTATATTCTGTTGCTTTAGTATGAAATATTCTGAATATATCTGTTAAATCCATCTGGTCCCTTGTGTCATTCAGAGCCATTGTTTCCTTACTGATTTTCTGCTTAGATGATCTGTCCATTGTTGTAAGTGGAATATTAAAGTCTCCTATAATTACACTATTATTGTCCAAAAGTTTGCTTATATTTGTGATTAATTGATTTATATATGTGGGTTTTCCACATTGGGGGCATAAATATTTATAATTGTTAGCCCTTCTTGATGGATAGACCCCTTAATTATGAGATAATGACTTTCTTCATCTCTTGTTACAGACTTTGTTTTAAAACCTAGTCTTTGTTTTAAAATCCGCATCTTTGTCTGATATAAGTACGTCTACTCTGGCTTTCTTTTGATGTCCATTAGCATGATAGATGGCTCTCCATCCACTCATTTTCAAGCTTCAGGTGTCCTCTGGTCTAAAATGAGTCTCTTGTAGGCAGCATATAGATGTATTTTTTTTTTAAATCAATTCTGATACCCTATATGTTTTGATTGGGGCAGTTAGTCCATTTACATTCAGAGTGATTATTGAAAGGTATGAGTTTAGTGTCATTGTGTTTTCATTGTAGATTTCATGTTTCTTGTGATGTCTCTGGTCCTTTGTAGTCTATGCTGCTTTCCCCTCACAAAAACCCCCTTAGGATCTCTTGCAGGGCTGGTTTAGTGGTCATGAACTCCTTGAGTTTTTGTTTATCTGGGAAAGCCTTTACTTCTCCTTCTATTCTGAATGACAGTCTTGCTGGATAAAGGATTCTTGGCTGCATATTTTTCTTATTCAGCACATTGACCATTTCCTGCCACTCCCTTCTGGCCTGCCAAGTTTCAGGGAACAGGTCTGCTACCAACCTTATATATCTACCCCTGTAGGTTAAAGACCACTTGTCCCTAGCTGCTTTCAGAATTTCTCTTTATCTTTGTATTTTGCAAGTTTCACTATGACATATCATGATGTTGACTTGTTTTTGTTTATTTTAAAAGGAGTTCATGGTGCCTCTTGGACTTGGATGCCTGTTTCCTTCCCCAGCTTGGGGAAGTTCTCAGCTATAATTTGTTCCAGTAAACCTTTTCCCCTTTCTCTTGCTCTTCTTCTTTTGGAACTCCTGATATGGATATTGTTTCATTTCATGCAATCAGTTAGTTCTCCAGTTCTCCTCTCCCAATCAAGTAATTTAATTTCTCTTTTTTCAGCATCATTATTTTCCATAATTTTATCCTCTATTTCATCTCTTCTCTCCTCTGCTTCTTCCACCCTCACTGTCACTGGGTGACATTTTTTTAAATTCATTATGACTAGTTCTTAGGGCTTCAATCTCTGCAGCAAGAGATTCTCTGGTGTCTTCTATGCTGTTTTCAAGCACAGCTATATTGTTTGTATTTGTTTTGAGCAATTCTCTGGCTGTGATTCCTTCCTGAATTTTCTTTTGGGGAGAATTCCTCTGTTCTGTAATTTTGGCTAAGTTTCTGTGTTTTGCATGGTTTTTTTTTTCATTTTTTTTTAACGTTTATTTATTTTTGAGACAGAAAGAGATAGAGCATGAACAGGGAAGGGTCAGAGAGAGGGAGACACAGAATCTGAAACAGGCTACAGGCTCTGAGCTGTCAGCACAGAGCCCGACGCGGGGCTCAAACTCACGGACCGTGAGATCATGACCTGAGCTGAAGTCGGACGCTTAACCGACCGAGCCACCCAGGCGCCCCTGTTTTGCATGTTTTACAAGCTTGTTATGTGTCCTGCACCTGTGAATACTACTATATTAAAAAGGGGTTATACACTGCCTAGGGCCTGGCCCTTCAGGAAGTGTTTTTGGAATATATTGTGTGCACTCTGTTGTTGAGGTTTGGCTGCTCTATCCCACTGGTCAGTCCTCTGCAAAGTTCCTCCTTGCCTGTAGTGGTGGCATGTTTGGACCTTTCACCAGGTGTGCTTTGATTTTTTTGTTGAGTAATGCTAAGGAAAACAAAAAAGGAAAGGAGGGGGGACCTGATCCCATAAAAAGAGAAAAATGAAAGGGGAGAAAAAACCAAGCAGAGAATCACAAAACTATAAAGCTAAATCCAGAGGAAGAGAAAGGGAAATAGAGAAGAAATAAAAAAGGTGTAAAAGGAATACAATAAAAATGCTTGATCAAACAACAAGAATTACACACACACACACACACACACACACACACACACGAATTGACCAAAAACAAATCAGAAACTGTGAGCCTGATTCAAGAAGAAAAGAAAAAAAACCCCAGCTGTCTGTTGGTGCCTGGGCCCAGTGGCTGTGCTGGTCTGGAGGAGAGGCTAGTTGTATTGAGCCAGTCAGTCTTGTTTCAGTAGGTAAACAGTTGCCAGGCCTAGAGGAGCAGGGTTGAGTGTAAGTGTGTCTCACCTCCACTGGAGGTGGCTATGCTGCTCTCTTGACCCTGACAAGCTGTCTCCCTCCAACGGTGGAGATCCTTCTGTCACTCCACAGATTGATTGCCTGGGTGTTCCAAGTGATCTGACCTTTATTAAAGTCAGCTATGTTTGAGGGACAAGGAAATTCCCAGTCCCCTTACTTCTCCACCATCTTAACTCCATCCCCATGAAGAAATTATCTTGAAAAGCCCAAAACAGTGTCATGAAGGGCAAGATAACTTGAATGAGGAGAGACAAGAACAAATTTCCAGCCTAGAGTCACTGCATACTGAAGTGGGAGACTTTGGTTGTGTAGTGATGGATGAAGTTCTCGAGGATGCTCATGGATTAAACCCAGGCATGGGTTAGAGTGAGCTTCTTGTCATTGAACAAAATCTCGTCAGTTTTGATTCCTGTTTAGAATTCCGTGGTCTGGTCAGTTGTGGCATCTTCCCAGAACAATGCTTAAATCTGAAGGGGTTCAGAACAAGTCTCCTCAAAATGCGTCACTTTGGCATGTGGACTATTTCAAGCTGAAGACAATCAAGATCCAGCAGATCCAGGAGAAAATTTTACCTCTCCCTTCAGCTATCTGAAAGAATTGAGATAGGGGACCTGGTGCAGAAAGAGTACTATTACTAAAAGATAACTTTTTTATGTGAATGACCTATTTGTACAGCAGGACAAACATCTAATTCCCAAACACCTACTCTTCTTATCCAGTGAATCACCTGCCTCCCTTTTGCAACCCCAGCTCCTTTCCCATTCCTTAGCTCGAAATGTCATACACGCCTCAATTGCCAAGCTTGCTTTGGATCTCATATTATCAGATGGCCCCATGCATTGGTAATTAAATTAATTATTCTCCTGTTAATCTGTTTTATGTTAATTTGATTATTAGACCTGTCAAAGAACCAATCAAAGTAGAAATTTTTTTCCTTCCTAACAAATCTAAGCCTAGTATAGCAACAAAATGTTTCAAACCTGTTTTCTAAGAGGGCTTTAGAAAGTGAAGGGGCTTTCAAGATGAAGGGAGAAGGCTCTGCATGGTGTTTCCTTTTGCCCCCTCATCTAAAAAAAAAAGACCATTATAATTAGCTCATAAGGTTGTTGAGAGTATCAAATTAAAACAAATGATATAGCATAAGAGAACATGCCTGGCTTATAGCACATGGTTGACAATTGTTTTAAAAATCTGAATATTTCTGCTAGACAGATGAAAGTAGAGATAAGCTGATTGTTCATCTTAAATCTTCGTTTTAAACTGCCTTTTGCTGTGAGCTGTATCTTTATATCATATGTTATATATTGTATGATGATTCTTGGTGAGAACAGCATAATGTAAAAGTCCCTTCTAGAATGTAACATTGTTCCCAATGTGACAGTTGTTGGGAATCAGTTGTTGCCTGGGGATGGCCCCCCTCGCCCTGCTCCTCCTTTTCTTTGTTACCTGTTCACTCTCCATATTTGTTCTCTTTGCTCTGAAAGGGTTTGTTTTTCTTTGGGTGAGGTGCCTTGCATTTGTTTTCAAGGCTGCTCTTTCTTCATGGTCACCTGTCTCTGAAGTGTTGTTTCCAGCCAACTAGGTTACTGAATTTAGGCTTCCTAAATTCAGAGCACAGGATTCACATCTTTTCCTCCCTTGTATTATGCTAGATATCTTGGACAGTGGGCAGTGAACACATTAGCTCCATATTGGATTTCTAAAAATTGAGTTTATCAGGCAGCTGCAAGGCCCATTGATTTACCTCTAAGTTTGTGTATATAAAGAAGAGTCCCTTGTGCAGATAACCCTTGTCAGGGGGAGAAAACAAGACAATCTAATACGTGACTTCTTATTCCTTCACCTTGAGCCTTTCATTCTTCAGTAGCTGTGGGGCAGGAAGCAAAATATCTGCTGTGAACCTCCTGACATGAAAGTATCTTTCAGCCCATCCTTTAATTCTTTAACATTTTCTGGATCTGCATATGAGCTCATTTACCAACATGAGGTAGTTATTCTCAAACAGAGTAAAAATATTTCCAGAAAAAGTATTACATTACATTTTATTTATAATCTTGGGTTATAATCATTTTCGCTTAGTTTATTATGTGGCTTAGTCTTTGGTCTATTATTTCCTCTTTATCTGCACAGCTGTGAAGAGATACTTAAGGACATTCTTTTCCTCCCCAGGGATTCTTTTTGTGGGAAACCAATCTCAACTGTTCTATTCTGCATTTTTACCTAAAAGCCCCATTATTCATATGAATCAACACTCTACTTGTTCTACCAAATTTCCTGAAGTTTCAAAAATGATAGTCTAATAATTCCCTGCAACAAGATGTAACTCACTCATAAACTTATTTGAAAGCAAGTTTTTTGGTGTTTGCATAATGTTTGTGATACTTAAAATTAGTATTGAAAGTAAGTTAACAGGAAATTAATTTTTCTGTGTATTTATTTTGCGACCTAATATTCAATAATGAAATCCAAAGAACAAATGGAGTGAGAGGACTACAATGCTGGAATAAAATAGATAAAATATAAAAGATATAATTGCTTCTCTTTGCAAAAACCTTCACATTTCCTCAACCAGTCTGAAGTGAATCATAGAGTTATAAGGTTTCAAATACAAAATTTGAAGGTCCTTAGGCTGAGCACTTCCTCACCTCTCATTATCATGACCTCTGATTGTTGAGCTTATTTTTGAATGTTTCTTAAAGGATGGATGAGGAAGTATCATACTTAGAGTGTAAAAGTGAGACAAATGTCATCTGTTTTCAAAATTAAGAATGCTGGTTTTCTCTGTCAAATAGCTCTCAAATTTCATCTCTTTTGACCTTTACTAATCATGATGCTCTAGGATTCATATTAATGGCAAATCAAAATCTTCAGGTTTATATAATCATAGAACCTCTATGAGATTATTTAGGAAAACGTTCTTAGTTTACAAGTAAGGAAACCTCTCATAAGCTACCAAGGTCTGCACAATGTGTAATTTAAATATGGATAATTTCTTTGTGTGATATTGTGACTTATAAGAAACATATATTTGGTCATTCAGATGACTTTGGTCATTCAGATGACTAAATATATATGACATATATCATACATATTCAATCTTAGTCCATTGTTCCTGACTCATAGCTTCCAAAATCCTTGGAGTTTCCTGAGAATAAGACCAATGAAAGCATCTTTTTTCTTTTTTTTTTTTAACATTTATTTATTTATTTTGAGAGAGAGAGAGTGCTTGAATGAGGTGGGGAGGGGCAGAGAGAGAGGGAGAGAGAGTATCTCAAGCAGGCTCTACACTGATAGTGCAACACAGGGCTTGATTTCAGGAATGGTGAGACCATGACCTGAATCAAAACCAGGATTTGGACACTTAACTGACTGAGCCACCCAGATGCCCTAGGAGCATGTTTTGTTACAACATTTGCCCTCTTGAATCATCAAGGTGAGATGGGTGTCTTGTTATTCATAATAAGCCCCTTTCCATCACAACTGTTTATGTTAATAAAATGACTTTTGGAAAGCACCTATGGAGGGGGGCTGGTCACTAAGAAGCCAATCATGAGTAAAGGGTTGGAATTTTCAGTCCCACCCCTTGACTTCTGTGGAGGGGAGAGGGGCTGGAGGTTGAATCAGTCACCAATGATTCAATGGTCAGTGATTTAATCAATAATGCCTTTGTAATGAAGTCTTCCACAAAAAAAAAAAAGAAGCTTGGAAAGTTTCCAGATAGGGCAACAGAATGCTTCCACATGCAACCATACCATACCACAGGTCCAAACTCCATGGGGACAGAAGCTTCTTTGTTCAAGACCTTGCCCTGTGTATCTTGTCATCTGGCTATTGATTCAAACATTTTTTATATCATTTGTAATATAATTCTTTTAAAAAAATTTTAATGTTTATTTATTTTTGAGAGAGAGAGAGACAAGAGTGCAGGCAGGGGAGGGGCAGGGAGAGAGGGAAACACAGAATCTGAACCAGGCTCCAGGCTCTGAGCTGTCAGCACAGAGACCAAAACAGGGCTTGAACTCATGAATTGTGATATCATGACCTGAGTCAAAGTCAGTCGCTCAACTGACTGAGCCATCCAGCTCCCCTAAACTTCTTTTCTATATGAGTTAACATGACTAACATGCCAGATCTAAATGAAATAATGGGGGTAATTATTTAGCACAGTACCTGGCACATGGTGGTAATCAATTGATCATTATTATTTGTAATATTTTCAAATAAACATAAAAGTATTGATTTAAAGACCTGTACAAAAGCATGCTATATTTCTTTTTGTTTACAGCATTCTGACATAGACTACAAAAATGTCTCATGAATCATTTCAGCTAGTCACATTAAACAATCATTGTAGGCATTATATTTAGAAAAATTATGAGTTCCATTTACTTTGACTTTGGAAAATTAAAAAAATATATTTTTGGTTTATGAACAACAGATATTTATTTCCAACAGTTCTGGGGGTTTGATATCCAAGATCAGTGTTCCAGGATGATCAGGTAAGGGTCCTCTTCTGGTTTGCAGATTTCTTGTTGTGTACTCATATGGCGTAAGAGGCAAGGGAGATCTCTTGGGACTCTTTTACAAGAACCACTAAAAGTTGTATAGACTGTAAAATATCTATATCAAATGCCAGTGATAGAAAGCTTTCATTTGAGTCTTCTTTTAGATAACATGATATTTAATTAATTCCTCAAACATGCCTTTACCATCATTTATTTAGTCATTAAACAATTACCAAGTATCTGCAATTTATCAGCTGCCCAGATAAGTGCTGGGGACTCTAAAATAAAAAAGACAAGTTCTTGTCCTGGAGAAGTTTGTGGTCAAATGGGGGATACAGAGCTATTGGCAGGGATTCACAAGGATACAGAAGCATCAAAGAAAGGACAGTGACCCTAATTGGATAGGGCTGATGATTACAGAAATCTTCCTGGAGAAGAAGATGTTTGAATGAAATATTTAAGAAAGAGCATGTGATAGTGGAGGGAAGGACATTCCAGGTAGGAGTGACACATGAACACATAGAATGAGATGAGAATCATGAAGTGGCACAAGGCAAAAGACAAACAATTTAGTAATCTGGAATGTAAACTGAAAACCAGGGAGTGCTGAGAACTGGGACAATGAGAAAGAAAGGTCTTAGAGGCCATTGTGAATCAGGATAAGGAACTTGTATATTCATTATATTATCATGGCAAATTTTCAGGGGTTTAAAACAGAAAAATGATATGACCAGATATGCAACTATGGAAAGCACATCTCTGGCTACTTCAGGCAGGGAAGGTGCACAGATAAGAGAGAGTTGTGTGAAAACTAATATACCAAGAACGAGGCTGCCACTGCGCTCTAATTGAAAGATGATCATGGCTGAGACAAGAGGTGGTAGTGAATATGGAGAGAAGTGACATTGAGGAGGCAAAGTCAATAGGAATTGGTGACTGATGGGTTATGGTAGGGGAGAGAGTGGTGAAGATAAGAAGAGTCTAAGAAGAAGATGGTGCAAGAAGAATATTTTCACAGATAGGAGCAGAGGAGGAGAAAACTTAGGGGATTCTGGATTCAGCTTGAGGCTGAATGTGTTCATGGGACTTCAGTAAGGATGCCCATTAGGCATGTGGTTATTCAAGAATGAAACCAGTGGAGGGGTGCCTGGGTGGCTCGGTTGGTTGAGTTTTCAACTCTTGATTTCAGCTCAGATTATGATCCCAAGGTCATGAGATCAAGCCCCATGTTGGGCTCCATGCTGAGCATGGAACCTGCTTGGAATTCTCTCTCTTTCTCTCTCTCCCTCCACCCTTTTCCCCTTGAGCTCTCTCTCTCAAAGGAAAAAAAAAAAGAATAAAGCCAGTGGAAAAGTTTGGGTTGAAGATATGTAGTTGTGTGTCTCCAGCCTAAAGGTACAAATGAAATCAAAGTCTATCATGTTGCAGAAGCAAAGACAGAGTTTTACAGGAAGAAGAGGGTGATTGACAATAACAAATATAACAAAAGTCATTTTATTAACATAAACAGTTGTGATGGAAAGGGGCTTATTATGAATAACAAGACACCCATCTCACCTTGATGGTTCATGCTCCTAGGGCGCCTGGGTGACTCACTTAAGTGTCCTAATCCTGGTTTTGGCTCAGGCCATGATCTCACCATTCCTGAAATCAAGCCCTGTGTTGCACTATCAGTGCAGAGCCTGTTTAAGATACTCTCTCTCTGTCCTTCCCCAGCTCATGCACACACACACACACACACACACACACACACACACACTCACATGCACTCTTTCAAAATAAATAAACATTTTAAAAAGACACTCTTGGGGCAACTGTGTGGCTCAGTCAGTTAAGTGTCTGACTCTTGGTTTTGGCTCAGGTCATGATCTAATGGTTTCATGAGTTCAAGCCTCACATAAGGCTCTGTGCTGGCAATGTGGAGTCTGCTTGGGATTCTCTGTCTCCCTCTCCTTCTGCCTTTCCCCCATTTGCACTCTCTCTATCTCTCTCAAAAATAAATAAACTTAAAAAAATCCTTTCATTGCTCTTATTGTCAGGAAATTCCAAGGATTGGGGCTTTTGGCAGGTCATAGGTAAACAGGTAACTATAGTGAGAACTCTTTTGCCCGAATGGGAAGGAGCCAGGTCATAGTGGGCTGATGAGTGACTCTGAAAAGTTGGAGCAATGCTTATAGATTTTAAAAACCTTTTTTGTTTTGGAAACATTTACATCTATAAAAGTAGACAGAACAGAGTAATGAAACTTTGTTCCCAACATCTTGCTTCAACAATAATCAACTCAGGGCCATCTTGTTTCATCTGTACCTCCTTCTACTTGACCTTATTCTTTATTATTTTAAAGTAAATTTCAGACATCATATTATCTCATTCTTTAATATTTCATCAGGTCTCTAAATGTTAAGGACTCTTTAAAGCTATCATAACCACAATACCATTGTTCTAATCTATTCCCTCAACAATTTTAAATAAGGAGAAAACAGAAATCAGACAGTAGTTAGAAATGTGAAGTCAAGGGAAAATTCTTAGGATAAGTGAAATTTAACATGTTTATAGAGTGAGGAATAAAATTACTAAAGAAAAAGAGATTTATATGTTATTAGAGAAAGAAAAACTAAATGACAAAATTGAGTCCCAGAGAAGCATGAAAATGTGGGGCCAAGAGGCCAGATGGGCTTTCCAAGTCATGAAGAAGGGAAATCTTCTGCATTAGAGGGAAGAGAGGCAGTGTTAGAGTGTTTTGTAAGCAGAAGGTAAAAGAGTATGTCAGTGGTAGGAGGTTAGGATTGAACGAGGTATTGATAGAGGATAGCATAAGGTTACAAATAGATTCTTTGGGGAAAGAAGAAAAGATGAAGAATAACATGAGGCAAGAGACTACAAGGGCTTAGGGCCATAGCAGGCACAGGTGCGTTTCTCCAGTGGCACTTGGAGGTCTGACACATGAGGAAAGTGGATGGGTCTTATGGAGTGTGGAGTACATCCTCTGTACTTGAGGATGAGGTGTATGGGATGGGCTTCAGGGTGTGGTTTTCCTGAGTAACAATAGGGAAGGGGAGGGGAGAAAGGAAACTGTGTTTTGGTGAGCCTGTATCTTATATAATCAATGACAGTGCACTGGGTAGGCAGAAAGGAGAGACGGTAGATAGAAGAAGCAACTGAAATTCATTTTAGATTAAAGTTCTTTCTGAGATTGAAAAGCAGAAAGTGTGAGAATGAGGATGTAGAAAGTGCCTCAGTGGTTCTCAACTTTGGCTGTTCTTTAGAATCAACACAGGAGCTTAAAATATAGAATAATGTCTATGGAAAAATGTCTATTCATGTCTTCCTCCCATCTTTTTAGTTGGGTTATTTGTCTTTTGGTGTTGAGTTTTATATGTTCTTTATAGATTTTGAATACGAACCCTTTATTAGATATGTCATTTGCAAATATCTTCTATTTAATAGATTGTTTTTTAGTTTTGTTGATCGTTTCCTTCACTGTGCAGAAGCTTTTTATTTTGATGAAGTCCCAATAGTTTATTTTTGCTTTTGTTTCCCTTGCCTTGGGAGACATTCCTAGAAAGTTGTAAGAGCTGATGTCAAAGAGATTATTCCTTGTGTTCTCTAGGATTTTAATGGCTTCCTGTCTCGCATTTAGGCCATTATTCTATTTGAATTTATTTTTGTGTATGGTGTAACAAAGTGATCCAGTTTCTTTCTATTGCATGTTGCTGTCCAGTTTTCCCAACACCAGTTGTTGAAGAAACTCTTTTTCCTCTTGTATATTCTTTCCTGCTTTGTCAAATATTAATTGATCATAATTGTGGGTTCATTTCTGGGTTTTTCTATTCCATTCTATTGATCTATGTGTCTCTTTTTGTGCCAGTACCACACTGTTTTGATCACTATAGTTTGTAATATAAGTTGAAGTCTGGGATTGTGATCCCTCCAGCTTTGCTTTTGTTACTCAGTGTTGCTTTGGCCATTTAGGGTCTATTGTGGTTCCATACAAATTCTGGGATTGTTTGTTCTAGCTCTGTGAAAAATGCTGGTGGCATTTTGATAGGGATTGCATTAAATGTGTATATTACTTTGGGTAGTATAGACATTTTAACCATATTTGTTCTTCTAATTCATGATTATGGAATGTTTTTCCATTTCTTTGTGTCATCTTCAATTTCTTTCATTAGTGTTTTATAGTTTTCAGAGTACAGGTCTTCCACTTCTTTGGTTACATTTATTTCTAGGTATCTTATGTTTTTTTGGGGCAATTGTAAATAGAACTGATTCCCTATTTTCTCTTTCTGGTGCTTCATTATTGGTGTATAGAACAGATGGCCAATAGACACATGAAAAGATGCTCGGGACACCTGAGTGGCTCAGATGGTTAAGCGTCTGACTCTTGGTTTCAGCTCTGGTCATGACCTCGGATATCTGTGGGATTGAGCCCCTCATCAGGCTCTGTGCTGGCAGTGGTTCTCTCTCTCTACCCCTCTCCTGCTTGTGTTTTTTTTCTCTCTTTCAATAAGTAAATAAACATTTAGAGAAAAGATGCTCAACATCACTCATCATCAGGGAAATGTAAATCAAACAATGAGATATCACCTCACACCTGTCAGAAAGACAAAACCAACTACACAAGAAACAACAGGTGTTGGCAAGGTTTTGGAGAAAGCGAAACCTTACTGCACTGCTGGTGGGAATGCAAATGGGTGCAGCCACTCTGGAAAACAGTATGGAAGTTCCTCAAAAAGTTAAAAATAGAACTACCTTAATATCTGGCAATTGCATTACTAGGTATTTACCCAAAGAATACAAAAATACTAATCCATAGGGCTACATGTACTCTAATGTTTATAGTAGCATTATCTACAATAGCCGAATTATGGAAAAAACCCAAATGGCCATGGACTAATGAATGGGATAAAGCAGATGTGATGTATATATACAGTGGAATATTAGCCATAAAAAAGAATGAAATCTTGCCATTTGCAATGATGTGGATGGAGCTAGAGAATATTGTGTTAAGTGAAATAAGTTAGAGAAAGACAAACACCATATGATTTCACTCATATGTGGAATTTAAGAAACAAACAAACAAAAGGGAAAAAAAGAGATAGGCAAATAAGAAAGAGACTCTTAACTATAGATAACAAACTGATGATTACCAGAGGGGAGATAGGTGGGGGGATGGGTTAAATAGGTGATCAGGATTAAGGAGTGCACTTGTTGTGATGAGTACTGGCTGTTGTATGGGGATGTTGAATCACTAAATTCTACATCTGAAACTAATATTACACTGTATGTTAACTAACTGGAATTTAAATAAAAGCTTAAAAATAATATCTATATCTGGACTCCACCCTCAGTGACTGCTCTATTTGATCTGAGTGGGTCCCAGGCAATGGTATTTGTTTTGTTTTGCTTGGTTTAGTCTGCCTAGTCTTTTTTTTAAATATGAAATTTATTGTCAAGTTGGTTTCCACACAACACCCAGTGCTCATTCCAGAAGGCGCCCTCCTCAATACCCATCACCCACCCTCCCCTCCATCCCACCCCCATCAACCCTCAGTTTGTTCTTAGTTTTTAAGAGTCTCTTATGTCTTGGTTCCCTCCCTCTCTAACCTTTTTTTTTTCCTTCCCCTCCCTCATGGTCTTCTATTAAGTTTCTCAGAATCCACATATGAGTGAAAACATATGGTATCTGTCTTTCTCTCTATGACTTATTACACTTAGCATAACACTCTCCAGTTCCAACCACATTGCTACAAAAGGCCATATTTCATTCTTTCTCATTGCCACGTCGTATTCCATTGTGTTATAAATCACAATTTCTTTATCCATTCATCAGTTGATGGACATCTAGGCTCTTTCCATAATTTGGCTATTGTTGAAAGTGCTGCTATAAACATTGGGGTACAAGTGCCCCTATGTATCAGCACTCCTGTATCCCTTGGGTAAATTCCTAGCAGTGCTATTGCTGGGTCATAGGGTAGATCTATTTTTAATTTTTTGAGGAACCTCTACACTGTTTTCAAGAGAGGCTACACCAGTTTGCACCAACAGTGCAAGAGGGTTCCCATTTCTCCACATCCTCGCCAGCATCTATAGTCTTCTGATTTGTTCATTTTAGCCACTCTGACTGGCGTGAAGTGGTATCTGAGTGTGGTTTTGATTTGTATTTTCCTGATGAGGAGCGACGTTGAGCATTTTTTCTTTTCATGTGCCTGTTGGCCTTCTGGATGTCTTCTTTAGAAAAGTGTCTATTCATGTTTTCTGCCCATTTCTTCACTGGATTATTTGTTTTTTGGGTGTGGAGTTTGGTGAGCTCTTTATAGATTTTAGATACTAGCCCTTTGTCTGATACGTCATTTGCAAATATCTTTCCCCATTCTGTCGGTTGCCTTTTAGTTTTGTTGATTGTTTCCTTTGCAGTGCAGAAGGTTTTTATCTTCACGAGGTCCCAATAGTTCATTTTTGCTTTTAATTCCCTTTCCTTTGGGGATGTGGCAAGTAAGAAATTGCTGCAGCTGAGGTCAGAGAGGTTTTTTCCTGCTTTCTCCTCTAGGGTTTTGATGGTTTCCTGTCTCACATTCAGGTCCTTTATCCATTTTGAGTTTGTTTTTGTGAATGGTATAAGAAAGTGGTCTAGTTTCATCCTTCTGCACGTTGCTGTCCAGTTCTCCCAGCACCATTTGTTAAAGAGACTGTCCTTTTTCCATCGGATGTTCTTTCCTGCTTTCTCAAAGATTAGTTGGCCATACGTTTGTGGGTCTAGTTCTGGGGTATCTATTCTATTCCATTGGCCTATGTGTCTGTCTTTGTGCCAATACCATGCTGTCTTGATGATGACAGCTTTGTAGTAGACGCTAAAGTCTGGGATTGTGATGTCTCCTGCTTTGGTCTTCTTCTTCAAAATTACTTTGGCTATTCGGGGTCTTTTGTGGTTCCATACAAATTTTAGGATTGCTTGTTCTAGCTTTGAGAAGAATGCTGGTGCCATTTTGATTGGGATTGCATTTAATGTGTAGATAGCTTTGGGTAGTATTGACATTTTAACAATATTTTTTCTTCCAATCCATGAGCATGGAATGTTTTTCCATTTTTTTTATCTCTTCTTCAATTTCCTTCATAAGCTTTCTGTAGTTTTCAGGATACAGATCTTTTACATCTTTGGTTAGGTTTATTCCTAGGTATTTTATGCTTCTTGGTGCAATTGTGAATGGGATCAGTTTCTTTATTTGTCTTTCTGTTTCTTCCTTATTAGTGTATAAGAATGCAACTGATTTCTGTACATTGATTTTGTATCCTGCAACTTTGCTGTATTCATGTCTCAGTTCTAGCAGACTTTTGGTGGAGTCTATCGGGTTTTCCATGTATAATATCATGTCATCTGCAAAAGGTGAAAGCTTGACATCATCATTGCCAATTTTAATGTCTTTGATTTCCTTTTGTTGTCTGATTGCTGATGCTAGCACTTCCAAACGCTATGTTAAACAACAGTGGTGAGAGTGGACATCCCTGTCGTGTTCCTGATCTCAGGGAGAAAGCTATCAGTTTTTTCCCCATTGAAGATGATATTAGCTGTGGGCTTTTCATAAGTGGCTTTTATGATCTTTAAGTATGTTCCTTCTATCCCGACTTTCTCGAGGATTTTTATTAAGAAAGGATGCTGAATTTTGTCAAATCCTTTTTCTGCATCGATAGAAAGGATCATATGGTTCTTATCTTTTCTTTTATTAATGTGATGTATCACATTGATTGATTTGTGAATGTTGAACCAGCCCTGCATCCCAGGAATGAATCCCACTTCATCATGGTGTATAATTATTTTTATATGCTGTTGAGTTTGATTTGCCAGTATCTTATTGAGAATTTTTGCATCCATATTCATCATGGATATTGGCCTGTAGTTCTCTTTTTTTGCTGGGTCTCTGTCTGGTTTGGGAATCAAAGTAATGCTGGCTTCATAGAATGAGTCTGGAGGTTTTCTTTCCCTTTCTATTTTTTGGAACAGCTTGAGAAGGATAGGTATTATCTTTGCTTTAAATGTCTGGTAGAATTCCCCTGGGAAGCCATCTGGTCCTGGACTCTTATTTGGAGATGCTGATTCAATTTCTTCACTGGTTATGGGTCTCTTCAAGTTTTCTATTTCTTCCTGTTTGAGTTTTGGAAGTGCATGGGTGCTTAGGAATTTGTCCATTTTTTCCAGGTTGTCCAGTTTGTTGGCATATAATTTTTCATTGTATTCCCTGATAATTGCTTGTATTTCTGAGGGATTTGTTGTAATAATTCCATTTTCATTCAAGATTTTATCTGTTTGGGTCATCTCCCTTTTCTTATTGAGAAGCCTGGCTAGAGGTTTCTCAATTTTGTTTATTTTTTGAAAGAACCAACTCTTGGTTTCATTGATCTGCTCCACAGTTTTTTTAGATTCTATATTGTTTATTTCTGCTCTCATCTTTATTATTTCTCTTCTTCTGCTGGGTTTGGGGTGTCTTTGCTGTTCTGCTTCTATTTCCTTTAGGTGTGCTATTAGGTTTTGTATTTGGAGTGTTTCTTGTTTCTAGAGATAGGACTGGATTGCAATGTATTTTCCTCTCAGGACTGCCTTTGCTGCATCCCAAAGTGTTTGGATTGATGTATTTTCATTTTCATTTGTTTCCATGTATTTTTAAATTTCTTCTCTAATTGCCTGGTTGACCCACTCATTCTTTAGTAGGGTGTTCTTTAACCTCCATGCTTTTGGAGGTTTTCCAGACTTTTTCCTGTGGTGGATTTCGAGGTTCACATAGCATTGTGGTCTGAAAGTGTGCATGGTATGATCTCAATTCTTGTATATTATGAAGGGGGGTTTTGTGACCCAGTGTGTGATCTATCTTGGAGAATATTCCATGTGCACTTGAGAAGAAAGTATATTCTGTTGCTTTGGGATTCAGAGTTCTAAATATATCTGTCAAGTCCATCTGGTCCAATGTATCATTCAGGGTCCTTGTTTCTTTATTGATCCTGTGTCTAGATGATCTATCCATTGTTGTAAATGGAGTATTAAAGTCCCCTGCAATTACCACATTCTTATCAATAAGGTTGCTTATGTTTGTGATTAATTGTTTTATATATTTGGGGGCTTCCGTATTTGGTGCATAGACATTTATAATTGTTAGCTCTTCCTGATGGATAGAGCCTATAATTATTATATAATGCCCTTCTTCATCTCTTGTTACAACCTTTAATTTAAAGTCTAGTTTGTTTGATAGAAGTATGGCTACTCCAACTTTCTTTTGACTTCCAGTCAAAAGACTGGAAGATATCATGGTAGATAGTCCTCCATCCCCTCACTTTCAATCTGAAGGTGTCCTCAGGTGTAAAATGAGTCTCTTGTAGATAGCAAATAGATGGGTCTTGTTTTGTTTTTGTTTTTGTTTTTGTTTTATCCATTCTGATACCCTATGTCTTTTGGTTGGAGCATTTAGTCCATTTACATTCAGTGTTATTATAGAAAGATATGGGTTTACAGTCATTGTGATGTCTGTAGGTTTCATGGTCATAGTGATGTCTCTGGTACTTTGTGGTCCTTGCAACATTTCACTCACAGAATCCCCCTTAGGATCTCTTGTAGGGCTGGTTTAGTGGTGATGAATTCCTTCAGTTTTTGTTTGGGAAGACCTTTATCTCTCCTTCCATTCTGGATGGCAGACTTGCTGGATAGAGGATTCTCAGCTGTGTATTTTTTCTGTTCATCACATTGAAGATTTCCTGCCATTCCTTTCTGGCCTGCCAAGTTTCAGTAGATAAATCCGTCACTAGTCTTATCAGTCTCCCTATATATGTTGGAGTGTGTTTATCCCTAGCTGTTTCAGGATTTTCTCTTTATCCTTGTATTTTGACAGTTTCACTATGATATGTCATGCAGAAGATCGATTCAAGTTATGTCTGAAGGGAGTTCTCTGTGCCTCTTGGATTTCAATGCCTGTTTCCTTGCCAAGATCAGGGAAGTTCTCAACTATGATTTGTTCTAGTAAACCTTCAGCCCTTTTCTCTCTCTCTTCTTCTGGAATCCCTATTATACAGATATTGTTGTGCTTGATTGCATCACTTAGTTCTCTAATTGTCCCTTCATACCCTTGGATTTTTTTATCTCTTTTTCTCAGCTTCCTCTTTTTCCATAATTTTATCTTCTAATTCAACTATTATCTCCTCTGCCTCTTTAATCGGTGCTATGGCCACCTCCATTTTATTTTGCACCTCATTTATAGCATTTTTTCGTTCTTCATGACTATTTCTTAGTCCCTTGATCTCTGTAGTAATAGATTCTCTGCTGTCCTCTATACTTTTGTCAAGCCCAGCGATTAATTTTATGACTATTATTCTAAATTCATGGTCTGTTATTTTGCTTAAATCATTTTTGATCAATTCATTAGCTGTTGCTACTTCCTGGAATTTCTTTTGAGGAGAGTTCTTCCATTTCGTCATTTTGGATAGTCCCTGGAGTGGCACTGAACTGCGGGGCACTTCCCCTGTGCTGTCTGGAGTAACTTGGGTTGGTGGGTGGGGCTGCAGTCAGACCTGATGTCTGTCCCCAACCCATAGCTGAGGCCACAATCAGACTGGTGTGTACCTTATCTTCCCCTCCCCCAGGGGTAGGACTCACTGTGGAGTGGTGTGGCCCCTGTCTGGGCTACTTGCACACTGACAGACTTGCCGTGCTGCTTTGATGGGATTTGGTGTATTAGCCAGGGTGGATCCTCAGGGTGCACAGGGGCGGGAGGGGCAGGCTTAATTAGCTTTGCCTTAGGTGGTCCCCTGTGGGAGCGGCCCTGCAACACCAGGAGGGAGGCAGACCCAACAGAGGGATGGATACACAGATGCACAGCATTGGGTGTTTGCGCAGTGCAAGCAAGTTCGGTGACTGATTCCCTTTGGGATTTCGGCTGGGGGATGGGATAGGGAGATGGCGCTGGCCAGTGCTTCTGTTCCCCAATGAGCTGAGCTCTGTCTTGTAGGGCTCAACAACTCTCCCTCCCAGTGTCCTCTCACCCTCCCGCTCTCTGAGCAGAGCTGCTGACTTTTAACATTCCAGATGTTATGTCCCGCTGGCTGTCAGAACTCATGCAGTCCAGCCCCTCTGCTTTTGCAAGTCAGACTCGGGGGCTCTGCCTTGCTTGGCGGGCTGCCCCTCCACTGCCCCGGGTCCCTCCTGCCATTCCGTGTAGTGCACACTGCCTCTCTGCCCTTTCTACCCTCTTCCGTGGGCCTCTTGTCTATGCTTGGCTCTGGAGAATCCATTCTGCTAGTCTTCTGGTGGTTTTTTTTGGGTTATTTAGGCAGATGTGGGTGGAAACTAAGTGACCAGCAGGACACGGTGAGCCCAGCATCCTCCTATGCCCCCATCTTCTCCCCCTGCCTAGTCTTTTAATTTTTTCTTTTTTTTTTTTTTAGATTTTACTTTTTGGAGCAGTTTTAGGTTCACAGCAAAAATTGGGTGAAAGTATAGATTTCCCATATGCCTACTACTCCACTGCCCAGCCTCCCCTTTTAGGGAAAAATCTGTTATATCATGTCCAACAGGACTGATAAGGAACTTTCAGTCCCTGCCTGAAGACTTCCTTCCAGATTCTTGTTCCACACCCTTCTTGCCTCAGGCGCCAAATTACTACTGTTGGGAAAATAAGTAAAGTTCTGCACCATAAGATGGCCGATAGAACTAAAACAAGCTCTAGTTCCCAACTTAGAGACTCCTCTTCTGGGTTCTTCCTGCCCTGTTTGCTGTGCACGCAAAAGCCACCACGAATGCAGAATGCAGAATGTAGAAGATGATGCTATAATTTACCCTTCCCACCAGCATTCGGCACTCAGATCTCTGGAGAATGATCTCTGAGCCCACTGATGTAAAATAAACCTCCTTCCTTCCAAGATCTCTTAGTGCCACTTGGTTCTTCTGCCGGGTGATCCAGAACAGTTTCCAAAACACCCCCACTATCAACACCTTCACCAGATTGGTTCATTTGTTACAATTGTAAAGGAGGAAAAACGTTTTTACTTTATCCTTTTAAGTTCAGTCCTTGAGGACCTGCAAATCAAACTGATAAAGGATTAACAGGAGGAGAAAAAACCCCTGTAGGGTTTATTTATGTATATAATGCACACACATGGGAGACTTCAGTGATGAGTAACTCAGAGTGGAATGTGGAGTTTTAGATGCCATCTTAACAAAGAGACAAATTGTAGAGAAGTGACAAGACACAAGAAAAGGGGTTTGGGGTTCTAGGGGCAGTAAATTGTAGGGAGGTAAATATATGGGAAAACTAATGAAAGAAGATAAAGGTCATTTTCATTAGAATTGTTACCCAGACCTGAATCTTACTCAGCCTGCAGTGTGATAAGAGCATCTCTGGTGATTAGGAGTAATTCTCCTCTTCCTGATAAAAGATGCAGGAGGGGGAACATCTTCACATCTTCACAAAGGGAAATTTATACTCTGCCTTTATGCAGAGATGGGGGAGATAGATAACTTTTCCTCTGTTTCTCAACTGACTTCAGCTCAAAATAATCTTTATGCCACAATGGCATATTTGATACCTTTCACATCTATGGGCATATGGAACCTACATATCATTATTACCCAAAGTCCATAGTTTGCGTTAAGGGTCACTCTTGGTGTTGTACATTATATGGGTTTTGACAAAAATGTAATGATATTTATCCACATCATAGCATAATACAAAATTATTTCACTGCCCTAAAAATTCTTGTGCTTTGCCTATTTATCCCTCTCCACAACCCCTGACACCTACTAATCTTTCTATAGCCTCCACAGTTGTGTTTTTTCCAGAATGGCATATAATTGGAATCATACAGTATGTAGACTTTTCATATTGGTTTCTTTCACTTAGTGATATGCATTTAAGTTTCCTCCATGTTTTTACATGGCTTGGTAACTTATTTCTTGTTATTGCTGAATAATATTCCATTGTATGGATGTACCATTTGACAGCTCATAGCCTGGAGCCTGCTTCAGATTCTGTGTCTCCCTCTCTCTCTCTGTTCCTCTCCTGCTTGATCGCTCGTGTGTTTTCTCTCTCTCTCTCTCTCTCAAAAATAAACATTTAAAAAATTTTTTTAAAAAAGCATCTAGGTGATAATATGTAGTCATATTTGAGAACCCCTGAAGAAGGAAAGGAAGCTGTGTTCTGTGTTTATCTGGGAGTCGAGTAGTTTTTGGGTTGGATCAGATATGGTGTAGCTTGGGAGTATCAAACCATTGAGAAGTGGTAACAGCCATTCCAGGTTTTATTCAATTTTTAACGTTTATAGTTTAACATGTGAAGTTTAGTAAATGTTAAGTGACTTGCTTAGGTCATCTAGCAAGTCAATGACAATACAGAACATACCACAGTCTTGTTTTTTAAACAAGATATAGAAATCAAATGATCTCTTTATTTGCTTCCCTTCAGTTACCTTTCCTTCCTGTAACTTTATCCACCCTCCAAACAAATTACCTTGAAGAAGAAACTTTAATAAAAATGTAGATATATAAAACAGGGGAAATACCAAGGTTCATGCCATGACATGTGAATGTTAGCTTCATCATGTGTGTTTGTAGTGAGGACTAACTCTAATGGTATAACTTGTACAGAAATCAGGGGGATTTCACTTATTCAGTTAAAATTTTTTTTTAATGTTTATTTTTGAGAGAGAGAGAGAGAGAGAAAGAAGAGAGACAGAAGGCAAGCAGGGGAGGGGCAGAGCAGAGAGAGAGGGAGAAACAGAATCTGAATCAGGCTTGAGGCTCTGAGCTTTCCAGCACAGAGCCTGATGCAGGGCTCCAGCTCATGAACAGCAATATCATGACCTGAGCTGATGTTAGACACTTAACCAACTGAGCCACTCAGGCACCCCCATGTCACTTATTCAGTTTTACACTTCCTACTGACTCCTGAAATAAAGAGAAGATATGGGAATGTTATTTAAATATGACAATATCAAATATAGCATCAGGAAAAAAAAATAAAACCCATGATACATTTCTGTATCTGCTTAAGGAAATCTAATTCTAAAAACAACTATTTAACAAGCACCAATAAAGGCTTAATATGTGCCCAGAATTAAGAACATTCTTTTAATCCTCCTGACAAATTCATGAATACAGATACTATCCTGACTTTACAGAGAAGAAAAAGCAGGGGAAGTGAAGTCACTTGCTCAAGGTCCCAGGAGAGTAAGTCCTATGCAGAGCTGGGATCTGAACCCAGATGATCTCATAGTTTGTATGCCATGCTGAAGCAGCATAGGTCTGAAAAAGGGGTGGGGTTCTACCTTTAGACAAAAATACAGACAAAACCCTCTGTGTATACTCTGAAATGTACAAAACACATTAACAACAACAACAGCAGCAGCAACAGCAACAACAAACCAAGCTGGAGATTAAGACATGGAAATTCTGGCAAAGTAAGTGTAAATTAAATAGATTGCTATGCAACCCTCATATTTTTATGTTTTTCTTTCTTAGTGGAATAGATTAGATGATATTCAGATAGAGCTTTAATGAAATATGCATAAAAGTTTTATAAAACTGATCATTTGTGACATTTATCTATTATAGAACAATGGACTTTTAGATATCAAAGGGACTTTTGATGTTATATAGTTAGACAATTTCACTTTATAGATGAAGTATCAGGGCTTAGAGAGTTTATGTGACTTTTAAAATGCAATATAGCTTCTTGAAAGTCAGATGAGAACTAGCAGAAGTTAAAGTTTTTTCATTAAACCAGTTTCTCATATAGTTGATTTATTCATGATTCTTATATTTTTTGTAATGCTATTGTGAAATTTAATAATTTATCCCATTTTTAATACACTTATTGTTAAGTCAGAAGTTTTGGGATTTTATAAAATCTCCACAACTTGCACACAACAATGATAGTCAATATAATCATTTAAATTTATTTCTTTTTCATGAATTTTTGAGTGATGAAAACCCCGTGTTTACACTTATGCATTTCTACTTTTGAGTTTTACCTCACCTATAAAGTATAGATTGTTACTTATGAAATCTTTTTTTAAATTATATATTAAGGGTTAGCAGTTGCCCATAGTCAATGATATTATTAAAGAAATTATTACATAAGAAATATAACATATAATATCTTGTACCATTTTTATCTCCAACATACAGATTTAGGATAAAATAAGCAGAACCTAAACTTGATCACTGTCAGGATTTTCCCACTACTCTTGAGGTGAATGAATTAATCATGGAGAATAAAATCTTTAGAAGCTTTTTATCTTGATGAGGTCTCAAAAGTTCATTTTTTGCTTTTGATTCCCTTGCCTTAAGCAACATGTCTAGTAAGAACTCATTTCAGCCAAGGCCAAAGAGGTTGTTGCCTGTGTTCTACTCCAGGATTTTGATGGTTTCCTGTCTTACATTTAGATCTTTCATCCATTTTGAATTTATTTTTGTGTTTGGTATTAGAAAGTGGTCCAGTTTCATTCTTCTGCATGTAACTCTCCAGTTTTCCCAATACCATTTGTTGAAGAGACTTTTTTCCATTGGATATTCTCTCCTGCTTTGTTGAAGATGAATTGATCATTTAGTTGTGGGTCCATTTCTGTGTCTTTGTTCTGTATAAAATTTGTTTGTGTGACTTGTCATGCAATTCTACCTAGAAAGCACATACACAATCATTGGGGACTTAGTTGGCTTGTGCTCCATGTCTGGTCTTAGAATCAGAATTGGCCCTTCTGTTTCTGATACCAAGAGGGATTAATGGGCTTCACATTCCTCTTGAACCCAGACCAGGCTACCCCCCTGGGATGGACCCAGGAGGGAAGAGGAATAAACAAATGCCAGTCTCCTAAGATTATGAGATATGATAAGACAAACAGAAGAGGAAAAAAAAAAACCAGCTCGCTCAGGACTGCACTTAGGTAAACGTAATAACTAACCATAAATCACACACGGATGGTATATCTGTTGCCCTCGTGAGAATAGTTAGTTGGAAGCTTCACCTGAGGACTGAAACTCTGTCCAGGACCATCAGTTGGGACTCCAACTGGGCTGTTCACTGTGGGGCTTCAGTAGCCAGAGGTTGGATGTTGTGAGTACCTGATTTGATGTACGAACGCTTCTTTGTTCTTCTCTATACTTCTCTCCCTCTTTATGTTTACTATAATTGTTTAATTCCATATATTCCCTTTCCCTTATAATTAATAAAGCTTTCCTCCAGGAAACAGAAAGTACGGTTATTATGAATTACTATTATTCAGAACAGTCCAAAATTCTGTTCCACTGATCTATGTGTCTGTTTTTGTGTCTGTACCATACTGTCTTGATGATTAAAGCATTGTAATACAGGTAGACCTCCAGAATTGTGATGGCTATTGCTATGCTTCTCTTTTTCAACAATATGTTGGCTACTTGGAGTCCTTTCATGTTCCATACAAATCTTATTTTCTTTTATTATTAAAGTTTATTTGTTGAGAGAGAGAAGGGTGGAGGGGCAGAGAGAGAGGAATAGAGGGAGAGAGAGAATCCCAGTCAAGAGTCAGATGCTTAACTGACTGTGCCAGCCAGGAGCCCCTGGTTCCATACAAATTTTAAAATTGTTTGTTCTAGCTCTGTGAAAAATGCTGGTGTTATTTTGATAGGGATTACATTGAATGTGTAGACTGCTTTGGGTAGTATAGACATTTTAACAATATTTGTTCTTCAAACCCATGAGCATGGAATGTTTTTCCTTTTTTAATGTTTTCTTCAATTTCTTTCATAAGTGTCCTATAATTTTCAGAGCACAGACCTTTTACCACTTTGGTTAGATACATTCCTAGGTATCTTACAGTTTTTGATGGAATTATAAATTGGATTTATTCTTTGATTTCTTTTTCTGCTGCTTCATTATTGTGGTATAGAAATGCAACAGATTTCTCTGTGTTGATTTTATATCCTGTGAGTTTGTTGAATGCATGTATCAGTTCCAGCAATTTTTTGGTGGAGTCTTTTTGGTTTCCATGTAGAGTATCATGTCATCTGGGAATAGTGAAAGTTTGATTTCTTTCTTGCTGATTTAGATGCTTTTTATTTCTTTTTGTTGTCTGATTGCTGAGGCCAAGACTTCCAGTACTATGTTGAATAGTAATGGTGAAAGTGAGTATGCTTGTCTTGTTCCTGACCATAGGGAAAGGTTCTCAGTTTTTGCATGAAAACATGCATTGGTGTGATCTAAATCTTTTTGTAATTGTTGAGGGCTGATGTGTGACCCAGTATTTGGTCTATAGTGGAGAATGTTTTGTGTACACTCGAAAAGAATGTGTATTCTGGAGGAGTTGAGATGGCAGAGAAGGGGACCCTGGGTTTTCCTTGTCTCTTAATCACATCTGTATTGAGGTCATGTCACTTGGAACACCCAGGAAATCTATCTGCAGACTGGCACAGGGATCTCCATGGTCTGCTCCTGCGTGGCAGGAGCAAGGTGTGTAGAAGTGAATTGGGGGTGAGAAAAATGGTGGTGCTGGGGGGGGAAGGGAACCATTCCAGAGACAAAAGGAGAGAAGGAGAGAGATGTTGAGAGAGTGCAGCATCGGGTTTGCACAAGAGGAGAATCTCTCTGGACCATGGACTGGGGAGAGAGAAGTACTGAGTGTTGTGGGGTTTTTTTGGGTTTGTTTTCTTTTTTTCAAACAAAGTGTGGGACTCAAGCACTGAGGTTTGGAAATGTGTGACTTTCTCTGGAGCAGAGCTGTGGCACTTGTTCCTGGGGAGGAGGGAGATGACACCAGAGTGCATAGCATGTTGTAGGGATCTCTGGGGGCAAATTGGGAGAGAACATTCCTCCTCCTGGAGTACTTTTGGAAGAAGATATATTGCCTCTAAAAGGAAAAAAGACCCTGTAGGTGCCAGCAAAACACCTTTAAGTGGCAGGAGACAGAGACATGCCCAGGGGGCATATAACCTTGTTGCTGCTTTTAGTGGTGTTACACCATAGATTCTATGCTCTGTACAGGGGTGAGACTCTTTTCTGGGGCAAAGAACATCAGATACAGCATAGAGAGGTTCTACTCCCTAGGAGAGGGGCAGGTTTATGCAGTTCCTGGTCCTTTAAGATTTCAAGTTTTGAATTCCAGCCATGTGCCAAAGGAAAAAAAAAAAAAAACAAAGGAGAGCTGGGTACAGGGAGTGCTGACTGCCCTTGCTATTCTGTGAGACCTCCCTGAATAGTGGGGAGTGTTAGATTCCCCTGTTCAGGGACAAGAGATTGGGATGGAACCATTTCCCCCCCAACTCCAACACAGTAGGACTTCAGAAGGCAACATAGTGGTCCCTAGTGTAGGTAGGACCCACTTACACCAAACCTCACTCCCTGTTCCTGGTCACTGCTTAAACTAGAGCAAGACTGACTCTTAACCAATGCAGTGGGCTTCTCCTCCAGACGACAAGCATAGGCAGCACCCCACATGCACTATTGTACTGAAAATCAAGCACTTCAAAATGACACCTGCATTTCTGGTGGAAATAGGACCAGACTTACTTTTTTTTTTTCCTTTTTTCATCTTTTGGAATCAGGTTTATAGTTTTTTGTTTGTTTGTTTGTTTTTTCATTTGCTTTTCTCTGTATTTTTTGGGGGGCAGTCTTCTTTTTTTCTTTTTTCCTTTTTTCTCTTTCTTTTTCTTTGGAATCAGCCTTATAATTTTAGATTGTCTATTTTTTGTGGTTTTTTTGGGTTTTTTTTCCCTTTCCTTTTTTCCTTTTTTGGGGGATCAGACTTCCCCTTCCTTTTTTGTCCAGGCTTATTTTAACAAACAAATTAAATCACACCCAGATAAATGTACAACATTCTCCACTACAAGGAAGAAGGAGCTCTGCAGAGAACTAACCAGTGGGAAAGAACAGCCAAAACACAACGGCAGAATGCACACACCATACATCAGAAACACTTCCTGAGGTGCCCGGTTCTGGAGAGTGCACAACCTTTTTAAACATAACATTACTCTAAGATGCAGGAAACATAAAAGCATTCAAAACACACAAAAGACAGAAATTTAGCCCAAATGACAAGATGGGGTAATTCACCCCAAAAGAAAGGTAAAGAAGAAATCAGAGTCTGGGATATGCTCAAAATAGATATAAACAATATATATGAACAAGAATTTAGAACAACAGTGATAAGACTACAAGCTGGGCTTGATAAAAGCATTGAAGACACCAGAGTAACCCTGGCTTCAGAGATCAAAGACCTAAACACTAGTCAGGCTTAAATAAAAAATGCTATAACTGAGAGGCAAAGCCAACTGGATGCAGTCACAACAAAGACTGAAGAAGCAGAGGAGATAATAGATGATATAGAATATAAAATTATGAAAAATAATTTATTAAAAGAAAGAGGGAAAGAAAAGTATAAGATCACAAGGGGAGGCTTGGGGAACGCAGTTATTCCCTAAAACAAAACAATATTTGTATCATAAGAGTCCCAGAAGAAGAAGAAGGTTTATTTGAACAAATTTTAGCTGAGAACTTCCCTAATCTGAGGAAGGAAGCAGGCATTCAAGTCCAAGAGGCACAGAGAACTCCTGTCAAAATCAATAAAAACAGGTCAACACCATGATATATCATGGTGAAGTTTGCAAAATACAAAGATAGAAAATTCTGATGCACCTGGGACAAAAGGTCCTTAATCTACAAGGGTAAACACATAAGGTTAGCAGCAGACCTGTCCACTGAAACTTGTCAGGCCAGAAAGAAGTGGCAGAAAATATTCAGTTTGCTGAATGGAAAAGTATCCAGCAAGACTGTCATTCAGAATAGAAGGAGATATAAAGAGTTTCCCTGACAAACAAAAACTAAAGGAGTTCCTGACTGCTAAAACAGCCCTACACAAAATTTTAAGGGGGACTATCTGAGTGGGTAGAAAAAAAAAAGACCAAAACATCAAAGACTAGAAAGGACCAGAGAAGATCATTAGAAAATCCAACTCTAGAGAGGTTACAAAATGGCACTAAATTCATATCTTTGAATAATCAGTCTGAATGTAAATATACTAAATGATCAAATCAAAAGACATAGTGTATCAGAATGGATACAAAACCAATATTCATCTGTGTGATGCCGACAAGAGACTCATTTTAGATCTAAAGACACCTGCAGATTAATTGTGAGGGCATGGATGGATCATCTGTCATCCTAATAGCTGTCAAAGGAAAGCAGATTAGCTATACCTATATCAGACAAATTAGATTTTAAAACAAAGACTGTAACAAGAGATAAAGAAGGGCATTATATCATAATTAAGGTATTTTATCTATCAAGAAGATCTAACAATTGTTAATATTTATGCCTCCAAGCTGGAACACCCAGATGTATATATCAGTTAATAACAAACATACAGAAATTCATGGATAATTAATACAATAACACTAAGGGACTTCAACACCCCACTTACAACAATGAACAAGTCATCTAAGCAGAAAATCATCAGAGAAACAATGGCTTTAAATGACACACTGGACCAGATGGACTTAACAGATATATTCAGAACATTTCATCCTAAAGCAGCAGAACACATTCTCTAGTGCACATGGAGCATTCTCCAGAATATATCACATACTCTGTCACAAATCAGCCCTCAGCAAGTACAAAAAGATCACGATCATTCCATGCATATTTTCAGATCAAATCTCTCTAAAACTTGAAGTTAACTACAAGATAAAATTTGGGAAGCCCACAAATACATGAAAGTTAAAGAATATCTTACTAAAAAAATGAATGGGGTAACCAGGAAATTAAAGAAGAAATTAAAAAATACATGAAAACAAATGAAAATGAAAACACAACCGTCCAAACCTTTTAGGATGAAGCAAAGGCATTCCTAAGAAGAAAGCATATTACAATTCAGGCCTATCTCAAGAAACAAAAATGGTTCCAAATACACAATGTAACCTCACACCCAAAGGAGCTAGGAACAGAACAGCAAATAAAGCCTAAAGCTACCAGAAGAAGGAAAAGAAGGAAAATAATAAATATCAGAACAAAAATAAATGATACAAAAACAAAAAACTCAGTGAAACATATCAACAAACCTAAGAGCTGATTCTTTGAAAGAATAAACAAACAAACTTGGAAAACACCAGCCAAACTTACCAAAAATAAAAGAGAAAGGACCCAAATACAGAAAATCATGAATGAAAGAGGAGAGATCACAACCAACACCACAGAAATAGAAACAATTATAAGAGAATATTATGAAAAATTATATGCCAACAAACTGGGCAATCTGGAGGAAATGGACAAATTCCTAGATATATACAAACTACCAAAACTGAAACACGAAGACATAAAAAATTTTGAACAGACTCATAACCAGCAAAAAAAAAAAAAAAAAAAGAAAAGAAAAAAAGAATCAGTAATCAAAAATCTCCCAACAAACAAAAGTCCTAGGCCAGATGGCTTGCCAGGGGAATTCTACCAGACATTTAAAGATGAGTTACTATCTATTCTTCTCAAGCTGTTCCAAAAAATAGAAATGGTAGGAAACCTTCCAAAGTCATTCTATGAGGGAAATATTACCTTGACTCCAAGCCCAGACAAAGACCCCACTGAAAAGGAGAATTACAGGCCAATATCCTTGATGACCTGGATGCAAAAATTTTCAACAAGGCTAGCAAATCAAATTCAACAGTACATTAAAGAATTATTCATCACAGCCAAGTGGGATTTATTCCTGGGCTGCAGGGCTGGTTCACTATTTTCAAATCAATAAGTATAATACACTATATTAATAAAAGAAAGGATAAGAACCATATGATCTTGTCAATAGATGCAGAAAAAAATTTGACAAAATACAGCATCACTGTTTAAAAAAAACCTCAACAAAGTAGGGATAGATAAAAAAAATACTTCAACATAATAAAGACATATACGAAGGACCCACAGCTAATATAATCTTCAATGGGGAAAAGCTGAGAGCCTTTACCCTAACGTCAGGAGCACAACAAGGATGCCTACTCTCACTATTACTAGTATTGGAAGTCTTAGCCTCAGCAATCAGACAACATGAAGAAATAAATGGCATATGAATTAGCAAGGATGAAGTAAAACTTACACTATTTGCAGATGACATTGTACTCTATGTAAGAAAACCTGAGAGACTTCACCAAAAAGTGCCAGAACTAATACGTGAATTCAGCAATATCACAGAATATAAAATCAATGTGCAGAAATCTGTTGCATTTCTATACACAAATAATGAAGCAGCAGAAACAGAAATCAATGAATCAATCCAATTTACAACTCTAGCCAAAACCATAAGATATCTAGAAATAAATCTAACCAAAGAGGTAAAAGATCTGTATTCTGAAAACTAAGAAGATTTACGAAAGAAATTGAAGAGGATACAAAGAAATGGAAAGCATTCGATGCTCAGGGATTGGAAGAACAAACTTGTTAAAATGTCTATACTACCCAAAGAAATCTACACATATAATGCAATCCCTATGAAAATAACACTAGCATTCTTCACAGAGCTAGAAAAAACAATCCTAAAATTTGTATGGAACCACAAATGACTTCGAATAGCCAGAGCAATCCTGGAAAAGAAACAAAACTGGAGGCATCATGATTTTGGATTTCAAGCTATATTGCAAAGCTGTAGTCTTCAAGACAGTATGGTACTGGCACAAAAACAGGTACCTAGATTAATGGAAACCAGAAATCAACTCACAACTCTATGGTCAACTAATCTTTGACAAAGCAGGAAAAAATATCAAATGAAAAAAGATAGTCTCTTCAATAAATTGTGTTGGGAAAACTGAATAGTAACATGCAGAAGAATGAAACTGGATGACTTTCTTACACCATACACAAAAATAAATTCAAAATGGATGAAAGACCTAAATGTGAGACAAGAAACAACAAAAATCCTAGAGGAGAGCACAGGCAGTAAAGTCTGATCTCAGCCATAGCAACTTCTTACTAGAACCTTCACTGAAGGCAAGGGAGACAATATCATAAATGTGCTATTAGGACTTAACCAATATAAAATTTTTTGCACAGCAAAGGAAACAATCAGCAAAACTAAAATGCAACTTATGGAATGGTAGAAGATATTTGCAAATGGCATATCTGGTAAAAAATTAGTATCCAAATCTATAAAGAACTTATCAAAATCAACACCCAAAAAACAAACAACCCAGTTAAGAAATGGGAAGAAGACATGAATAGACACTTTTCCAAAGAAGACAACCAGATGCCTAACAGACACATGAAAAGATGCTCAACATCACTTATCATCAGTGAGATACAAATCAAAACCATGATGAGATTCCTCCTCACAACTGTCAGAATGTCTAAAATTAACAAGAAATAACAGGTGTTGGGGGGATGTGGAGAAAGGGGAACCCTCTTGCACTGCTTGTGGCCAGGAAAACTGGTGCAGCCACTCTTGAGAACAGTATGGAGATTCCTCAAAAAAATAAAAATAGAACTACCCTATGATCCAGCAATTGCATTATTATGTATTTATACAAAGGACATAAAAATACAGATTAAAGGAGGTACATGCACCCCAATGTTTATAGCAGCATTATCAACAATAGTCAATCTATGTATAGAGCCCAAATGTCCATTGACTATTGAATGGATAAAGAAGAGGTGGTATGTATCTACAATGGGAAATAACTCAGCGATAAAAAGAATGAAATCTTGTCATATGCAATGACATGGATGAAGCTAAAATGTATTATGCTAAGTGAAATATATCAATCAGAGAAAGACAAATTCTGTATGATTTCACTCATATGTGGAATTTAAGAAACAAAACAAATGAATATATTGGAAGGGGGAAAGAGAAGAGAGTGAAACAAATCACAGGAGACTCTTAATGATAGAGAACAAACTGAGGGTTGATGAAGGGAGCTGAGTGGTAAATGGGCTAGATGAGTGATGAATAGGAAGGCACTTGAGATGAGTACTGTGTGTTGTATGTAAGGGATATATCACTGAATTCTGCTTCAAAACCAATATTGCACTGCATATTAAAACTAAATAAAATATAAATAAAAAAGAAAGTATAAAATTAAAAAAAAAAGAAAATGTGTATTCTGCTTTATGATAGAGTGTTCTAAATATATCTGTTAAGTCCATCTGGTCCAATATGTCATTCAAAGCCATTTTTTTCCCTGTTGATCATCTGCTTAGATTATCTGTGCATTGTTGTAAGTAGCATGTTAAGGTTCCTTACTCATATTTTATTATTATCAATGACTTTCTTTGTGTTTGTTATTAATTGATTCATATATTTGGGTGCTTTCCAGTTGAGGGATACATATTTTTAATTGTTAGATCCTCTTGATGGGTAGACCCCTTAGTTATGATATAATTCCCTTCTTTATCTCTTGTTACAGTCTTTGTTTTAAAATCTGGTTAGTCTGTTATACGTATGGCTACTCCAGCTGTTTTGACATCCATTAGCATAGTAGTTGGCTCTCCATCTCCTCACTTTCAATCTGCAGGTGATGTTATGTCTAAAATGAGTCTCCTGGAAGCAGCATATACATAGGTCTTGTGTTCTTTCTTATTAATCCTTTCTGATATCCTATGTCTTTTGTTTGGAGCTTTTAGCCCATTTACATTCAGAGTGATTATTGAAAGATATGAGTTTCGTGTCATTGTGTTACCTGTAAAGTTGGTGTTTCTGATGATGTTCTCTGTTCCTTTCTAGTCATTGATGCTTTTGGATTTTTTCCCCCTCACTCCAAGAATCCCTCTTAATATTTCTTGCAGGGCTGGTTTAGTGCTCACAAACTCCTTAATTTTTGTTTGTCTGGGAAACAAAAGACTCCTTGATTCTGAATGGTAGTCTTGCTGGATAAAGTAGTCTCAGTTTCATATTTTTCCCATTCAGCACAATGAATATATTATGCTATTCCCTGCTGGCCTACCATATTCCTCTGGAGAGATCTGCTGCAAACCTTATTATTCTTCCTTTGTAGGTTAAGCACTTTGTATTCCTTGCACATTCAGGATTCTTTCTTTACCTACATATTTTGCAAATTTTACTACAATATTTCTTGGTGTTGGCTGGCTTTTGTTTATTTCAATGGGAGTTGTCTTTGCCTTTTGGATTTAAATGTCTGTTTCATTCCCGAGATTATTTTCTCCTATAATTTTCTCAGATTAACCTCGTGCCTCTTTTTCCCTGTCTTCCTCTTCTGAAACTCCTATCATATGAATTTATTAAACTTTATGGAGTCATTGAGCTCCCCATGTCTACATTTGTGATCCATTATTTTTCTTCCCTTCTTCTTTTCACTTCATTATTTTCCGTAATCTTATCTTCTATATTACTGATCCATTTCTGTGCTTCTTTCATCCTCATTGTCAATACATCAAGTTGGTTTTGGATCTTGGTTATAGCATTTTAAATTTTGGTTTGACTAGCTTTTAGTTCTTTTATCTCTGCAGAAAGGGTCTCCCTAGTGTCTTCTACGTTTTTCTCAAGCCCAGATATTATCCTTATGGTTGTTGTTTTAAATTCTGGTTCAGGAATATTACTTATATCTGTTTTAATTACATCCCTGGCCATGACTTGTTCTTTCTTTTGGGATGAATTCCTCTGTCTTGGAATTTTGCCTGGATCTATGCCTTCTGTGCGTTAGGAAAAACTATGTTTCCTTCTCCTGAAGATAATGGCTATGTTAAGAAGAGGTCATATACTGTTGACAGCCTGGTGCTTCAGGACTTTTTTTGATGTATCCTGTGTGCACTTTGCTGTTGTGTTTTGGCTGCTCTTTCCTCAGATCAGTCCTCTACAGAATTTCTCCTTGCCTGCAGTGTTGAATGTTTGGACCTTGTCCAGTTTGTGGTGAGTTTTAACTAAGTGTGTTTTCATCTGCTTGTTGGAAAAGGCTAGATTCTATTTACCCTAGAGGTGAATCATCAGTAGACTTGGTGCACATGATGGGGATGGTGGTGTTGCGCTGGTCATTTGTGGGAGGGACCTACTGTGTTGTTTCTCAGGCTGACTTGCCCTAGTAAAGATGTTCATACAGGGTGTCATGGCACTGGGCTTGGTGTAAGCAGTTCTAGTATCCATTGGGGGCGCTGAGTTACTCACTAAAGTGTCTGTGCTGATCAGGGGAAAATAGTGTCACCCCACTCTCTTGTCCCTAGAGAGGAGAGTTTGCACCTCTGCTGTTCAGGAAGCCCTTGTAGAAGAGTGAACAATCTCCCCTCTTGTGTCCCAGGCTTTTGTCAGATCCAGACACTGTCTGGCAGTGTGCCTGCCTTGCACTGCAGTATTCCTGTGTTTTATCTCAGATGCATGGCTGGGTTTCAGAACTCCAAATTTTAGGGACCTTGTGCACACAGACCCATGCTGATCCTCTGGGGTAAGATCTTGTCGCACCGTGGCTGGTGCCGATTTGTTCCAGAAAGCAGTTGAACGACCACGGAGGGGCTTGGAGTGTATGGTAAAATGCAGCCAAAAGCTGGCTTCCACGCTAGATGCCTTCAGGAGGTGCTTTTGCTGCTATGCTAATTAGTGGTGCAGCTCAATTTTGCCTTTTTTTGTCCCCTGAGAGGCAGTGCCACCTCTCCTAAATGTGCTCCAAGAAGGGGAACTGTCTCCTGGTGTGACAAAGGGGATCTTCAGACCAAGATGTGTTATCCCTTTTCCCTCCTTCCCACAAGAGCATCACTAAACCTGCCAGGCTTGACACTGGTGTTGGTGCAGACTACCAAAACTTGAGCTCTGCTGCCTGTAAAAACTTGTGATAATCAGCCCCTCTCTTTTTCCCAGTCATGGTTTTGGAGAAGTGTTTTTCTTGTGGAATCCCCTTCAGTCTGCTGTCTCTCCCTCTCCCTCTCCTTCTCCCTCTCCCTGTCTCTCTCTCTCTCACTCTCTCTCTCTCTCTTCATGATCAGGGCTCCCTTACCATCTCCATGATCAGGGCTCCCTTACCATCTATAGCATGTGCAATTCTTTTCTCCCCCAAATCAACTCTCCACAACTCCTACCTTCCACAATGTGGCAGTTTTTCTCCTTCTAGATATGCAGTTTGTTCTCTCTGTCCTCAGATTGATTTCTTGGTAACTTGGTATTTATCTGGCTATGTTCAAGGGACAAGGCAAGAATTGGGTCCCCCTACCACTCTACCATCTTAACTCCTCCCCTTCAATCATTATTTCTTTAAATATTTTTTCTGCCTCTTTATCCATCTCTTCTCCTTTTGGAACCTAATAATTCACAGATTATTTTTCTTAATTGTATCCCAAATGTTGTCCTACAGGGTTTCTCCATTCTTTTTCTTTTTTCATCATCCAAATAGATACTTTTATTTTCTTTTTTCTTTTTTTTTAAGTTTATTTTTTAAAGAGAGAGGACAAAGGCAGGGGAGAGGCAGAGACAGAGGGAGACACAGAATCTGACGCAGGCTGCAGGTTCTGAGCTGTCCTTGGAGAGTCTGACAAGGGGCTCAAACCCACAAGGTGTGAGATCATGACCTGAGCTGAAGTCGGGCACTTAACTGAGACACCCAGGTATCCCTGAATGGATAATTTTAAATGATCTGTTTTCAAGGTCATTGATTCTTTCTTTTCCTTGGTACAGTCTCCTGTTGAAGCTCTATTATTGAATTCCTTGCTTCAGTCATTGTATTCTTTAGCTCTGACATTTGCTTATTTTTTTAAAAAAATTCTTATCTCTTTGTTGAACTTCTTATTTTGTTCTTGTAGTTTTCTTGATTTCATTAAATGCTCTATCTTAGTTCTTTTGTAGCTCTCTGAGCATCTTTAAAAAATTTAATTATTTGTCAGGCAATTCAAATATGTCCACTTCTTTGAGGTCGGTTACTGAAAGTTTACTGTGTTCCTTTGGTGATGTCATGTTTCCCTGATTTTTCATGATCTCTGCAGGCTTGTGTAGATGTATGTACATTTGAAGAACCTCTTCCCACATTATGGGCTGAATTTGACAAGAAAAGTCCTTCTTCTATGGGTAATGGCATGCTGGGGCATGCTGTGACCCTGAGTCTACTGGTACTACCAAATGTACTGCATGTGGCAGCTCCTATTCCTGGAGGGTGTGTGATGCCTTGTTAGCTTAAGTTTCAGGGGCTTGAAAGATCTATAATTGTGTGATTCTTGGTGAGATCTGTGTTGGAGGAAGGACAGTTAGAGATGTCACTGGTATTACCAGGTCCATTGGCTAGGGACCAGGGTAACTGGTGGTGGTGGCAAGAACTGGTAGTGTGTACATATGCTTGGTTGTGGGGGTTGACTGCTGGTGCCTGTGTAGTGGCATGGGACAACTGCAGATACACATGTAATGGCAAGGGCTAGGACCAGCAACAAGGTTGATGACCAACTGTTGGTGCACTGGCAGCTACAGCTCCTGGTTGTCAGTGATGACTCATGCAGCTGCAGTCTTCCCATAGGTGCATGCACAGAAGTGAAGACTACTGACAGGAGTCAGGCTGCAGATGCACAGTTGCAGGGATTAGCTACAGGTGAGCCCAGCAGTACAATCCAATGAAAGGATATGGCAATGAATCTAGGCCCACAAACAGCTGTGGGGACCTTGGCTGTCAGCATGCATTCCTGTGACTTCCATTTGTTTTTGTGTAAAGCTTAGGTGGCGGAAAGTAAGTACATGAATGTGACTATTTTTTTCTGACAAACAAATATGTTAGGCTCATTAGACAAAGTGTGTGATTTGCCTCATTGGACAATACCACTCAGCTAGAAATTGTGTGTTTACAGTCATGTATTAATTGTGTGCATGCTGATCTGTGATCTGCAGACTAAGTAGACTTTTGGTTTTCCTGCTGACCTATAATCTGCCGATATTCTGTTGGCTTCTCTGCCAGGACCACCATAGGACAGGGAAAAGAGTCACAACCAAACCTCTCAAATTTTCAAGTCAGTGGCTTTAGGTTATTGCTGAAGCTTATATATTTCTACTGACTCTTTTTCAGGCTATCAGGACACCCTGGTTTGCCCAGATTACTCTGGTTTTAGCATAAACATTCCATCATCCTGGGAAATCCCTCAGTCCTAGGCAAAGCTGGACAACTGCTCACCCAACTTTTATATTCCATTGCTATTGATAATGGAAGGTGGTCTATAAATTTGATTCCTGGAGGTGAATTTTGGCCTCACCTGAGTTATAAACATGCTACATTCCTGACTCTTCCTCATATTCTGCACTTTATATGCCATATTTTGTTTTTACATAATACCGACATGTTACTTACCTGTGTTTTTAATCTTGGTAGCTGTTTATATTTCTTTAAGTGTTCACTTGTGTGATTCTTTTTACTCTTATTTTTAATTTTTTTTTTTTTTTTTACAAATTAGGGACAATCTGCCCTCTTATTTTTTATAGTACCACATTTGGATTGATTAATTCTTTTAGAGGAAAATTTTATGAAATATAGTTTTTTTTGTATTATTTAGACAAAAGTTTCCTTTTGGTACTAAAATTCATCCTGGTGATATGAAGACATAGAGTTGAGAAGGACTTAAAAAGTCACTTAGAGCATGAAAAACTTGTTTCTCAAGGCAAACAGATGAATGAGATAAAAAAAAAAAAACCTCACTGAAATGTTATTGAACAACTGCCTCAACTTTGTATACTTTTATTTATTTTTTTAAAATATAATTTATTGTCAAATTGGTTTCTATGCAACACCCAGTGCTTATCCCAACAAGTGCCTTCCTCCATGCCCATCACCCACTTTCCTCTCTCCCCCACATCCCACCAATCCTCAGTTTGTTCTCAGTCCTTAAGAGTCTCTTATGGTTTGCCTCCCTCCCTCTCTGTAACTCCCCCCTCCATGGTCTTCTGTTAAGTTTCTCAAGATCCACATATGAGTGAAAACATATGGTGTCTGTCTTTCTCTGTATGACTTATTTCACTTAGCATAATACCCTCCAGTTCTATCCATGTTGCTACAAATGGCCAGATTTCATTCTTTCTCATTGCCAAGTAGTATTCCATTGTATATATAAACCACAACCACATCTTCTTTATCCATTCATCAGTTGATGGACATTTAGGCTTTTTCCATAATTTGGCCATTGTTGAAAGTGCTGCTATAAACACTGGGGTACAAGTGTCCCTATGCATCAGCACTCCTGTATCCCTTGGGTAAATTCCTAGCAGTGCTATTGCTGGGTCATATGATAGTTCTATTTTTAATTTTTTTGAGGAACCTCCACACTGTTTTCCAGAGTGGCTACACCAGTTTGCATTCCCACCAGCAGTGCAAGAGGGTTCCCATTTCTCCACATCCTTGCCACCATCTATAGTCTCCTGATTTCTTCTGTTAGCCAATCTGACCAGCGTGAGGTGTTATCTCAGTGTGGTTTTGATTTGTATTTCCCTGATGATGAGTGATGAGCATATTTTCATGTGTCTGTTGGCCATCTGGATGTCTTCTTTGGAAATGTGTCTATTCATGTCTTCTGCCCATTTCTTCACTGTTTTGTTTTTTTTTTGTTTGTTTGTTTTTTGTTTGTGTGTGTGTGTGTGTGTGTGTGTGTGTGTGTGTGTGTGTGGAGTTTGGTAAGTTCTTTATAGATTTTAGATACTGGTCCTTTATCTGACATGTCATTTGCAAATATCTTTTCCCATTCTGTCAGTTCCTTTTAGTTTTGTTGATTGTTTTCTTTGCAGTGCAGAAGCTTTGTATCTTGATGAGTTCCCAATAGTTCATTTTTGCTTTTATCCCTCGTCTTTGGAGGCGTGTCAACTGAGAAATTGCTGTGGCTGATGTCAAAGAGGTTGTTGCCTGCTTTCTCCTCCAGGGTTTTGATGGTTTACTGTCTCACATTCAGGTCCTTCATCCATTTTGAGTTTATTTTTGTGTATGCTGTAAGAAAGTGGTCTGGTTTCATTTTTCTGCACGTTGCTGTCCAGTTCTCCCAGCAGCACTTGTTAAGGAGACTATCTTTTTTCCATTGGATACTTTTTTCTGCTTTGTCAAAGATGAGTTGGCCACACATTTGCAGGTCCAATCCTGAGGTCTGTATTCTATTCCATTGTTCTATGTGTCTGTTTTTGTGCCAATACCATACTGTCTTGGTTATTACAGCTTTGTAGTAGAGGATAAAGTCTGGGATTGTGATGCCTGCTTTGGTTTTCTTCTTCAATGTTACTTTGGCTTTTCGGGGTCTTTTGTCGTTCCATCCAAATTTTAGGATTGCTTGTTCTAGCTTTGAGAAGAATGTTTGTAACCTCTTTTTAAGGAAATAATTATCCTATGGTAAAGGCATGCAATGGGTGAAGAAGGTAGGTGGAGGTGTATTTTGGGACAAAATTTCACTTGTTACTAGAATTTATTATGACCATCTGAAATTCTCTAATATCCTTAAATGTTCTAATATGCTTAAATAAAACTAATCACTCTTTCAAGTGTAGGTGCTCTGATATTGGTAAGTGGCAGACAGGGTGGGGCTTGGAAGTGATAGCTGACATAACACAACTGAGTGGAAATTCAGGTAAACTAGGAGTTCACAATAAAATGCCATATTTCAGCCCACTCATCTCAACAAATATTCAGACTAGTCTTGCCATGTTAATTGGTCACAAATCCTGGATCACTGGCTGATTCATTGATTAGTCAGATCTGAGTGAGTTGAGAAGCACTAGTTCACTGCCAATTCTGTCTTGGTTGATCTGAGTCAGAAAGTTTTGTGACTGTTTCTTGTTCTCTTATGTAAGGTATATAATGCTGAAGGCCTCCAAAAGGATGCTCTGATGCAGCTGTAGTGAGGCACCTAAGATGTTTTGTTAAAGGCAGTGCAGAGGAATGGCAGAAACCAAAATAAGGAGCAAAGGGCTGGAGAAGTGGGGACACTAGGCATGGAGCTGTTCATAACTCCTGCCTTCTCCCAAAGGGAAATTTGGAATCAGGAAAGCAAGATGTAGTCTGCACAAATTTGGGGAGCAGTGAGTGTTTGTTCTTTTTTTCAATGTTTATTTTTGAGGGTAGGGGAAGGGAGAGAGAGAGACAGAGAGAGAGAAAGAGAGAGAGAATCTGAAGCAGGCTCCAGGCTCTGAGCTGTCAGAGCTTAAACCCACAAACTGTGGGATCATGACCTGAGCTGAAGTCCGGTGCTTAACTGACTGAGCCATCGAGGCACCTGAGAGTGTTTGTTCTTATGGACATATTGAAATTAAAGTAGGTGGTGGTAAAGAAAGGAAGAGAGATGAATAAACAGTTTTTACTTTGCTTTTATAAACTTGGATTAAATTCTCTCTAGAATAAGGAGATGGGGAAACAATAGCTCACTCTAAATTAATGAATAACAAAACTTGTCCTTACACTAAAACAAGAGAAAAGACAAAGTTGTTATATAATATTCCAATCAATGTATGTGTGTTACATATATTTTCTAGAGAGTGTATAACTAAGGAATAAAATATTTTATTACTTAGCTGGAACCCAGAAGTAAGCGTTCTGAAAAATCATTACTGGTGGCTTGACTCTACCAGCTAATTGGTTTTAGTATTTTTTGGTATTTTTCAGAAATAATGAAAAAATATTAGGACAGTAAACTAAACAATGAGGACAATAAGAAAAAATATATACATTATCCTCCAGCATTCACTTCCTTCCTTCTTGATCTGTCTAGATAAGTTTATTTCTTATTTTGCTAGAGGGAAAAAGGCTACTTGAAATAAATTCCTTTGATTTCCTTCTTTTCTTTCTCAAAATATTTTTAAATTATTTACTCATCCTTTTCTCATTTTTTCTTCTCAGAGGAAGAAGTGTCTTCTCTCCTTTTTATGACCCATCTGTCTTGTACTTTCCACTATCTTCTGCTTCCACACCCCATATGCCCACTTAACTTTTTATCATCAACTTCTCCCCAACTTTCTAAATAGAAACTATTTACCTCTGTCTATAAATAATCTATCTTAACTTCTGCCTCTGGTTACAGTCCCCACTTCCTACTTTCTATTATACCTCAAAATCTTGGAGTATGTTTTTCCTCCAGCAGACACTAAGGCATTTTTACTTTGTTTGCAAAATCCCTATTTGTCACTCTCTTTGGCCTCTGTTCAGTGTTCATTGCTAAGAATTCTTATTCATTGTGTCCCTGGCTTCCATGACACAAGCTCTTGGCATCCTTCTTCAGTGCCTTTTTTTGATATCTGCCTTTTTCACTCTTATTCCTGTTATTATGGTAGCATAAGAAATTATTTCTAAACTGAGGTGCCTGGTGGCTCAGTCGGTTAAGCATCTGACTCTTGTTTTCAGCCCAGATCATGATCTCACAGTTTGCGAGATTGAGCCCCACATCGGGCTCTGCACTGAGAGTGTGGAGTCTGCTTGGAATTCTCTCTCTCCCTCTCTTTCTGCCCCTTCCTTGCTTTCTCTATCTCTCTCTCACAATAAATAAATTAACTTAAAATTAAGAAATTATCTTCAAAATTAGTAGTGTGAAACTACCATTTATTATGTTCGTGGATTCTGTGGGTCAGGAATTCAGATGAGAAATAACAAGATTGGCTTGCCTCTGCTCAGTGATGTCTGGGCAGGCAGGTAGGCTGAGCTGGAATTATCTGAAGGTTGGTTTGCCCCCATGTCTGGTGCTTTATGCTGGCTTTTGGCTGAGGGCCTCATTTCCTTTTCATGTAGGCCTTCTATGTGGACTTTCAACATGGGCTAGTTGGCACTTCCTCACAGCACTGAGGCTGGTTCCAGTGGATTTTATCCCCATAAAGAGTAGGCCAGACAGGAGCTATTACTTTGAAGGATTTGTCTTACAAATAATATAGCATCATTCCTGCCATATTCTATTGGTAAGGAGTAGTCACAAGCCCAGATTCACTGGAAATATTCTTCAGTGAAAACACTGAGTACAAAAGATTGAATTTCTTTCTCCAAATTAAAGAGAATTTTATTGATTTATTTCTTTAGAAGAGTAAAATTTTAGTACTCTTTAAGCACATACAATATGAGTCTGCTGGTCAGCAGCTTTTTCACTGATTACATGCATTAAAATGTTTAAGAAGAACACAGGTACAATTATACATTCTACAACCTAAAATTTTCTATGTTAACTTCAGAAAATATTCTTATATTTATTGCCAATTGTTTAAGACGAGCTCATTTCTTCTATTGAGTCACTGGGTAATTTTAAGAAAATTGATTTTCCTTTTGTTTTCCCTGAAATGAATTCTCAAAAGACAATTTTCAATTGCTCAAATTTGTTGGTGATGTGGCTGAAACCCCAATTAAGGAAAATTACCAAATTTTAGAACCTTTGATCTTTAGCCAACCATTTGCTGGAAGAAATTGACTTTGGGTGATGAAAGTACATTACATTTATAACCAAAGTTGTTGCAAGGATAAATTCTGAGACTGGTCCAGAGAACCAAATACTGTCATTGCTCCCAAATGGATTATGATTGAAAACTCATCCAGATGTCCCTATGTACTTAGAAGAGTCTAGTTGATGATCTCCCTAGAGCTAAGTAACCTGGAGGCAGGTTGTGAAGCATTAAAATATTAAAGTTTAAAGTCCATTAATAGGTCAGAAAGGGAAATGAAAAGACAGAAATGAGGAAAAAGTACGGTGATACTTTCATTGTAAAGTCAAATGGCAGAAGGTCAGGAATGATGATTTTGTTTACATTATTAACTATTTTATTATTTTTTAAAAGTTTTATTTATCTAAGAGAGAGCAAGAGAGAGCGTGTAAGTGGTGGAGGAGTAGAGAGAGAGAGGAGAGAGAGAATCCCAAGCAGTGTCCACATCACAGAGCTTGATGCAGGGCTTGTTCCCACAACCCTGGATCATGACCTGAGCCAAAATTAAGAGTCAGATGCTTAACCGACTGAGCCATCCAGGCACCCCTGAACTACTTTATCATTTATAATGATACTTTGCATTCACAGGACTATGCCTACAAAGTAAGGATTTCAGTGTGCTTTGTAGATGAATAATATCATTCTTATGAGAGATCTTAGGGAAAAAAACTATATTTGTATAAAATTGGCAAAATAGGCTACAAGTCAAAGCCCTCTTAGAATTATTCACCTTATTAGTTAACAGGTGACTGTGGTTTCTGGAATTCTGGGTTTCTTATTTCAGATCAAAATTCAAAACATAGAGCATGAAAGTATCTCCAGAAAATTCATGATTGAGAATGTTTTCCTTATAAATTCTTACTTTTATTGTACCATGAGGAATTTAGTTTAAAAAACGTAGCAACCATGGTTGAGTTTTCCTGAGATGTTTATTTCTTTTCCAAGTCTTGGTGAAAAGTAAATACAATATATTTATATGTAGCTGGGGTTAGAAGACTATGATTGGTGACTGGTTTGAAGACCATCAGGGGATTCTGGTCAATAACCATTAGTATCTTAGTGGTCAGGGTTGAGAAGCAGATATTTGATTTTGAAAATTCAATAGAAATAAAGTTTTCTATTACAGGCTCTTTCTACATAGATCACATGAAATTGAAAATTGGGAAAAGCCCACTACTAAAACCATCATTTATATTATTAAAGCAAAAAAAAAAAAAGTAAGTATTTTGGTTTTGCAACTATTATATTTTTTCCAGTAGGAATTTATGTTCTCATAAACTGTGCTTTTAATTTCTCCAGCTTTGGGGGATCTTCCTTCTCTCAGAATTTAATAAGACAGCACTGATTTCCCATTCCATATCCTGTTGCAAGTCCAACACATCAAAAACTCTCAGGCTTTTCAGAGAATTTGCGAACCTTTGGTGGCTACCCCTTCTGAGCTCTGGCTCTTGTGGACTTCTCAATCCTTCCTCACTAGTAGAGCTTTTCTGGATTATTTGGGCTAACTGAGAAGTTTACCACATGCTATAGAATAAGAAACTACTTGAAATTGTATATAAGTGATCTCTGCTTTTAAAGGCCTTGACCATCTTTGTTATAAAAGGAAATTTCTTACTGACCCCTTTCTCCTAAGAACTTGTCTGCTATGATTTGTCAAGTTCCACTCTTACCCTCCTAATCCTGAACTTTTCCCCTTAATTACCTTTGCCCTGGACTGATCACCTCTTCCTTGGGCTGCTGCTGGAAAAATCAAAATAGTTGTTAACTTTGTTGTGAAGATCTTATTAGCTCTCTTTTGCTCAATCTTCTTCCTGCCTGAGTTTTTTTTTTTAAGTTAAAACAAAATTACCAATAAGCAATAAAATAGACCATTATAACGATCTTCTAAGTAAATTTACTTTCTATCTGAATCTAATTCTTAACCATACAGAACCAGCAGAAGCTTAGAAAGTACAGTTTTTGTTTAACACGTCCAGTTAGAGTTGCCTCAGGAGGGCTCATCTTCTAGAATAGGGGTCTCAGTGAGTGTAAGGGAAGATATAAAGTTGTTTTTCTCCTATTTTTTAAGGGTAAATTTTCCTAGTTCATATGTTGATCTATTTTGGACATGATCCTAGAAATTGTGAATATTATGTTGTAGAGACTTTGATTTTTATTATATTCTTCTAAAGGATTTTTATGATTTTGTTTAGCATGCAGTTAACTCACTTAGACTCAAACTGAAAATGCTTTATTACCTGTAGTGTTAGCAGTTCAAATTCCTGTTTAGTTCTTTAAGCCTTATATGCAATCTGTACAGTCTTTTCTCTATATGCTTGGTTCAGGGGTCAGACCGAGGCTTGGGCAGGATTCATACTTAAAATTTAGAGGTCCGTCTTTTCTGGTTTATCTCCTCTATGACACCTCCCTTCACTGGTTCCTTAGGCCAGAAAGATGGTAGGCTTTACTTAAGAATTTGAATCATCCTGCACTACACTGAGACTGATGTCCTTCAGATCAAAACCAAAGAAATGGGGACTCATTCGTGTCAGTGTCCTCCTCCAAGGTAAAACTTCTCTCCAAAGCATGCCTGCTTTTTGTTCAATTTTCATGGTCTTTAATGTATTTAAACATTGTATCCAGAGTTTATAGCGATCTGCTAGAGAGCTGGTTTTTAGGAGCCTGTTCCACTATACCTGAACTTTCTTTTAAATATTTTTTTTATGATGCTTCCAGAATGTCCTCTGTAATATATTTGGTCACAGCCCAAGATTAAGAATTAATAGCTTAACCTCAGTCTCTGTTTAATTATATGAAATGTTAGAAATAATAATAAATAACCATACTGTCATTTGTTAACTATGTACTAGTCAACAAATGTGTTGTATTTTATGCTAAGTGCTTTAAAGACATTACCTCATCAAATCCTCATTATATCACTATGTAGCCATATCAAGAGGGAGTATTAACTCAGTTTTATAGATGAAAGAAATGAAGCTTCAAAGAACTTAAATAATTTTCTCAGGCTTCCCCAGATATGAATCTAGCTCTCTCTGACACCAGAATCTGAACTTTTAAGCACTAATCAATGTGCCTGTTTGGATTGTTTTTAGGAGTAGAAACTAGCGAAACTCATAATAACACAATCTGTAAATCTAGAGCTGTAGTAAAGACCTGCCATGGCAATATTTAGAAGCATGCAAGTAGTTTTCAGTAAAGCACTCAAAATTTTTAGAACTGGGTTTTTCTTTGCCATGGTCATGCAGAAGTGGTTTTCCCATTATGCTGAAACCATGGTTTTTTAGACTTAAATTCTTGCTTATTGTTAGAATGAGTGTAGAGATGGGCTTTTAAGTTAGAAGTACTTTTACATGTTTGGAGTTAGAGTTTAAAAGCACGGGGAAGGTGAGCAAAGAAAAGGCTGTATATAGTGAGAGTACCAGACAAGGAAACATTAAGCTAAGCAGAGCATTTTTATGCTGTGGTTAAAAAGTTTTATCAGTAGCACCAGGTGGCTCAGTTGGTTGAGCACCTGACTCTTGATTTCAGATCAGTTCATGGTCCCAAGGTCATGGGATTGAGCCCCACATCAGGCTCTGTGCTGAGCGTGGAGCCTGCTTAAGATACTCTCTCTGTCTCTGTCTCTCTCTCCCTATGCCCCTCTCCCCTGCTTGTGCTCTCTCTCTTAGAGACATAATTAATTAATTAATTAATTAAAAAGCTTTACCTACTTGTCTTCTCACACTGGAGGAGGAAGGAAAATAACAACAACAAAAACAACAACAATAATAGCAATTAACACTTATTAAGTATTAATAAGCTCTGTCTTATTTATTTCTCACAAAAATCCTCTGAGGTAGGTAACATTACTGTCCCTATATAACTGGTGGAATTATGAAATCTAATTAAAGTAAATATCTTGTCCAAGGTTATATAAATAGTAAACATGGATCTGGATTTGAACCCAGTAGTGTGAATTCTGAATCACTCTATCACTTGTCATGACAGTATTTTCCTATTTGAAAAAGGAAGTTCTTACCACTTCTAGGTATATTCTATGAAATTATTGGATCATTTTAGCTTTATTGGTATTGGGACAGTTTTCCATGTGCCCCAGCTCTTTTCAGTTGAGTATCATCAAAGAGGCAGGCTGTTATAAAGAAGCAGGGGGAAGTTTTCATTCTTCAGCAAGGGCTGGGAGAGGCCATATAATGTTCTATCCCCATTCAACAACCCCCAGACTGCTAGGCTGCTAGAAAATTGGGAAGGATAAATTAGGAACAGATAAAACAAAGAGTCTTAACATGTTATGAGCTCTTAGAATTTGTCATCTCACATGTGGCATACATTCTACCAACATAGAACTTTCTTAAAGAATTAAAATAGGTAAATTTATTAATAATCCCCCCAAATCAAGAGAAATGCACTGTTCTTGAGGGTGTACTTAGTCTTTTGTGGGTCTCCTGCCTTCTGTAATCCCTATTTTGGGCAAAGTTCTGGGAACATGGTTAAAGTCTGACCTTTAGACATTAGGAAATGTGAAGAAAGCTATACTTTCACTGCATGAGTGTATATACATATTTAAGGGCTCCTAAAGACTTAATATACAACCAAAAATTTCAATTATAGCACAAACTACACTTAATGTCAATAAGGGAGCATGTATGTAGATTTGCAGAGAAGAATAATGATTACTTTCTCAGCAATACTTTCTGAAGAATAGTTAGATTTTAAATATGCAACACATACTGGCAAAATAAATAACAGTTGCTTGCTATTTCTTTAATGACCATATAGTAATATCCACAAGAGATTGATATCATAAATCTAGCTTCTAGCTTCACAAATCTCTTCTAGCTTCAAACTGCTTCATGTGTAGCAAACATGGGTCTGCACAAAATAGATTAAAAACCATCACTAAATGTATGTAAAGAAGTAGCCAACTAATTATTACATGTAGAATTTCTTCTTTTTCCTTCTTTTCCATTATTTTAATGGGAATACTTATGGAAGCCACATATATTGAATTTTGGTTTTTTGGTACTGCTCCCATTTCTCATAAAATTTGTTAAAGTTTGTTCATGCAATATATATTAAATTATATCATTATAAATAATTTTGAATATATAAATCTAATTCAAGGATAAGTCTTTGGTCAAACAACATATTTTGACTTTATAAATATGGCCATAATTGATATAATGCATGTAAAAGTTTGAAAATATAGCTCACTATTAAGTAATCTATTAATATAATATACCACATTAATAAATTAAAGGAGGAAAAATGATTATGTGATAGATGTTGAAAAAGTATTATATAAGATTCAACATTCATTAATGATAAAGATACTGTTAGGAAACCAGGCAAAAGAAGAATATCTTCAATTTGATAAAAGGCTATTTTTGAAAAATAAATATACTGGTGACATTTTAAAAAGCATTCCTAGTAAAGTTAAGAAAAGCATAAGTAATTCCTCAATCTTTGCTTCTTTTCACCAATTTACTGGAGGTCCTAGCCAGAGAAATAAGAGGAGAAAAGAATAAGAGATGTATTTGCAAATTTTATCGGTGTCTACATAGAAAAATCCCAAAGAATCCAAGACAAACCAATAAAATGAGTAAGTGTCATCAGTAAGATTTCATGAAACACAAATGGTTAACAAACATGAAAATCTACTCCACCTTATTAGTCATCAGGATAGACATTTGATACCAGTCAAACTGATGAAAGTCTGAAGATACCATGAATTGATGAAGATACAGGCAAACAGGAATTTTCATGCATTGCTGATGGAATTAGAACTTGACACAATCATTTTGGAAAATAAATTTGCATTTTCCAGTTAATTTAAAGTGAGCCCACCCTGTGTGCTCCAGAAGAACTCTTACATGTTCACAAGCAGACTTACACAGCAATATTTATAGAAGCATTTCTCATAATAGTGAACAATTTGAGGCAACCTAAATATAAAGCAATAGGATAATAGACAAATTGTTTTATTCATACAATGGAATAAAATACAGCGGTGAAGTGAATGATCTATACCTACTGGTATTAATACAAGCAAACAAAGTTACTGAAAAATATGTTTACTATGTTACTATTGATATAACATTTGTAAAAAGTGAAACAATACAAAAATATTAATGGAATAAAAGTCTGCACTGTCTTGCACAACTTCAAGAAGCACCATTCACATGACTTCATTTGCAGTGGAACTCCCATTCAATGTAACAGGAATGGTGCTTCTTGGAGTCTTGCAATGCAGAACCCCTGGTAGTTGGCTCTGGGAGAGCAGAAAAGGGCACGGAGGAGTGAAGTGGACCCCAGCGTATCTGTAATGTTGATTAACTCCCATGCTCAGAAAGATTTGCATTTCTGCCTCTCCCCATATCACTTGTAGAAAAAGAATTTCAAAATAGACACACCCAGAGAGAGATGTTAACTGAATTTGAATAAATATGTATAGGAGTGAGAAGATAAAAGGGTTTCTTATGGTCAAAGTGTGAAAATTAATTTAATATTGGCTTTAGTACCAAATTAGTTAAGGCAGCAGCTAGGTTATTGTTGGAATAAAATTGCACAACATATTTCAAATCAAATATGGGTGCTATTTTGAATTATCCATGTCATTGCATTTTCCCTTTGAGGTACTGGTATGAAACCATTAAATCTCAAAATACTATATTGTCATAGGTTTCAGACATTCATAGAAGGAAGGCACTCAGTAGGAGCATTTGGCAGAATTCATCTCCTTTGAAAGGGAATTAATCACTAGCATTTTAGCAAATCTTTATTTGGCAAAAAGATTAGAAGTAATTTGAGCAGTAGATATATTAGAAATTTGCTCAGTTGGGGTAGTGGTCTCTGAATTTTAAAAACTGTACTTTGAGCAGATGCAAACAGAGAGGAGCCAAAATCTCTGTGCATAAAATATCAGTTGAGATGTAAAGGAGTGACATGTCTGATGTGTCCCATTGTGGGAGGTCTGAATGGACCAGAAGAGCACCAGGTACAGAAAGAAAGGTGAGGGTGTGGACAGAGCAATGAAATGTCAGATAATCCTAATATTTCACCACTATCCTGAAGATGGGTTAATGAATAATTACAAAAATCTTACTAGAAATGCATCCAAATATTGTTTGTAATGTGCCATATCGGTTATATTAAGAATGTTAGATATTAACAAGTGTTGATGAAGAAATGGATGGTGAGCGCAGTGTCTGAACAAGGTGGTTTCACTAAATGCCAGTGCCTCAACTGAATGGGTAAGGTAAGAACACTTTTTACAAAATGATGCTCAAACAGGTCCATTTTGTTTGAGATATTCCATAATATTTATACAATTTTATTTTATACATGTTTTCTTACATCTGCATGCATACAAACACTGTTAGTAAATTAATACAAGCATCCTTCCAAGATCTTAAAATTAGCTTCACCACATTCAGAATATTTTTGTGGAGCAATAAGCTAGGATGTTCTTGAATGAATTTATTAGCTAGACCATGTCAGTTACATCCCTCTGAGTCTCAGCTCAGAGACTGAGACTCAGAGACAGTGTGCTGTATTTCTTACCAAGGAATATTTAATATGCAGAGATTGGTGGTATGGGTGGTAATTTTAACCCAAAGGAATAAAATAAAAATTACTTGCTTCTGAAATTGTGACTTTCAGCTGTTCTTTCTTTTTAATAAAAGTCAGAATTAGACATGTTCTCAATGAAATTCACCTAGCTTGTCTACTGGACCAGTGTCTAGCTTATTAAATCCAGTTGGCTTGAGCCTTGTGCCAGGGACACAAAATTTGTAAGTGTTTTCTTTCCAAGAGCAGTAGAGCTTCGGCTGCCTTTGTGACACAGGCCCCTAGAAAATCATGCACGATATATACAGGCATACCCTTTGGCTCCTGGGACAGCATCGTTACTTTTTAACATGAAGGGCAGCATGAAACATAGAAAGAAATGAATGAGCACATAAAAGGTATTTCCTCTACATAACCTGAGTATCTGAAAGCCTTGCTGTGCACCTGCACTGCCATGTGGAAAACTGCTGGCTGAGTCCACAGGCATGGGCACTGCCTGCAGCTCACAGCTGGGCTGCTTTGCCTTCATTTTTGCTGCTGCAGGCACTTTTTCCTCCATGAACCTCCACGAACCTTTCCTTTGGTAAAGGCCTGTTCAATTCTTCGCATGTTAACTTGATACTGGAGGATTGGGAACTGTCAGGCAAAGTCTTTCTTGTGATATTACCATTTCCAAGAGCCATTAAAATATCCCTGTTACCTGTCTGTGTATGTAGACTCTGAGTTCAGCAAAGGAGCAAAATATAAGTGGTAAATGGTACTAAAGCCTAACTGCACTTGGGAAACTTTGATTTTTCTGTCTGCTGGCTTCTAATGTCACTGTCAAGATGTATTGGACTTCTCTCTTTCTCAATATCTCATAATAAAAATCATGGTAATTATAGCTAAGAATATTAGGAAAAGATTAATCAAGACCTCAAGAACTAGAGGTATCTCATACCATTCTGAATAGCAGGGATGATGAGTCCGGGTCCCTCCTGCTCAGAGCCTTGTCACTCCCTGGTCCCTGAGGGCTTGCAGAACTCCACCTGAATTTTGAAAAACCTCATAAACTCTCATTAACTGGCCTCATAAACTCTCTCATTACAGCAAGTGCAGGTAAAATGAAGGAATTACCAAAAGGTATGTAGTTGCTAACTTACTATAACTAGGGCAAGAATCTAGATCTCCTGCTTCAGCCAAAGTGTATTTCCTACTGCACCGCAATGTATCCTATAAAATGGAAAAGGTTTAATTTGTTGTGTTGTTGTTGTCATGGAAGAAAATGGTACTCAGTGCTCCCGTGCCTCATGAGGCTATGAGGTGGCAGTGATGAAGCAGTGTAGTGTGCTGTATTTCTTACCAAGGAATATTTAATATGCAGAAAGCAGCATATCAGAGCTGAACCCATAATTGGGCCTTCTATGGGGTAGGTGGGTCAGGGGATTCCTGAGAATATGGCATTTTCATTACTTTATATTCTTAAGGTCTTCTCTTTTGGTTTAAAAGAGGAGGAATTTTTTTTTCCCATAGGAATCTAAAAGAGGAAACTGAGGTGAGCAAAGGAAATGGAATGACACCAGCCATCCTCTCCAGCGCTGGTGGTGGGTTCTCATGAAGAGAACATGAAAGAACAGTTTGCACAACCAACCTTGTGAGACTCTGAGCATAAGAAGTAAGAGGCAGATCCCAGGAGAGGGAATCTGCTCACTTGGCAGAGACAGAAGCCTCATCAGCAGCCCTAAACACAGGCAGCTTTGGAAGCCTTTCCCTGGATCTAGCAGTTTTCCAAGTTTGGTTCCCACACCTGCCTCTCTGTATACTTCCCCCTCAATGTGCCATTCACTCACATGGCTTCCATTATCACCTAGTCTGCTATTGACTCCCAAGTTAATCTTGCTTAGGCCTCCCTGTGCTCCTCACTCAAAATGCCAACTCTCTAATTGAAATCTATGCTGTTTCCTGGGCACCTCACAACACACTTCTCGTCTTCCATTCTCCATCTCTGTCTGTAATGCCCTCTCTACAGCCCAATCAGACCCAGAGCCATCTCAAGTTCCTTTATACCCCTTTCCACATCTAAGCTTTGGGCATGTCTGTCCAATCTACCTCAAGACTGAATTCCTGCACCTCCTACTCTCCATTAGTGATCCAGACCACCATCATCTCTTGCCCAAAGAACAAAAACAGTATCTAGATGATCCCTGCTTTGCATTGTTTAATTCATGATCCACACAAGTGCCGGAGATGTTTCTAAAATGAAAACTTTTGTCATGCCACTCACTCCCTGGTTAAAATGTCTTCAGTTACATCCAATTACCCTTTAGATAAAACACAACTTTAAAATGGTTGGAAGGCTGTTGGTTATTACTCTGTCTTTTGCCTGCTGTACTTTGCCTCCACGTCTGTACTCTTTCTTCTAGTGTCCAAATTCTTTTAATCATGAACCCTTGTCAATAAAATACTGTTCTGTATGTTTTTGCCAGTCGTACATTTTGAGTATGTATTTGCTATGTACAAATCTTATTATGAATCCTATTTTACATAAGTAAAGCATAGCTCTTTAGATGTAATAGAAAACTCAGCAGATGTGCTAGTACTTCTGTCCTCCTGGGTGGAGGGTGTCCTCCTCTCTGTGGAGACTTCTCCTGTGTCAATGTAGGGTTGCCTTTAGACCTCTGCATGTGATTTTTTTTTTTTTTTTTTTTGCCTGGGACACTTTCTCCTAAACTTCATCTATTACTCCTGCTCACAGATAAATTTGGATATTTATTAAGCCATTAGGCACTAAAAAGTTATTGCTAAGAGGAAATGAGCCAACTTAAGCTCAGTAATTAAGAGTTATATTAATAATTTTTAAGTAGGTGTTAGATTTTGCTAGTACTGAGTACCAAAACATACAGTTACAAATACCTGACTTGAACTTCAACCCTAATCTCATGTCATGTAAACCTGGAGGCTGGAAGTTTGGGTACTGCCAGGCAAAGTCTTTTTTGTGATATTACTATTTCCAAGAGCCATGTTTGCTCTTTGCCCTGTCCTTCATCTCTTCCCTGGTGGTTATGGATAGTGTATGCTTTCACTGGGTATGTTCTAGGACCTTGCTCTAACTCAAAGCAGGTAAAAAGTTAGCTTCTGTACTGGTCCCTTGAGAAACTACCAGACACTGCAAAACACACAGCCTTAATTTTTGAGAACAAGGTCCACATTTCCCTCCAACAGCAGCAAGCCACACAAGAAATGTGGGTCTTCATTTCCATGGTCACTAGCAAGTTGGAAGTTTGGGGATGATAGGCAAGTAATAAAAATGCCACCATGGGGAGGTAGAATTGGATGAAGGTGGTCAAAAGGTGGAAAATTCCAGTTATGAGGTAAATAATTACTGGGATGCAATGTACAACATGATGACTATAGTTAACACTGCTGATGTGGGAAACAAAGGCAAGCTGAGGACAAAGCACAAGCTAACAACCCTCACCTGTAACCCCAGATGGGATATGTGTGACATTCCTCAGGTACTTCTGGCTGTCCAAGAACAAAGAAAAAGGAAAAACAAATGGTTAGCTGATACAGATCACAGTCATGCAGGATATGAATCTCCATCAATTTACAACTGTGTTAATGATTTATAAGGAAAAAAGCAATTTTATGAATAGCAAAATTTCCAGAAACCTATAGACTCAATTTCCTGAAGCCCTAGCATCACCCTCCACTACATAGGATAGAAAATCTTTTATAATCAGTCACTCCTCACAACCCCAGTGCATCATGGGGTCCTGTCCCCATGCTTTAATAAAATCAACTTTTTGCACCAAAGATGTCTCAAGAACTCTTTCTTAGCTGTCGGCTCTGAACTTCAACACTTCAAACCACATCACTGCTATATAGTATATTTGAGTTACTAAAAGAGTAAAAGAATAAGTCCTAAAAGTTCTCATTACAAGGAAAGCAATTTTTTTTTGTAATTATATGAGGTGATGGTTGTTAACAAAACTTATTGTGGTGATCATGTTACAATATATATGTCAAATCATTCTGTTGTACCTCTTGAACTTATACAGTGTTGCACATCAACCAAATGTCAATAAAACTGAAAAAAAGATGCCATATGTTTTCTTACAGAAATTTAGTTGCTTCTTTCTTTATTAAACACTTTCCTGGTTGCTGTGTTTGGTTAGATTCTAGAGTTCAGAAAATTTTATGTAGTCAGTTTTTGCTTCAGTGAAAAGACCAAATCTTGGAGCTCACTACTCCATTATTTCTGTGGTCTCACTTCTGCATTCTCTTTAAATCGTCCAGTTGTTGCACTTTAATCTCTATAATTTGCATTTAAAAATAATGTATATCTTTTTATTGATAGTCTGTTTTTGAAGTGACATTGCCATCATACTTTCTCTTCTTTAATCATAGTTTTCTTTAATTTTTTGAACATGTTTATAATAACTACTTTGGCATCTTTGTTAGACATCTGGTTGCTCTCACAGGCAGTTTCTATTGCCAGCTTTTCTCCCCCTGGCATATGGATCATACTTTCCTGTGTTTTTTGCATGTCTTGTAATTTTTTACTGGGAACTGGGCATTTTAGGTAATATAATGTAACAACTCTGGGTCCTGGTTCCCTTTTCCCCTTCTAGGACTTGCTATTTTTAGTTGCCTATTTATTTGTTTAGTGACTGGCTGAATTATTTCACCCTGCAGTATGATGCAGTATTATGCCTCTGACATTCCCCTTGATGCGGTTTTGGAGTGGTGGTGAGAGTCCAGAACTGATGACCAAAAAAGAATTCTTGAGATGTCATTGGTGCAAAAAGGTGTTTTTATTAAAGCATCAGGACAGGACCTGTAGATAGAAAGCGCTACACTGAGGTTGTGAGGAATGACTGATTATAGAATATGGAGTTACAGGAGGTAAAGGCAATAGGGAAGTTTCCAAAAGAACTTTCATATTCTAAAGAGGACTCATAAGATACTGGAGGCCTTGTTATTGTCAAGCTAAGGTTGGTTTTCCCTCTAGCAAAGCATTAACATTAAGACAGTAGGGAGTTCTGGAGAAATGTCAACTCTGCCTGCTTCACGTATTTGTCAATGTGCTGCAGTTTATAAAGAAATTTAATTTTATTTACATTTTCTTCTTGCCTTTGTCCCCCACATCACTATGGAGGAGGGGGGTGATATTAGGGCTCCAGGAAACTGAATCTATAGTTTTCTGGAGATTGCCTTTTTTCTTATAAATCATTAACATAGTTGCAAAGGGATGAAGACTCATTTCCTGCATGACTGTGATCTCTATAGGTTAACCATTTGTTTTTCCCTTTCCTTTGTTCTTGGACAGTCTGGAGTACCTTAGGAATATCATACATATCCCACCCAAGGGGGAATTTGTGGGGTGTCAGCTTGCCTTATGCTCCCTCATCACCCTCAGGAGATATAGTTTTGGGTTTGCCTTGGAATGATGATGGTTTGGACAGGGCTATTTGATGGCTCTTTCCCTGGCCATATCCAGCTGATAATCACCACTAATTGCTGACTCTGTTGTTTTCCACAATGTCCTGTGGCATAAATTGCTCCAAAAACTAATCTAACTAAATTTGGGATCGCTTATAGGGAAAGTTCTCAAGGTCAGTGATGGAGATTTGTTCTGACCCTAAGAGGGCTCCCACTGCTGCCCCACTTCTTTCAGCAAACTTCCCAGCATATATACTCACCTATACCTTCAATGTATCTATTGTTCTCACAATTGCTTTTTGCCAAACCTCTACTGTTTTCAAGAGTACGGGAACTTATCCACACTATTGAAAATGAAGTCTGCTACTTTGAAAAGATATTAGGAGCTATTTGTTTTGGAGCCTACTTCTCCCCTCAGGCAAAATCCCTGAGCCAGTATCTCTGGAGGTGGGTGGGAACAATGGGGTCCTTCTTTCTGAGTGACATCCTCACTTTAGTGTTTAAGTGCCCAGTGAGGTGGAGCAGTAGGCTCAGGTGCTCCCACCTTGCCTGTCTTGGTGTAGAATGAGACAAAGTGAACAGTCACTATGCCATGATATGGCCATTTGTTTGTGTGTGAGGCATCATAATTACAGAGCTCTGGGGTAGGTGGCAGCCTGGAAGTTGACTTTTGACTCTGCCATGCACTGTTTTGATTTGGGTAAGTATATTCATTTTCCATAGCTGCATAACAAATTGCCACAAAATTAGTTTAAAACAACACACATTTGTTATCTCCCAGTTTCCATGCCTCATAAAACTGTACATGGCTTGGCTGGAACCTCTGCTCAGTATCTCACAAGGCTAAAACCAAGGCCTGAGCTGTGCTGCATTCTCATCTGATGCTGAAGGGCTGGTTCCAGACTCATGTGGCTGTCAGCAGCATTCAGGACTCAGAACTTCTGGTTTTTTGCCCAGCTCCCAGAGACTGCCTGTAATTCCTTACTACCTGAGGTTTTCCAAATGTCAGTTTACTCAAGCCAGCCTGTAGCAAGATGATGTTTTATATAATGTAATATAATCATGAGCGTGATGTCCCATCACATTTGCCACATTCTATGAGTTAGAAGCGAATCACAGTCCCAACTATACTCAAGGGACAAGGGTTATATGATGTGAAACACCAGGAGGCAAGGATCATGAAGATCACTTCAGAGTCTGCTGAATCAGAAGGTACTTAATATCTCAGAACCTCAGCTTATTCACTAGAAAGAAGAAGAAGAAGAAGAAGAAGAAGAAGAAGAAGAAAGTGAAGGTATAATAGTACCTATTCTTAGGATTGTTGTGAGGACTAAGGCATGCAAAGCTTTTAGAATAATACCTGGTTTATTGTAATTGTTCAGTAGTACATAGGTACTGTTGTCACTGCTTTTAATTCCTAGATCTCCACACAGCCCAGGAAACATCAACTCTGACAATTGTTCATGATTTATTGATTTGACAGCTCTTAAACAGATGATCTGGGGGTGCTCTTTGGCTGCTCTCAGTCCCTTTCCATCCTCAGTCCAGTAAATGTGTGGATGAAAGAATGGGGTGTTTATTGAACTACCTACTCATATCTGTCCATGACTAAATGGGTGTCTTAGTCTTTGCAGGCTGCTATAACAAAATGTCATAGGCTGTGTAGCTTATGAACAACAGAAGTTTATTCCTCACAATTCTGGAGGCTGGAAGTCTAAGATCAGGATGCCAGCATGGTCAGACTGGTTCACAGCTGATGACTTCTCTTGCTGTGTTCTCATGTGGTAGAAAGGATGAAGGATCTCTCTGGGGTCTCTTTTATAAGGAAACTAATCCCATTCATGAAGGCTTTACCTTCATGACCTAATCACTTTCCAAAGGCCCCACATCCAAATACCACCACCTTTGGGGTTTAGGTTTCAACTCTGAATTTTGAGGGAAAACAAACATTCAGACCATAACATAGTAATGGGAAAGTGAGGGAGAGGAAGAGGAAACTTCCCTCCTTTTTTACTATGTTATGGAACCAGGCTGGAATGCTGGTGGAAAAACCAAGTGGCACTCGGAGATCTTGGTGGATTGGAGATTTATTTAACACCGGCGGGCTCAGAGGAGACTGTTTCTCCAAAGTCTGAGCCCGGACTGTAAGTGGGGAGGGTAACTTATAGCTGACAGCCTCCATATCTGTGGGGGTTTTTGCACACACAACAAACAAAGGAAGAAAAAACTGGAGGAGGGGTCTCTAAGCTAGACACCAGAGTTTGTTTTAGTTCAATCAGCCATCTTTGGTGTACTTTATCCACTTCTCCAACAACTAGAGAGGGTTCAAAAGTACTATAGGAACTTAGAGAGTAAGTGAAACAAGTCAGAAAAAGAAAGACAAATACCATATGATTTCACTTATTGTGGAATCTAAAACAAGAAAACAAATGAACAAATAAACAAAAAACTAAACAGACTCTTAAATACAGAGAACAAACTGGTGGTTGTCAGAGGAGAGGTGGGAGGGTGAATGGACAAAATAGATAAAATAGCTTAAGAAGTCCAAACTTCCAGTTTTAAAATAAATATAAGTCACAGAGATGAAAAGTATACCATAGGGGATAGAGTATAATATTGTAGTAAGGTTGTATGGTGACATATCATGACCACATTTATCTTAGTGAGTGCTGAATAATGTATAGAATTGTCAAATCACTATATTGTACACCTGAAAATAATATAACATTTTATGTAAATTATACTTCTATATAAAAAACCTAAAAAATAAAAATAACATGAACAACAAAAAGAAAGGCAAAGAGATGAAAAAAAAGAGGACATCAAGTCTGCTATAGTACTTCATCCTTTATCTAATCTTAGCTGTCTGGTCCAAGGCTAGATTATCAATAAAACTGTACACATGCTTATGGCATCAGCAAAACAGTTTTAAAATGTGCTATTTTGATAAAAAAATTGAAGTGATCATCATGGGAAAAATCTGAGCCTTGTTGATCTTCCTTAACTCAGATGTGTGAGGCTTAATACTGCTTTTGTTTGAATTACATATGAAGGTACAGGTAGGGAACCACACTTTTTTCAGTAATTATTAGTATTAAAGACTTTGAACTGATTTGAATATAGCTAAGGACCTAGAATTGGAAATATCTTTGACTTGGCACTCAGTCTTTATTTTTGTTTTATACACTATTAGAATAACCTTCTTGATTTTGTTTCTCAGATTAAATGCAACAAATGAAAGGCAGTGAGAGGTGGAATTTCTAGGTGATTTCCTCTGACAACAGATGTGACAACTGACAGCTTGGGAGTGATGAGGGGATGGAAACAAATGTAGATTTCAACAAGCATGGCAGTTTGGGACCTTTTATGACAGGTGTTAAGTTACACTACTCACCCCTACAGCATCATAGAATAGCACAGCATCAAAGAAAGTTTACATTTTATTGAGAATACTCAATTTAATCACAGAAAAGATGTTTATACATTATTCTTCGGTGGAAATAACATTTAAAAATCATTTATAAGCTGTGCTTTAGATTTTATGAAAAATAAACTTACATGTACTTAAAAACTTAAATCCAGGTTAGCATCCACTAGAATAATATTGTGCATTTGGTGAGATGTAACCAAGGAAGGAACACAGAACACAGAAGGCAAGACATACTTTGGGTTCCATCTTCAATCTGTGATGTACACCGTGCCAGCTGCCATCTTCCTTTTAACTACGTACTTCTGCTTTGCTTCTTAAGTTCATGTGCTTACCCCCATCTGATGTCAAACCCACTACCAGACCAGCAGTCCTGTTTGTGGCTGGCTTCTTCTCTTGACAGCTCAAGGAAAATTCCCTTGAGGGTCAAGTATTTCCTCTTCCAGAAGACACAACCACTCTCATTGTGTTCCAAGCAGCCCTGCTCTGTGGATTAAAGACCTTACTTCTTTCCTCTCATCATTCATCCCTTTAAGTTACTCTTCAACTTAGTGAGGAATTATGGTCAGAATTTGCTTCTTTTTTAAGCTTTACCTTTAACTATTAAAAATGGATGAACTTACCAATTTTTTTCTATATTGTCACTGGGGTGCCACTTTTCAATATCTAGCATCTTTCCTGTGGCTGATGGTAGGATGAAGTTTTCCAGTGACTGGATCTGCCTCTTAGACTTATCTGTGGCAGGAGGTAAAATGTTTTTCATCAGTCTCTGGCTTGGGTCTCAATAATAGGGCTGTTCTTGAAGTGGTGTTTTGTTTTTGTTTCCCCCATAGTTCCAAAGAATAGTGAACACCCACACATGCACACACACACACACACACACACACACACACACTCCAAAATATATATTGGGGCTTGGGGTCTCTTTTCCTTTACCCCTAATGTTCCAACAAATACACAAAGACTGGTTATACTTTCTTCAAATAGTCACAATTTTCTTCTGGCCTTTGTTTCCATATAGGAAACAAGTGGATTAAATTTTTATTTCTTCCTCTGAAATTCATGCTTCTAAAGCATGAGGAGTTTTAACGAGGAAAGGACTTTAAGGCCAGTGGTACAGTGGTATACTACATGAGTAAAGAAGACTAACAGAGAAGGTTCCTTTATTATTGAAGACTCAAAGTTGCTTATTTGACATTTATAATTTATACCATGCCTGCTTCCAAAAAATTTGAGATGGCATACAGTAAAGCAGGCAGGCAGGAGGGAGGGAGGGAGGGAGGGAGAAAGGGAGAGCAGGGATTCTGTGTGGTAGTGCATGATAGGCAAATTCAACTGCAGTAATTTATTGGCATCTTTGACTTACAAAGATATTGCAGCTTGTGCCCTGAGTATTTGTCCTTGTACTTTAACTTCTAGAAATTGATTACAACGGTCTCCAGGCCAGAAAGGCCACCCCAGAAACAGACTTGATAGATAGCTATAGAAGAACAAGTTTTTGCCTTAGTGCAAAGCTCTCAAATTTGTACTACTGTCTGTGCTTTGTATTCTGTACCTCTTTTTAATATATTATTTTATCTCCTTAGTTATAAAAGTTGTACTTACAAGACTTCACATAGGGTTAAGCTATTACAAACACTAGTCTGTGGGATAATCCTCATGCACATTAGGGAAGGAAAGGACAGTTGGAAAGCATTAGCATTTGTTGGTATGTCATGATATTCTGTCCCTTGACAATATTATCTCCATGGCTTCTAAAATCAGGGACTAATAATTCTACCAGTACTTGCTACAGAAGATCATCTTTTTAAATGCATCCCTGAGCTCTTGGCTCCGGAAGGCATATATAAAGGGGTCAATGACTGCATTGCACATGATCAACATGCCATTCACCTGGAAGAGGGACATGTAGCAGGCACAGTAAGGGTTATTTGGGCAAAACGTCATTAACAGGATGTGAAGGACAAAGGGGGCCCAACAGAAGATGAAGACCCCAAGTAGGATGGTCAGTGTGATGGCCCCTTTCATGTTGGCTCTGGGAAGGGTCAAGATCTTCCTGGCATGGGACCGAGCAAGCAAAAACATGTGCACATAGAGGCACAGGATAAAGACCAACATCAGAGGAAATAGCGATGTGAAGGTGATCACTGTGGGGATGTGATGGGAGAAGATCACCATGGTAATGGCGCTGCCTGTGCAGCTCACCCAGATGACCATCAGGACGACAATGGCACGGCGCATGGTCACAATGCTGTGGTACTGTAGAGCATGGAAGATTGTGAGGTAGCGGTCAACAGCTATCACAGACAGGCTGAAAATGGAGCCAAGGAGGGAGAGGATGAACAGGGAGTCGATGATGTCATCTGCTGTGGTTTCAAAATTACCACGAGGCTTGAGATAACCCATGTTTCTGAACATGATCAGGATATTTTCCAGGATCTTATATAGGCTGCCCAACATATCAGAAATGGCCAAGCTGCAAATGAAAAAGTACATGGGTGACTGAAGATTCTTATTCTTCATCACAGCCAGAAGGACCATCAGATTTTCCAAAACTCCGATGATGGATATTGTGAAAAATATCTCTTCTGGCAAAACCACATGAGGGCAGTCTGAATTATTTCTTGTTGTGTCATTGATGTTTTCATATAGATTGATAATATGCTTCATTTCTCCTGCTAGTGGTTAAGACAGGGGTGTTACTTGGACCAGACAGAAAACTTGACTGATTCTTCAGAATCTTTTCTTCTTTGGAGTACTTGTTGGAGGTACAAGGTAAAACCACCTGACCACCTAAAGAATATACAGCAACATTAGTTGCAAAATACTCTACAAAGTAAAAACTAAGTCACATTTTCTTTCAGAAAGCTCTATTGCTTCAACGAAATACGATGGTGTAGTAATTTAAAAACAGCAATTTACTGGACCCTCATATTAACTTCTCTATGAAAAAAATCTTTAGTGGAATTTTAAGCCCAGAGATAAAAATAATCATCCTTTGTCATCTGTCCTTTCCATTCCCCACCTTTATCATGAATCCAACTGTGTGTGAGAAAAATTAAAATAAGAAAATAAGTAAAAAAAATGAAAGCCATGTGTAGAAACAGGAAAGCACATAACTACCCTTCTTTGATTTGGAGGTAGTGGCTGGATTCAATGAATTAATGAGATGTTTAGGTTCTTTCTATTCCACTCTTTGTCTTTCTGGGTCACTGACTAACCCTACAACTTATGGGGTAATGGCAAGAGTATTGATGTGTCATCCTCAAAACTGACTATGAAAATGTGTTATTACTTCCGTTTCAAAGGTAGAACTCACAGGAGTGGTAGTTCTAGAGACTCCCAATATTTTCAAGGTGTTGGAATTGAATTATGACAGCAGAAGTGTTCAATTTCCCTTAATTAGAAAGGGCTGAGTAGATAGATGATAGTTGAATGATTTTGAGAAGTCTGCTTCTGGTGAGAGCTTGTGGAATTTTTACTGATTTAGTTTTCAGATAGTTGGACACAGGTAGTTTTATGAAATGTATAAAATTTGCCTTCGCCAAGATGATGGTTTTAAAAGTCACAGATTCTTTATACTTTTCCCCTCAAGAAGTGGAGCTTAATTCCCCTTCACTTGAGTATGTGGGAAGCCACCTGCCATATTGTAAGGTTGTCCTGGGGAAAGTAAATCTAGGAGTGTAGCATTTGATCAAAAGTCTGCAAGGCACACATTACTATATTACAGTAAGATTTCTCCTGGAAAGGAATTAATTTCCTTACAACGGACTGAAGTCATAGGTCATGTATTAAGGTGGAAGTTTATGAATTAGGTAAGTCAATGTTAAGAAAGATGTGGAGTGGCAGTTGGTAGCAACTGATAGGGTTCTGCCTAGGCTGATCAATTTGTCTCTGTTTGCCTAGGGCTGAGAGGCAAGTATCAGGCTTCTCCCTTAGCCCCAGGCAAACCAACATGATTAGTCACTCTAGTTCCACCTACTTAGGTCCAGGGAAGTCTGTAAGTTGTCAGTGTGCACTCAAGTGTCCACATGTGTTCAGGAGGATGGGGTGAATAATGGTTAATTTTATGTGTCAACTTGACTGGGCCCTACATTAGGTCAAACATTATTCTTGGTGTGTCTGTGAAGGTGTTTTGGGGTGAGATTAACACTTCAATCAGTATATTGATTAAAGCAAGTTGCCTTCTCCACCAGGCCTAATTCAATCTGTTGAAGGGCTGAGTAGAATAAAAAGCCTCCAATGAGTGAGGGGGAGCTCCTTCTACCTGCTGCTGAGATGGGCGTTGGTCTTTTCCCACCTCTGGACACAAACAGGAACATCAGCTCTTGGGTCTTGAGGCTGCAGCCTTCCTGATGGAACTATACCATTGGCTCTCGTGGGCTTTCAGCGTGTGGACTGAAGATCTTGAAACTTCTCAGCATTGATAATAGTGTGAGCCTATTTCTTATAACTGATCCCTTCATATCATCTATCTATCTATATCTATCATCTATCATCTACCTATTGTCTATCTATCTATCTATCTCTCTATCATCTACCTATTATCTATCTAGCTATCTATCATCATCATCATCATTATTATCTATTATCTATCTATCTATCTATCATCATCTATCTATCTATCTATCTATCTATATCTCTATCATCTACCTATCTATCATCTTCTGTTGGTTCTGGTTCTCTGGAGAACCAAATAATACAGGGCTCAAGACTGTCCAGCATGAACCACCTATGGAGATGCTGTCTGGAAAGAGATTCCTGTCTTCTACTTGAGTGAATTAAATGTGATCAGACTTGGTGTGTGTGTGTGTGTGTGTGTGTGTGTGTGTATTAAAGTGTTGTTGATATACAATATTATATTAGTCCCAGGTGTACAACATAGTGATTCAACATTTAGATACATTCAGAGCAATTACCACAATAAATCTAGCTATTGTACAAGGTTGTTACATATTACTGAGTATATTACCTATGCTGTACATCATATCCTCATGTTTTGTTTATTTTATGATTGAAAGTTTGTACCTTTTAGTCTCTTTTCCCTATTTTACCCATCTTCCTCTTCTCCTCTGTCAACCACCAAATTATTCTCTGTACCTGTTTTGTTTTGTCTGTTTTTTAGATTCTACATATAAGTGAAATCATACAGTATTTGTCTTTCTTGTCTTGTTTAGCATAATGTCCTCTATGTCCATCCATTTTGTCACAGATATCAAGATTTCATTCTTTTTTATGGCTGAGCAACATTCATGTGTGTTTGTGTGTGTGCATGTGTGTGCACATGCACCACATTTTTATCCATTGATCTATTGATGGACACTTAGATTGCTTTCATATCTTGGCTATTGTAAATAATGCTGCAATGAACATATGAACGTAGGGATGCATGAATCTTTTCAAATTACTGTTTTCATTTTCTTCATATAAATACTGAGAGTGGAATTGCTTGATCATATGGTAATACTATTTTTAATTTTTTGAGGAAACTCCATAATGCTTTCCATAGTGGCTGCACCATTTTGTATTCCCATCCACAGTTCAGGAGGGTTCCTTTTTCTTCACATCCTTGCTAACATTTGTTGTTTCTTGTCTTTTTGACACGGCCATTCTGTGAGATGTGAGATGATATTTCATTGTGGTTTTGATTTGCATTTTTCTGATGATTAGTGATGTTGAACACCTTTTCATGTGTCTGTTGACCACCTGTATGTCTTCTTTGGAAAAATGTCTATTCAGGTCTTGTGCCTACTTTTTAATTGGATTGTTTGCTTTTTCATATTGAGTTATGTGAATTCTTTATGCATTTTGGATACTAATGCTTTATTGGTTATATCATTTGCAAATATCTTGCAAATGGGTTGCAAATAGGTTGCCTTTTCATTTTGTTGATGATTTCCCTTGCTGTGCAAAAGCCTTATAGTTTGATGTAGTTCCATTTATTTATTGTTGCTTTTTTGCCCTAACCTGAGGAGACAGATCCAAAAAAAATTGTTCAGACCAATATCCAAGATCTCACTGCCTATATTTTCTTCTGATAGTTTTATGGTTTCTAGTTTTACACATAAGTCTTTAAATTATTTTTTATTTTTGTAAATGGTATAAAAAAGTGGTCTAGTTTCATTCTTTTACATGTAGCTGTCGAGTGTTCCTAACGCCATTTATTAAAGAGACTATAATTTTCCCATTATATATTCTTGCTTCCTTTGTCAAAGATTAATTGACCATGTAAGTCTGTGTTTATTTCTGGACTCTGTTCTGTGTTCCATTGATCTATGTGTCTGCTTCTGTGTCAGTACCATAGCGTTTTGATTACTATAACTTTGTAATATAGTGAAATCAGAAAGCAGGATACTTTCATCTTTGTTCTTTCTCCATGTTGCTTTGGCTATGTGGGGTCTTTCATATTTCCTTACAGATTTTAGGATTCTTTGTTCTAGTTCAGTGAAAACTGCCATTGGTATTTTGATAGGGATTTTATTGAGCTTGTAAATTGCTTTAAATAATATAGACATTTTCACAATATTAATTCTTCTAATCCATGAGCATGGTATATTTGGTATATTCTTTCATCAACTTTTCAAAGTTTTCAGAATATAAGTTTTTTATCTCCTTGGTTAAATTTATTCCTAGGTATTTTTTGATGCAATTGTGAATGATACTGTTTTCTTAATGTCTCTTTCAGATAGTTTATAAGTGTATAGAAATGCCACAGATTTATGTATACTAATCTTATACCCTGAAACGTTTTTTTTTTTTTTTTTTGGTGGAGACTTTAGTGTTTGTCATCTGCAAATATTGAAAGTTTTAGTAAATTTTTTTTTCAGTTTGGATGTCTTTTATTTCTATTCTTCTCTCATTGCTGTAACTGGACTTCTCAATACTATGTTTAATAAAAGTGGAATAACTGGGCATTCTTGTCTTTTGATATCTGATCTTAGAGGAGAAACTTTCAGCTTTTTGCCATTGAATATGACATCAGCTGTGGGTTTGTCATATATGGCCTTTAATATGTTGAGGTGCATTTTCTCTCTCCTAACTTTGTTGAGAGTTTTATCATAAATGAATATTGAATTTGATAAGATGCTTTTTATGCATCTATTGAGACGATCATACAATTTTTATATTTCTTTTTGCTAATATGGTATATCATGTTGGCTGATTCGTGGATGTTGAGCCATCCTTGAATCCTTGGAATAAATCCCATTTGGTCATGGTGTATGATCCTTTTAATGTACAGTTTAAGTTGGTTTGCAAATATTTTGCTGAGGATTTCTGAATCAATTTCATCAGAGATATTGGCCTGTAATTTTCTTTCTTTGTGGTATCTTTGGTTTTGTTATCAGGATAATTCTGGTTCTATAGAATGAGTTTGGAAGCATTCTTTCCCCTTCAATTTTTTGGAATGGTTTGAGAAGAATACGTATTAATTCTACTTTAAATGTTTGGTAGAATTCACCTGTGTAAACTGTTTCGTTTTTTGGGAGGATATTTTTTTAATTACTGATTCTATTTCATCACTAGTAATCATTCTGTTCATTTTTCTATTTCTTCTTGATTCAATTTTGGAAGACTGTATGTTTCTAGGCATATGTCCATTTCTTCTAGGTTATCTCATTTGTTGGCATATAACTATTCATAGTAGTCTCTTATGATCCTTAGCATTTTTGTGCTATCAGTTGTAATGTCTCCTTTTTTGTTTCTGGTTTTATTTGAGTCCTCTCTTTTTCCTTTATGAGTATGGCTAAAGTTTATCAATTTTGTTTGTCTTTTCAAAGAACCAGAACTTAGTTTTATTATTTCCTTCCTTCTACTAACTTTGGGTTTTATTTTATTTTATTTTTCTAGTTTCCTTAGGTGTAGGGTTAGACTATTTATTTCATATTTTCTTGTTTCCTTTTTTAATGTTTTTATTTATTTGAGAGAGAGTGAGCAAGCAGGAGAGGGGCAGAGAGAGAAAGAGAGGGAGAGAGAGGGAGACACTGAACCTGAAGCAGGCTCCAGTCTCTGAGCTGTCAGCACAGGGCCCGATGTGGGGCTTGAACCCACGAGCCATGAGATCATTACCTGAGCTGATGTCAGATGCTCAACCGACTGAGCCACCCAGGCGCCCCTTCTTGTTTCTTGATGTAGGCCTGTATTGCTATAAACTTCCTTTTGCTGTATCTCCTACATTTTGGACTATTGTGTTTCCATTTTCATCTGCCTCAAGGTATTTTTTGATTTCCTCTTTGAAATTTTCATTGACCCATTGGTTATTTAGTAGTGTGTTGTTTAGCCTCCATGTGTTTGTTTTCTTCTTGTAATTGATTTCTAGTTTCATACCATTTTTGGTCAAAAACGATGCTTTATATGATTTCAAACTTCTTAAATTTACTGGGACCTGTTTTGTGGCCTAACATGTGGTCTATTCTGGAGAATGTCCTATGTGCAGTTGAAAAAAATGTGTATTCTGCTACTTTTAGATGGAATGCTGTGTATATATTAAGTCCACCTGGTCTAACGGGTTGTTTAAAGCCAATGTTTCCTTATTGGTTTTCTGCCTGGATTATTTACCTCTTGATGTAAGTGGGGTGTTAAAGTCACCTATTATTATTGTATTGCTGTGAGTTTCTCCCTTTATGTCTGTTAATATTTGCTTTATTTATTTAGGTGTGCCTATGCTGAGTGCATAGATATTTACAAGTGTTATATCCACTTGTTGGATTGATCCCTTTACATAAAGCCTTTCTTTGTCTCTGGTTACAGTCTTTGGTTTAAAGTCTATTTTATCTGATATATGTACTGCTACCACAGCTTGCTTTCTGTTTCAATTTGCATAGATGTTTTCCATCCCTTCACTTTCAATCTCTGTGTGTCTTTAGATCTGGAGTGACTCTCCTGTAGGCAGTATACATAGATATTGTTTTGTTTATCCATTCAGTCACCCTCTGTTTTCTGATTGGAGCATTTAGTCCATTTACATTTAAAGTAAGTATTGATAGATGTGTACTTTTTACAATATGTTGGTTGTTTCCAGGTTGTTTGTAGTTCTTCTCTGTTCTTTTCTTCTGCTCTCTTCTGTTGTGATTTGGTGACTCTCCTTAGTGTTGTTTGTATTCCTTTCTCTTTGCTTTTTATGTATCTTTTATAGATACTCAGTTTGTGGTTCCCATGAGGTTCATATATAATATCCTATCTATTATCTAGCTAGCTAGCTAGCTAGCTATCATATATCTATAGTAGTCTATTTTAAGTTGATGGTTGCTTAAGTTCAAGTGCATTCTAAAAGCACTACATTTTAATCCCTCCTCATTTTATGTTTTTGATGTCATATTTTACATCTTATTATTTTTCTATGCTTGACTAGTTATTGTAGATCTAGATGATTGTACTACTTTTCTCCTTTAACCTACACACCAGCTATGTAGGTGGCTGATCTGCTACACTTCCTTTATGTTTACTTTTACCCATGAAGGTTTTTTCTTTTATAATTTTATTATTTCTAATTATGGCCTTTTATTTTCTGTTTAAATAAGTCAATTTAACATTTTTTATAAGGCTGATTTGGTGGTGATAAAATTCTTTAGCTTTTTCTTGTCTGGAAAACTATTTCTCTTTCAATTCTGAGTGATAACTTTTGTTGTAGAGTATTCTTTGTTGTAAATCTTTTCATTTCACCACTTAGAATGTATCATGCTACTTCATTCTGGTCTGCAAACTTTCTGCCTAAAAGTCAACTTATAGTCTTATGGAGACTACTTTGTATGTAACTAGGTGTTTTTCTCTTGCTGCTTTTAAGATTCTCTCTTTAACTGTTGACATTTTGATTATAATGTGTCTTCGTGTAGTTCCCTTTGGGTTCATTTTACTTAGGAATTTCTGTCATTCCTGCACTTTGATGTCTGTTTCCATCATCAGTTTCCTTTACTTCTTTTTCTGAGGTTTTGTCTTTCCTTTCATTTGGAACATATTCCTTTCTTTCCTTATTTTGCCTAACTCTTTGTTCATTTCTATGTATCAGGTAGATCAATTATGACTGATCAGTTATGATTCCTGGTCTTAAAGGAGTAAACTTATGCAGAAGGTGCCCTGTGGAGCTCAGTAATTCAAATCCCTCTGGTTATTTGAGCCAGTTGCTCTATAATTAACCCTTGTGTGGTCTGTGTGTACCCTCTTAATGTGGCTGGGTCACAATTGGTGCACACTCACTGGTGTGTGGGGCTGTCCCCTGGCATGGCTGCCTGCAATGTCTGGTTGTGGTTGCTACAAGCATGCTTGTAAGCAGGGATGGCCTTTGGCTCTTCTGGTTTGAATGCTGTGGGTGCACTGGTGGGTCTGATAGACATCTGGTGTAGCTTGCTATGAAATGTGACTGAGACTTTTCTAGGCATTCTGGTGTTCAGTGTTTGCTTCTTTGGTTGGGGGTGCTTGAAGGAGCTCTGTTGTTCACTGAAGGTACTCGCTGGACTGGTAGGGCAGGGAACTGCTTGGAAGAAGCTCTGATGCTGTCTGAGGGCATTTGCCAAGTATGGTGGGGTTGTGAACCACGTGGAATGGGCTCTGGTGCAGGCTGAGGCTGTCTGCCAAGAGTGGCTGGGCAGTGAACCATTTGGCAGGGGGCTAGACCCAGCAGATCGGTTAGACAGGGCAAATCCACAGGGGAATTCTGGGTCAAGATGAGCAGAGCTAGTACAGCAGATGTCAGTGGTAGGGCAGCTAGAAAAAAATGAATGCCCACCAGTGCTTCTGTCCCTGGGGAATGTTATAACAGATCCTCACTCCTGTGGCACAAGCCCTAAAATTAGTCAGTGGATCTCCATGTATGATCCAGGTGTTTTTCAAACTGCTGTCTCTGTGCTGGGTCTCAGAGCAAGTGAGATCATGGGCATGCCACTTAATAGTGAGATCTGGATATCCTACTGCTTTCTGGGTTTCTAAGAGATAAGCCCCATGTTTTCAAAGCCAGATGTTATGGAGGCTCACCTTCCCAGTTCAAGTCCCCTAAACTGTGGAGCCCAATGTGGAGTTCCAACTCCTTGCTCTTCAAGCAAATCCTCTACAGTTCTGATATCCTTCCTGCTTGCAGACCACCATGCTGGGTGTGTGGATACTGACTGAACCATATATCTGCTCCTCCTAGCAACCTCAATGTGGCTTTTTCTTTATATCCTTAGTTGTGTATGATCTGTTCTGCTAGTCTTCAGTTTGTTCTCAGAGATAGTTGTTCTCTATATAGATTAGATTTTGGTGTGTCTGTGGGAGGAGGTGAGCACAAGATCTTCCTACTTCCCCATCTTGATCCCACCCTCAGAGACTATTTAATCAGATTTAGTATACATTTTCAATATGGAATGAATTTGATGGTAGAACTGGTAAAGAAAAAAAAAAAGAAATGTTGAAAGAGATTCTGGCACTTCTTAGGAAGAGGTGGTTCTGAAACTCAGCTTCAGTCAATATGCTGCTGCCAATCCTATATCTGAGAAGAGTACTGAATTTGAATAGAACCCTGACTTTGAAATAATGTAGTCCAGGGAGCCACCTTGAACAGGCCATGAATCAGCCACTGTTCCTGTGAATTCATGAATTGCTGCCAATCTGGTTGGTAGGGTCTACAAGTGGTGTGCAACCCTATTTTTTTTTTAATATTTAAATTCCAGTTAGTTCACATACAGTGTAATATTAGTTTCAGGTGTACAATATAGTGATTCAACCATTCCATACATCACCAGGATCAAATTGGCTTCCATACAACACCCAGTGTTCATCCCAACAAGTGCCCTTCTCAATGCCCATCACCCATTTTCCCCTCCACCCCACACCCATCAATCCTCAGTTTGTTCTCTGTATTTAAGTCTCTTATGATTTGCCTCACTCCCTTTCTGTTTGTAACTTTTTTCCCATTTCCCCTCCCCCATGGTCTTCTGTTAAGTTTTTCAAAATCCACATAAAAGTGAAAACATATGGTATCTGTCTTTCTCTGACTAACTTATTTCACTTAGCATAATATCCTCCAGTTCCATTCACATTGCTGCAAATGGCCAGATTTATTTCTTTCTCATTGCCAAGTAGTATTCCATTGTATATATAAACCACATCTTTCTTTATCCATTCGTCAGTTGATAGACATTTAGGCTCTTTACATAATTTGACTATTACTGAAAGTGCTGCTATAAACATTGGGGTACAAGTGCCCTATACATCAGCACTCCTGTATCCCTTGGTTAAATTCCTAGCAGTGCTATTACTAGGTCATAGGGTAGTTCATTTTTAATTTTTTGAGGAAACTCCACAGTGTTTTTCAGAGCGGCTACACCAGTTTGCATTCCCACCAGCAGTACAAGAGGGCTCCTGTTTCTCCACTTCCTCACCAGCATCTATAGTCTCTTGATTTCTTCTATTAGCCACTGCAACCAGTGTGAGGTGCTATCTCAGCGTGGTTTTGATTTGTATTTCCCTGATGATGAGTGACATTGAACATCTTTTCATGTGTCTGTTGGCCACCTGGATGTCTTCTTTGGGAATGTGTCTATTCATGTCTTCTGCCCATTTCTTCATTGGATTATTTGTTTTTCGAATGTGGATTTTGGTGAGTTCTTTATGGATTTTGGATACTAGCCCTTTATCTGATATGTGATTTGCAAATATCTTTTCCCATTCCGTCGGGTGCCTTTTAGTTTTGTTGACTGTTTCTTTGCAGTGCAGAAGCTTTGTATCTTGATGAGTTCCCAATAGTTCATTTTTGCTTTTAATTCCCTCGCCTTTGAAGTTGTGTCGAGTAAGAAATTGCTGCGGCTGAGGTCAAAGAGGTGTTGCCTGCTTTCTCCTCTAGGGTTTTGGTGCTTTCCCATCTCACATTTAGGTCTTTCATCCATTTTGAGTTTATTTTTGTGTATGGCATAAGAACGTGGTCTAGTTTCATTCTTCTGCATGTTGTTGTCTAGTTCTCCCACCACCATGTGACAAAGAGACTGTCTTTTTTCCATTGGATACTCTTTCCTGCTTTGTCAAAGATTAGTTGGCCATACATTTGTGGATCCAATTCTAGTTCTCTATTCTATTCCATTAGTCTATGTGTCTGTTTTTGTGTCAATACCATACTGCCTTGATGATTACAGCTTTGTAGTAGAGGCTAAAGTCTGGGATGGTGATGCCTCCCACTTTGGTTTTCTTCTTCAATATTACTTTGACTATTCAGGGTCTTTTGTGGTTCCATACAAATTTTAGGATTGCTTGTTCTAGCTTCAAGAAGAATTCTGGTGCAATTTTGATTGGGATTGCACTGAATGTGTAGATTGCTTTGGGTAGTATTGACATTTTAATAATATTTATTCTTCCAAACCATGAGCATGGAATGTTTTTCAATTTCTTTGTGTCTTCTTTAATTTCCTTCATAAGCTTTCTATAGTTTTCAGCATGCATATCTTTTACATCTTTGGCTAGGTTTATTCTTAGGTATTTTATGATTCTTGGTGCAATTGTAAATGGGATCAGTTTATTGATTTCTCTTTCTGTTGTTTCATTATTGGTGTATAAAATACAACCGATTCCTGTGCATTGATTTTGTAACCTGCGACTTTACTGAATTCATGTATCAGTTCTAGCAATCTTTTGGTGGAGTCTTCCATGTTTTCCATGTAGAGTATCATGTCGTCTGTGAAAAGTGAAAGTTTGACTTCTTCTTTGCCAATTTTGATGCCTTTGATTTCCTTTTGTTGTCTGATTGCTGATGCTAGGACTTCCAACACTATGTTAAACAACAATGATGCAAGTGGACATCCCTGTCGTGTTCCTGATTTCAGGAGGAAAGCTCTCAGTTTTTCCCCATTGAGAATGACATTAGCTGTGGGCTTTTCATAAATGGCTTTTATGATGTTTAAGTATGTCCCTTCTATCCCAACTTTCTTGAGTGTTTTTATTAAGAAATGATGCTGTATTTTGTCAAATGCTTTTTCTGCATCTACTGACAGGATCATATCCTTTCTTTTATTAATGTGCTGTATCACATTGATTGATTTGCGAATACTGAACCATCTCTGCAGCCCAGGAATGAATCCCACTTGATCATGGTGAATAATTCTTTTTATATGTTGTTGAATTTGATTTCCTAGTATCTTGTTGAAAATTTTTGCATCCATTCATCAGGGATATTGGCCTGCAGTTTTCTTCTTCTTCTTTTTTTTTTTTTTTTTTTTTTTTTTTTTTTTTTTTTTTGCTGGGTCTCTGTCTGCTTTGGGAATCAAAATAACACTGGCTTCATAGAATGAGTCCAGAGTTTTCCTTCCATTTCTATTTTTTGGAACAGCTTGAGAAGGATAGGTATTAACTCTGCTTTAAATGCCTGGTAGAATTCCCCAGGGAGGCCATCTGGTCCAGGACTCTTATTTATTGGGAGATGTTTGATAACTGATTCAATTTCTTCACTGGTTATGGGTCTGTTCAAGTTTTCTATTTCTTCCCGTTTGAGTTTTGGTAGTGTGTGGGTGTTTAGGAGTTTGTCCATTTGTTCCAGGTTGTCCAATTTGTTGGAATACATTTTTTTCATAGTATTTCTTAATAACTGCTTATATTTCTGAGGGATTGGTTGTAATAAATCCATTTTTTTCGTGATTTTATCTATTTGGGTTCTCTCTCTTTTCTTTTTGAGAAGCCTGGCTAGAGGTTTATCAATTTTGTTTATTTCTTCAAAAAAACTAACCGTTAGTTTCATTGATCTGTT